>NC_135817.1:42518311-42851883 GCF_964213995.1 Mustelus asterias
GGGAAAAGAGGTAGACTTGATGAGCGGACGGGCTTTGTCCGCGTAATTGGGAACCCACTGTGCATAGTATGAGAAGAAGCCTAAACATCTTCTCAGTGCTTTGACACTAGTGGGCAGGGGAAGTTCGAGGAGAGGACGCATACGGTCTGGATCAGGGCCAAGGACCCCATTTTCCACCACGTATCCGAGGATAGCTAGGCGGCGCGTGCAAAATACACACTTCTCCCTGTTGTAGGTCAGATTCAGGCGAGATGCAGTGCGTAAGAATCTAAGAAGGTTGGCATTGTGGTCCTGCTGGTCATGGCCGCAGATGGTGACGTTATCCAGGTACGGGAAGGTAGCCCGCAGCCTGTTCTGGTCCACCATTCGGTCCATAGCACGCTGGAAGACCGAGACCCCATTTGTAACACCAAAATAAACCCTTAAAAAGTGGTACAGTCAACCATCCGCCTCAAAGGCCGTTAATTGTCGGTCCTCTGGGCGAATGGGGAGCTGGTGATAAGCAGATTTTAAGTCGATGGTGGAGAACACCCGGTACTGCGCAATCTGGTTGACCATGTCAGATATGCACGGGAGGGGATACGCATCCAGCTGCGTGTATCTGTTAATGGTCTGACTATAGTCTATGACCATCCGGGGTTTGTTCCCATTCTTAACCACCATGACTTGCGCTCTCCAAGGACTAGCGCTAGGTTGGATGATCCCTTCCTTGAGGAGCCGCTGAACTTCAGATCGAATGAAGATCCGATCCTCAGCGCTGTAACGCCTGCTCTTTGTTGCGATGGGCTTGCAGCCTGGCACGAGATTCTGGAATAGGGAGGGTGTGGTAATCCTAAGTGTTGAGAGACTACATGTGGAGCGCGTTGGGCAATTTAGAGGCTGCGGGTCTCCCACTGAAAACGGAGGGAGTGGCCCATCGTACTGCAGGGTTACACTCTTCAAGTGGACCATAAAATCTAGTTCTAGGAGTATTGGCGCGCAAAGGTGCGGTAACACAAGGAGCCTGAAGTTCTCGTAAACCGTGCCCTGCACCGTCAGAGTTACCACGCAGCTCCCCAGCACGGTGACAGACCGGGACCTTGACGCCATCGAAATTGTCTGCTTGACAGTCCGAATCTGGAGACCACACCGCTTCACGGTGTCCGGGTGAATGAAGCTCTCCGTGCTCCCGCTGTCAAACAAACAATAAATCGGGCGTCTGTTTACCTGTATGTTCATCATGGACTTGTCGAGTCTGTGAGGCTTGGCCTGGTCCAGGATGATTGACGCCACCGTTGGTTCGTGGGTGCAACTGCAGGCAGTTGAGATGGTTGATGACGACACCTGCTGGTCATTCGCGGTCGGTGCCGACCAAAATGGCTGCCCCCATAGGTCGCACGTGGACGATGGTGCCAAAACCTGCGGCCCCTGCAGGTCGCACATGTCTTGCGACTCCGTCGTTCGGAATGGCGACGTCCTGGAATCGCACGTGGTAGAAGACCTTGAAGACACAGAAGACAAGGAGGCCGGCTCCGGGGAGTCACACGCCGCCCTGCTGTTCTTGGATAGAGGTTTGGACCAGCATACTTTGGAATAATGCCCCTTCTTGCCGCAGGTGGAGCACAGCACCGCTTTAGCTGGACATCGCTGCCGAGGGTGTTTCACCCCCCCACAGAAGTAACACCGCGGGCCACCTGGAGCTGCTGCCGTCGTCAGGTCCGAGGCTGGGAACGCAATCGTGCAGTTTTTCGGTCCCGCTGAATGAAGTGGAGTCTGCGACTGCCCCTGCCACACTGTCTCCACGTGGTCGTCGGGGTACATCGCCAGACTTTTGGAGGCCGTTTCTAGAGCATCAGCTAACTCTATGGTTTTAGTGAGATCGAGGTTACCTTGCTCCAACAGCCGAAGGCGGATGTACGACGAGCCGATTCCCGCCACGAACGCATCTCGAGCGAGGTCGTTCATGTACTGGTCTGCCGACACTGACTTGCAGTTGCAGGCTCTGGCTAGCTGCTGAAGCTCGCACGCGTACTGTTCCGTCGTTTCGCCGGGCTGCCGCCGTCGAGTGGCTAGAAGGTATCGAGCATGGATCTCATTCGGCGGTTTGTTGTATCGCTTCTTGAGAAGCTCGAGGGCCCCTTTGTAGTCGGTGGCCCCACGGATCGCTAAGTATACAGCGTCGCTTACCCTCGCGTGGAGGACCCGGAGTCTGTCAGCGTCGTCGGTGACCGCTGTGGAGGCATCGAGGTAATCTTGGAAACACTTCAACCAGTGGTCGAAAGTGTTTGATGCTCCCGCCGCACGTGGGTCCAACGTAAGCCGTTCGGGTTTAAGCATTTGCTCCATGTTTTCTTTTGTCGTTTTTTTTGTTGGCAATAAAATTGATGCGCGATATAACACACGAGAGGCTGGATGTACTCGGGAAATAAAGGCTTTTATTGCCAACAATAACAGAGCTACTATATACAGTATACGATCCCAGACTAAAGGGTCACCAGGCAGAGCAGTGACCTTTATACCTCTCCCAGGAGGCGGAGCCAACTGGGGTGTACCATAGGACTATATTAACAGGTAGAACAGCCCAACCCTAACCCCAACAGTAACATATCTACAGACTCATAGTACTGGCCAGACCATGGCTCAGCACTACCTGGTGGGAACCAACAATGGTTCACCACAGGGCTAAAGGGATCAAGGGATATGGGGGAATCAGGATATTGAAATTGATGATCAGCCATGATCATATTGAATGGTGGAGCAGGCTCAAAGGGCAGAATGGCCTACTCCTGCTTCTAGTTTCTATGTTTCTATGCCCTAAAGTTAACTGAATCTTGGAAACTAGGCATTGAAAGAAAGTGACAACTGTCTGTCCTCTCGGTATTCTGTTTGATTGAAGAATGTTGATGGATTTTCTCCAACATAAGTGCTCAACATGCTTTATCCATCTTTAGTTTTGTTAGGGTATAAATATTGGAACTACATGATATGACTTTTTAGATTTGTTGGATTCATTTCAGTGTCTTTCAAGCTAAGGTAGCTGCTGTAGTGTAATTATGATTGTTCTCCCCTTAATTGGTGTGATGATTTCAGCCAGGCTAATGAGGTTGGCTTGCTAGAGTATGAACCCCGAAGTTAATTTGAGTTCGTTTATTTGTTTGGTATTCAAAAGAAATACCTGATGAGTCTTCATTGATGGTTAAATCAGGGAGCCTCATGCTCACTATTTAAAGCAGGTGCGTCAGTCTCCCAGCCTGCATTCAGCAGGAAGCAACTGGAGAGCTGGCTGTGTACAGATGTATGATGTAAATAAAGCAACTTGGTGCTGGGACCTTCTCCTCTGTGGAGTTATTATAATTGGGGTAGAACTTGCTAGACTCTGTACCTTTCTCCTCAAGGATTTAGGTAAAAACTACTTAAAATATTGACAGATATCATAAATATATCTCTGTATATTAATAAGACCTGATTCTATTTTCAAAATAAGATTTGACTTACTTTTCCTCAAACTGTCAATGGTGTGATTGAATTACATTAAAAGTGAATTGAATGTTTGGTTCTTTAATAAATTATTAATTTACAAAGTATATTGTCTCATCCAGTCTTCTGTATTGAAGATACATTCTTCAGTAGAGAGGCACATCACTGAAGAAATATCTCGATCCTTACAATATCTGCATAATTATAATCCAGCTAAAACATGTTTAAAAATCTACCTGGAGGACAGAAATATTCTCTGGTGGTTCCCGTCCTTTGGGGAAAGTTAAGTAAGTTCTTCAGACACATTTTAAATGTATGTGATGAAATCCTCTGTGTCTGTCATTTGAGCAACTTGCAAAATTGTTCCAACCACGTTCTTAAGTGAGAATGATCATCCAAGGAGCTCGGATCAGAATCCCCTTCAAGATGGTTATGGGTATTACTGACAATAAATTGAATGAAACAAGGAGGAACTTCAAAGGGATATTGTCAGAATGTCCACAAAATTTTCCAATTTGAATTAGGATGTAGCTGACCTACTCTGCAAATTTAAAAAGTTTAACCAACATACAGAGCAATGGCTTCCAGGTTTGGGTGTGCCTGAACCAGAGGAGTAAGCCAGAAAAATTTAGCTAGCAATTGGGGATGAAGGCCTACACAGGTTGAGCAGATCAGCATTAATACACACTTATCTTAGCTCTGAGAAAGTGAACCACATTTCTCCCAAGGTGAGCGACTATTAGGAGACATTGGGTGCAATTTTCCCAGGCTGGGAAATGTCAACAGGTGGCTAAAAATATGAATCATAACCAGCCGGATGCTGGTTGTGAATCTCCTAAGCCACTTCTTTTAACAAAACCAGCCTCGCGCCGGGGAATAGCGCGAGGCCGATTACAATATGCAAATACTGATTAACATCTCTTTAGCGAGGGTGGTATTGCCAGGCTCGCTAATGCTTCTGACCCTGCCTGTGGAGATGCACATAAGCGGGGATCACATTTGGTCCTCAGCAGGTGTGATGGTGTCACTGGTGGGACTGGGTGCCATTGAGGCCCCCCGGCAGGTCAGGGGAAGTGGGTGCCCCTTGGGTAGAGCCAGCCTGACACCCTGGCAGTGCCAGCCTGGCACCCAGGCACTGCCCACGGGGCACCCTAATACTGCCCATTGAGCACCCTGGCACTGCCAGCCTGAAACACTAGCAGCACACAGCAGGCACTGTGCAGTGCCAAGGGGGCTGGGCCAGAGAGTCTGGCTTAATAGAGGGCGGGGTCAGACAGGGCAGAGGAAGAAGGAGAGGAGGGAAAGGGGGAACTCTGCATGGAGGCTGATCTGTGCCGGCATTCGGAGACCAGGCCTGGCCATTGGGTGGGGGAGGGGTCAGGGTTGGTGATATCCGGGCGTGGGGTGGGGTGGGGGGGGGGGGGGGGAGGGATCAGGGCTGGCAATGTGTGGGAGTGCGGGGTAGAATCAGGGTTGGCGATCGATGTCCGAAGCTTGGGGGGTGGGCTGAGGCCGGTGATGTCCGGGGGTGGGGCCGGGGCCAGCGATTGGTAGGCTGGTAACCGGGTTGAGGGGAAGAGCGTGGGGAGGCGCTCAGTCTGAGCACTAGCTCCCTCAGTACTCTGATGCCAGTCCCTCAGGCAGAATTAGACTTCGCAAACCCACCCCCCACAAGTGTAAATCTGCTGCTGGCCTCTGTGCTGCACAGAGTGCTGTAACTTCACTTAACTAAGATCACACAAAAAACAGGTGGGGAACCTCCAGTTTCCCTGCCCGTTGGGCACTTCCATTTTTTGGGGGGAAAATTGCACCCATTATCTTTTGCAGATAGCCTGTTAAATAATTTGTTGACTAAGTTATGACGACCTGGATACAGGTCGTGATAACTTAGGGTCCAATGGTCACTCTTCAAAAATTGTGGCCGCAATTCTTCCATCCCGCTGCATTGATTTTTTAGTTCAGTGGGCTGGAGATTAACGTGTCAGCCAAATTGTGCAATTCGCGTTGGGTATCTGGCCCTGAGTGCGTCTCCCAGTGTCGGATTTCCAGCGCCATCAGCTCTGTGCCAGAAATCGGTGCAGTGGGGTTACTACCAAGGGGGCGGGGCCTCTGGGAGGGCGATTGGTGGAGGTGCGGAGTCCCGTTACCACTCTGCACCTGGGATCAGTGAGGGAGGGAGGGAGGCCAGCAATCAGAGCTGGCCATCGGGGTGGGGGGGGCAGCCTGCTGGGAGAGTTGGGGCCACAGGGTGGGGTCAGCACTGCAGTGGGGGGTTTGGGGGGAGGGGTGGGAAATAGTGTCTGCCAGAGGGCTGGGGGAGGTCAAGGCTGGGCCAGGGCATGTTTGTGGGGCCAGCGACTGGGCCGTGGGGGGGTTGGAAGGCCGGTGATGCAGGGGTTGCGAGGCTGGCCAGCGATCGAACTGGCCAGCAATTGGGAGGCCGGCAGACAGGGGCCACTGCACATGCACCGATCTCGGTGCTGACAGATTGGCGCATGCCGAGTGGCCCGCTCAGCGCTATGCTGCCGGCCCCTTCTGTGGGGATAGACCCCACCCACTGATTTTCAACGGGATTTACGCTGAGGCACTCTACAGTGCACAGAGTGTGGGAGATTCACTTTTAAACTCCTGCTGAAAATCCATTGTGATTTACTCCAGTTTTCGCACAAATTTTACACTTTTGAGTTTTTTTGGGAGAATTGCCCCCTATATCTTGTCACTTTTTAAAAATACAAGAGAGGTGAGTTCTTATAATGCATGCAGAAAACCACCAAAGATGCTATACTTTACCAGTTTATTTACAAATTTATTCCAGAACTATGTAACATGCAATACACTTTAAAGTCAATGAATACGGTGGCACAGTGGTTAGCACTGCTGCCTCACAGTACCAAGGACCCGGGTTCAATTCCAGCCTTGGGTGACTGTATGGAGTTTGCACGTTCTCCCTGTGTCTGCATGAGTTTCCTCCGGGTGCTCCAGTTTCCTCCCACAATCCGAAAGACATGCTGGTTAGGTGCATTGGCCATGCTAAATTCTCCCTCGGTGTACCCGAACAGATGCCGGAGTGTGGCAACAGGGGATTTTCACAGTAACTGCATTGCAGTGTTAATGTAAGCCTACTTGTGACACTAATAAATAAACTTTAAACTTAAAAAAGTACATTGCATCATTCATGATTATAAAAGGTACAAAAAGCAAGGTCTTAGCTCTAATACAGAATCCAATAAAATGTTGAAAATACAATGCCACAGTGAATATCAAATTAAGAATATCCATCAATATTCAAAGTAATGTTTTAACAGAACACCCAAGTAAATCTGTTATTGGAGCAGTTGGGGCAAAAAAAAAGCATTTATCAGCAACATGTCAGGACTTCCGAGAGGTGCCAACACACATCTTGGGTTCTACGGTCAGTCTCTGATGATCCAGAGACGAGAAGATTTGAGCCTGTTGTTGTTATGTAATGGTATTCCTGGCATTGGAAATAATAAAACATTAAACATTGGTGAAAAGAAAGCACTTTCTTGAAAGTGCTTTTCCTGACCTCAGGATGTCCCAAAGTGCTTTACAGCTAATGAAGTACTTTTGAAGAGTAGTCATCGTTGCAATGTGGGGAAACTCAGTAACAAATTGTGCACAGCAAGTAAATTAGATACATGACCAGAGAATCTATTTAGTGATATTGGTTGAGGAAAAAATATTGACCAGGACACCAAGAGAACTCCCTGCTCTTCTTCAAAAATGTTTTACCTGGGTGAACAAATTGGGGTTTGGTATAGCATTTCATCTTAAAGATGGCACCCCTGGTATTGCAACACGATATTCGTACTGCATTGACATGTCACCTTCAATGATGTGCTCAAGGGCCAGATCTTCCCTCCAGAGGCAGGACGCAGTGGTCAGACCTGGTTTGCAAGTCCTGAACAGACCCCCAGAGGGAAATAGTCATTCACAAGTGATTTTCCCTGGAGCAGCCAATTATTGGCCATAGGGCAGCTTTGTTTTTTTAACATATTTATCTTCATTTATGGGTTTGTGGGCTTCATTGGCTAGGCCAGCATTTATTGGCCATTCCTAACTGCCCTTGAGAAGCTGGTGGTCAGCTGCCTTTTTAAACTGCTGCAGTCTCTGTGGAGTAGATACACCCACCGTGCTGTGAGCGAGGATGTTCCAGGATTTTGACTCATTGACAGTGAAGGAATGGTGATTTATTTCGAAGTCAGGATGGTGAGTGACTTGGAAGGAAACTTCCAGGTGGTGGTGTTCCCATGTATCTGCTGCCCTTGTTCTTCCAGACGGTAGTGGTTGTGGGCTTGGAAGGTGCTGTCTAAGGCGTCTTGGTGAGTTCTTGCAGTGCATCTTGTAGTTAGTGCGCACTGCTGCCACGGTGCATCGGTGGTGGAGGAGGTGAATGTTTGTGGATGGGGTGCCAATCAAGCGGGCTGCTTTGTCCTGGATGGTTTTAAGCTTCTTAAGTGTTTTTGGAGCTGCAGCCATACAGGCAAGTGGGGAGTATTCCATCACACTCCTGACTTGTGCCTTGTAGATGGTGGACAGGCTTTGGGAAGTCAGGAGGTGTTATTTGCCACAGAAACAATGACTCATTCTTATAGTATTTATATGTCTAATCCAGTTGGGTTTCTGGTCAATGGTAACCCACAAGATGTTAATTGTCCACTTAAGGATCCCAAAGCTGAAGTGCCAATCAGCCCTTTCATCTTGAAAGGTGCAGAACGGACTGGATTGCAAGACTGCTTTAACATGGAGATGCCTTCTCTTCAATTTTAAAAAAATATTCAACCAAAAATTAGATTCTGCTGCCAAGCCACCAGTCTCAGGGGATGACCTCTCCAGGGAACCATGGCTGTTCTATACTCATGATGTGGAGATGCTGGCGTTGGACTGGGGTAAACACAGTAAGAGATTTAACAACACCAGGTTAAAGTCCAACAGGTTTATTTGGTAGCAAATGCCATTAGCTTTCGGAGCGCTGCTCCTTCGTCGGATGGAGTGGATATCTGTTCTCAAACAGGGCATACAAAGACACAAAATCAAGTTACAGGATACTGATTAGAATGTGAATCTTTACAGCTGATCTGGTCTTAAAGATACAGACAATGTGAGTGGAGGGAGCATTAGGCACAGGTTAAATAAATGTGTATAGTCTCCAGACTGGACAGCCAGTGAGATTCTGCAAGTCCTGTCTGGAGACAATACACATTTCTTTAACCTGTGCCTAATGCTCCCTCCACTCACATTGTCTGTATCTTTAAGACCTGATTAGCTATAGAGATTCGCATTCTAATCAGTATCCTGTAACTTAATTTTGTGTCTCTGTATGCCCTGTTTGAGAGCAGATATCCACTCCATCTGACGAAGGAGCAGCGTTCCGAAAGCTAATGGCATTTGCTACCAAATAAACCTGTTGGACTTTAACCTGGTGTTGTTAAAACTCTTACTGTGTTCTATACCCAGACAGGCAGGGAGGGTTTCTCCTGCCATTCTCCTCCCCCACACCCATGCCTCCACCCCACCCCCCAGCACAGACACCAGTCTCCCCCCACTGGCTGCTTGCTCCCTGTGCTTCCCCAAATCACCCCCATCTGCAGGGTCCACCCCCAATCACCCCCCCCCATCTGCAGAGCTCCCCAATCACAATCACCCACATCTTTCCTCCCTGATTACCACTCCTTAGAGTCCCCTTCCCTCCCTGTTCACCACTCCTGCAGAATTCCCCTTTCCTCCCCAATCACCCCCCCTGCAGAAATCCCATTTCCCTCACTCCCTGTGGAGCTCCCCCTTGCCTCCCCTGTCATTGCTCGACCCCCAATCAGGCCCCACCTCCTTTGTACTGCCCCGACACAGTTATGGTGCCTAGTGGGCAGTGCCATTGGACCCGGTGGGCAGTGTCATTGGGCCCAATGGGCATGCCAGGGGGCCCACTGGGCAGTGCCAGGGTGCCCAGTGGGCCGTGCCATTGGGCCCAGTGGGCACTTCCAGGATGCCAGGTGGGCACTTCCAGGCTGGCACTGCCCCATGAACACAGCCCAACACTGCCCCTGACCAGCCAGGGGCTTCAATGGCCTCTGATCCCCCTGGTGAGGCAATCATATCTAGTCTCTGTTGGTGGAGACCAGCCGCGATTCTGGAAGGTTGGAAACTTGACTGGCTAGGTGGTTAACACAAATGAGCCCAGACGACAACATCCAGGACTCACTAATGACATGTTAGACATCTCATAAATATTCAAATCAACTTCGCACCCATTGGCAGAACTGGGCCTCATTGATTGGGAGAGGCGATAGACTGAGAGCGAACCTGATTTTTCACCTTTCACTCAATCTTACCAGCTCGTCTTGCCAGCTCGTCTTGCTGAACAATGGGCGGGACAAGGTTTAGGATCACATCCTTGGTGTTTGGAGCATCAAATGATGTTAAATTTCTGATTGAACTGTAAGTCTGTAGGTCACAAATTGTGAGCAGTAAAACCTTTCACTTTTCTTCAGTTGTTATCTCATTTGCTACAAAAAAGTAAAGTAGCCTTTCAATATACTGCCCCCTAGTTTTTTACTTCAGGGTCAATTGTTCTAATTTCCCAATCAAAAGCATTTTACCATGCGCCTGCAACTTGCTTCTTATTATTTTTAATGCTCCAGTCTCTTGAGACCCCCAAGGGGCTTGGAATGTATTTCCTCATCACCAAGTGTATGGTGGCACAGTGTATGCCTCACAGCGCAGGGACCCGGGTTCAATTCCAGCCTCGGGTCACTGTCTGTGTGGAGTTTGCACGTTCTCCCCGTGTTTGCGTGGGTTTCCTCTGGGTGCTCCGGTTTCCTCGCACAGTCCAAAGATGTGTGGGTTAGGTTGATTGGCCATTCTAAGTTGCCCCTTAGTGTCAGGGGGACTAACAGGGTAAATATGCAGGGGAGGCGATGGCCTAGTAGTATGGGGCGGCACGGCAGCACTGCTGCTTCACAGCTCCAGGGACCTGGGTTCGATTCCCAGTTTAGGTCACTGTCTGTGTGGAGTTTGCACATTCTCCTCGTGTCTGCATGGGTTTCCTCCGGGTGCTCCGGTTTCCTCCCACATTCCAAAGAATTCGGGTTAGGTTGATTGGCCATGCTTAAATTGCCCCTTAGTGTCCTGCGATATGTAGGTTAGAGGGATTAGTGGGTAAAATATGTGGGGATATGGGGGTAGGGCCTGGGTGGGATTGTGGTCGGTGCAGACTCGATGGGCCAAATGGCCTCTTTCTGTACTGTAGGGTTTCTATGATTTCTATGATGATTCTATGATAAATCCAGGGTGACTCAATGAAGCTAAAGAACAAAAGGTTTATGAACAAATAACTATGGGGCGAATTATGAAGATCCGCCACAGGAATCCTAGTGGGCGAGGGGTGGACTGTGGAAAGGTCTGTTATCCTTGGGATTTAACCTTGGGATTTTCCAGTTTTGGGGCGAACGCAGCCGGAAAATCCCACCCTATATCTACAACAGGGTCAGGCAGAATAACAATGTGACTCAACACTAATCCGCCCTTGTTTCAATTGCCAATCCTCCACCGGCCTGGGAGATGCCCCCTCACACTTGATTGGTTCAGCTTCCTGCATTGACATTCCATAGGGTCCAGCCTGACCACATGGCCCTTAGGGAATGCCCCTAAATGAAAAAAAGGTTTTATGTTTTTTGGGTAGCTTTCTTTCATCAACATTTTGGAAATAATTGTAAAATCTTTAAAGACTGTCCCTGACCTCAAGCTTCAAATTGAGAAAAAGATTGGCAGAAATGCCAGGAAAATAACATAAATACCGATTGACACCATTTCTCCAGCATTTCCACACAAATAAGACCAGGAGGACCTGCAGGCCGGAATTCCCTGACCTCGCCCATGGCTGGGATTATCCAGTCCCGCTGTTGTGAACAGCGGCTTGGCTGAGCACCAAATGCTGCATTCTCACTGGCAGCAACAGCGGCAGGTATGAGACCGGAGAGAGTCTCTATGAAAAGGTTAACCTATATTTTCTATTATTTTGGGATGTTCATGTTCCTGCTTTGGATTTCTGGCACATTTTGTTGTTCACCTTTGTGGAGAGGAGGTTTTGTTTTATTTTTACAATTTCTTCACAACCTCTCCTGATTGTGTTAATTTTCAATATCATTTCACCTAACTGATGTTGGAAACTAATGAAGGCTCCGATGTTTTATCTTTCTTGTTTCTAATGGCCCACTGAAAATTTCTCTTAATGTCCCTCCTATTTAATACCAGTATTTTAGTTTCCTTAATATCTTCTGACAGGACGTTGTACTCTGGACACTTCAGTTCGATGGAGAATCTGGTGAACTGGTGCGGCGACAATAATCTCTCCCTCAATGTCAACAAAACGAAGGAGATTGTCATTGACTTCAGGAAACGTAGATGAGAACATGCTCCTGTCTACATCAATGAGGACAAAGTGAAAAGGGTTGACAGCTTCAAGTTTTAGGTGTCCAGATCACCAACAACCTGTCCTGGTCCCCCCCCCCCCCATGCCAACACTATAGTTAAGAAAGCCCACCAACGCCTCTACTTTCTTAGAAGACTAAGGAGATTTGGCATGTCAGCTATGACTCTCACCAACAGATGCACCACAGAAAGCATTCTTTCTGGTTGTATCACAGCTTGGTAAAGCTCCTGCTCTGCCCAAGACCGCAAGAAACTACAAAAGGTCGTGAAAGTAGCCCAATTCATCACGCAAACCAGCCTCCCATCCATTGACTCTGTCTACACTTCCCACTGCCTTGGCAAAGCAGCCAGCATAATTAAGGATCCCACGCACCCCAGACATTCTATCTTCCATGTTCTCCCATCAGGAAAAAGATACAAAAGTCTGAGGTCACATACCAACCGACTCAAGAACAACTTCTTCCCTGCTGCAATCAGGCTTTTGAATGGACCTAGCTCACATTAAGTTGATCTTTCTCTACTCCTTAGCTTGACTTTAACACTACATTCTGCACTCTCTTGTTTCCTTCTCGATGAATGGTATGCTCTGTCTGTATGGCATGTGAGAAACAATACTTTTCACTGTATGCTAAGACATGTGACAATAATAAATCAAATCAAAATCAAATCAAAATATTTTCCTCCTAATAATCACCCTTCTGATCTCCACTCCCAGTTTTACAAATATTGAACAAAGAACAGTACAATACAAGCCCTTCAGCCCTCCAAGCCTGTGCCGATCACATTGTCCTATCTAGGCCAACTGCCTGTATCCCTCTATTCCGTCTGTTCATATGTCTATCCAGATAAGTCTTAAATGTCGCTAACGTGTCTGCCTCAACCACCTCACTGGGCAGTGCATTCCAGGCCCCCAACACTCTCTGTGTAAAAAAACTTCCCCCGCACACCTCCACTGAATCTTTCCCCCTTGACTTACCATTGAAGACTTGATTTGCTTTTATTTACATCTGTGTATGGAAAATAAACCAACATGGCTTGGGAAAGACAAAAATACTTCAAGCACAGCAACCAATTCACTAATAATTTGGCCTAAAAATGATGCCTCATGCTCAATATACACACATCCATTGATCTGGCTAGTTTTTCCAATCATTGAATGGAAGGTGTACTCTGGATTTAAGCGTTGAATAACTGAGGGATGACTTACATAAAACCCATGAAACAAATGAGTAACCTCCGCCTTTCAATCAAGGGATTAACTCCAAATTGCCAGAAATGCAACAAAGTACAAATCATGTTTACTATTGACCTGACAGTGGCATTTTACTGCAGTTGATGAAGATCAATGATATTGGTCTAAAGTAAGTGAAAATAATTGCACTTCAACAACACATATAAGCGTATGAGCGGCAAATATAGAAAGTAAGATTTATCAAGGGCCAATAATGAAACTGTGATGAACGGTCCAGCATGCTTTTGATTGGATTGTGGAACGATGAACCGACTAAAGCACAAGGTGACATTACAGCCAGAAGTCACAAGGTCACTGCCTTTAGACTTCAATCTATTCCAAAAATGTCAAACTGCAGTGCAGATTAATCTTTGTTTCAAAAATCAATTGTATTTTTAAAAAGAATTCATTGACCAATCCTAAACAATGAAGGAGTCGTATATTCATTGTATAATTCCATTAACGTGCTTAAACAATTCAAAACCTACTCCATTAACACAAAACTTACTTTTTGTATGCCATGGATTTCCATACAACATAAAAGCTATCAGCAAACTTCAGTGAAAAATCATTAGAATGAATGGCATTCCCCCGTGTTGTCCATTGTTCCATACCACACTATAAGTGCTGCGTAACATCACTTAGTACACAAAACACTTACAGTTCATGGATTTAGGACAAAAGTCTGTTGGCAATGCACCAAGTGGCCAGAGAAAGCGTTTATTATCTGGGCCAGCATATGCTCCATGAGACAAGTTTCTTCTTAAATGACTCCAGGGACCAATACAGCAGGATGCTTTCAAAACCTTGAGTGGAAATGGCACAATGTAAAACATTCATTAATGACGCTCCCATTAGTGAAGCATGATGTGTGAGTGAAATGAAGCGAGGCCCTCATCGTCTGCAATCCATCTTGACAATTTCCCCCTCCCCCATCTAATCTGAGTCAGTCCATTAAATCGTATTGTTCAGTCATATCTAGTATATGTTATTTTGCGAGGATGACAGGAGCCAAATGCAAGGATTTTGAAAAAGTGTGATCTTTTATCCACTGTACATGTTCTCAGATTTCTTAGAATCTACTTCTGCATATAAATTCTATTAAAAACATCTGACACATTGTGCAGAATTTAATATTGCTTCCAGGAGTGGGAAACAAGGCAGACGATCTTAATGGTGTGGATAGTCAAAACACAGCTTCCCAACAGCTGCAATAAAGGTGACTACTAAGTCAGTGTTGGATTGAAGGTGGATTGGGTTCCCAGATGGCCAGCAGTGGGAACCTCTTTGTAATGGACGAGCATGTCTTGCATACTATTAAAACATGCTCATCAGGTTAAATTGTACCCTTACTATTAAGTTGGAAATGAATGAGAAATTCATGCCTTGAGATAGATGACTGGCAAAGGTGGGGGGCGGGGGGGGGGGGGGGGGGGAGTGCAGGGGTGTGTGCAGCAGATGAAGTAGTCCTCATGGTGAATTTTGATTGAGTAAGAGCTGCTTTATTCGTATGGAGAACTTTGCTGAATCAAGCAAAAGGAGGCTGAACTGTTCTGTTGAGTTCCAGTATCAGCTGTCCAGAGAGGTCAAGGTATTGCTGTCCATGGAAATGGGGATAAGGACTGTCCATGGCGGTCAGGGCATTGCTGTCTGAGAGAGGATGGGTGGTCCTTTTCCAGGGAGGTCGAGCATGGCTGTTCATTGAAGGGAGGGTGGGTTGTAGTGGCCCTCAGAAGGGTTGTGGAGGACAGAGGGAGGGAACTTGCCAACACATGGAAGGTTAATCTCTACCAATGGCAGATCATGCATTGTAGAGGGGAGATCTGGAGTGATTGGAGTCATGGTGAAGTTGGAAGATTCAAGGGTAACTGAGGACAGATCAAGGGTGGAGGGAGGGTTGAGGGTGATGTTTGATGGTAGGCAGGTCGAGGGTGATAGGGATGCAGGGGAAGCTGGTCAGGCATGACGGGTGGTTGGTTGACAGAGCAGTTGAACAAGGGTGATGGTGGGAGGTTCAAGGATCACTGAATACAGAGCAAGGTTGATGGAGGGAGGATTGAAGGTAACAGAGGGAAGGTCAAAGGTGACTGAAGGAGGGTACAGGATGATAGTTTGCAGCATCAGGGTCAGAGTGGGATTGTCCAGGGACAGCTAGAAGACATGGCCAGAGACTAGGTAGAAGAGGAAGTTGGTCAGGGTGGGGTGCCTGCAGACCACCCATGTGCAACAGCTCGTACCCCATTAGTGCAGAGTTCTCAAGTCAAAATTATAATTGTACTACTGATAACTGCAATTTACAATAATTTGGGCTTCCCCAAATCATTCTCCTATGCACATGGACCAGGCCTGGGCGATAAAGTACGCCTTCAACCAGAATTACTGTCTTCGTGAGTTCTTTGTGTTTGCTGAGCTGTACTTAATAAAGAGAAATCTCTCACATTGAAGCCAGCATAATACATAGGTCTCTGAAAAACTCCTACAAAGGCCCATCAGGGCTGTACAAGCTCTCTGAAAGAGCATTCTACCAAGTCCCACTCCCCTGCCTTATCCCCATAACCTTGCACATTCTCCCTTTTCAGATAGCAGTCCAATTCCACTTTGAATACCTTGATCGGATCTACCTCCACCACACTCTCAGGAAGTTTGAGAAGTTTCAGTGACCACCAACAAATTAAAATATTGGTTGCTAAAAGATGCCAAAAACAAAAGATGGGAAGAATTTGGTGTATACACTGAAATACCAGTAGAGGACAGCCAGCCTTATCACACAAGTGCTTTCACACAGAAAAGTTTCTTCCTGATGGAACGTATAAGGCTGAAGCTAAACTAGTAGCTCAGCGTTTCAAAGAAAAACTTGATGATCAAGATGTCAGGGTGGGCTCTCCAAGTGCAGGAAAAGTGACCTTGAAGACTTTCTTAGCTCTCAGCAACATCTTCCTGGGGGTGTAATTTAATTGATATAAAAGCTGCATTTTTGCAGGGCGAGAATTTTCATGGAAATGACTTTCAAACCACCTAAAAAAGCTGGTGACATTGAAGGGAGACTGGAAATTGAACAAGAGTGTTTATGGATTGAATGATGCATCAAATATGTAATATTTCTCTGTTAGGTCCGTTCTGTTGAAAGCAGGTGCTATTCAGCTAAAGGCAGACCCAGAAATGTTCTACTGCTATCACAAGGAGATACTGGCAGACATCTTTCGAATGCATATTGATGGTTCTGCACAATTTGAGCAATGGGTGATCGATTAAAGAAGAAAATAATTTGAAGTTGAAAGTTAGGCTTCGGGGTGCAAGGTTAATCATAAGTAGAATAAGTCGGGAGTAACTTTGAATCAACAGCCTTCCTCAGAAAATGTCATTTGCATTCCAATAAATAAGGCCAGGTCCTCATAAAAAGAGGATCCTCCATCCATGGAAGAAACAGACCAACTAAGAAGTTTGATTGGGCAGTTAGACTAAACCTGATGCTAGTTATGATGTTTTGGAACTGACTATTATGATGAAACGTATTACAGTTAGGAAGTTCTGAGAACAAATAGAACAGTGAATAAATTAAATTCAGAGAAATGTGCACTCAAGTTCCCAGCCTTGGGTGATCCAGAAAATGAGGTTAGTCATTTGTAGCGGTGCTTCACATGCCAATCTTCCTGATGGATATTCTAGTACAATATGGTTTATCATATTATTGCTGGGAAAGAATAATAAATGTTGTCCATGGACCAGGGAAGAAAAGAAAATAGAAAGGGTAGTTAAAAGCCCCTTAGCTGCTGAAACACTGGTGTTCGTAGAAGCAATCAATATGGGGTGTACTTATCTAATATACTGAAGGAAATCCAGACAAGAGCAATCTCAGGTAGGTTTGCTCATTGAATGCCATGTGGATAACTGCTCTCTTTCAGAGATTGGTCAATTGACCAAGGGTGACACAGAAAAAAAAGCTGAGGATTGATCTTGCTAGCATAAAGGAAATGTTGGGAAGATGAGAGATTTCCAAAGAAAATGGGTGGATGCAAATCACCAATTGTCAAATTGTTTAACGAAGAGAGATACTTGCTCCAATAAAATATTAGATGTACTGGAACAAGGTCGCTTTGTGATATGATGAAAATATGGAAAACTGACTTTGTCTTTAATTGCTTTGTAATTATTCTACATGCCCATTGGGCATCAGGCAGTGCCAACGGGGCATGGCCAAATGGGGGCAGGGCCTGATGGGACGGGGCCTCGGGAGTGATTGGTGGGGGTGAGGGTCCCACTGCTACGCTGCAACCAGGCTGAGTGACAGAGGGAGGGGGGGCCAGCGATCGGGGCTGACCATTGGGGTGGGAGGGTGGGGTTCAGCCTGCTTGGGGGCGGGGTCAGGACTGTGGGAGGGGTCAGAGCTGTTGGTGGAGGGAAGTGGGTGGAGGAGATCAGGGCTGCGGTGGGAGCATTGAGGCAGACTGGGGGTGGGGGGGGGGGGGGCACGTCGAGACTGGCCCAGGCATGTTTTGGGGGGGGGTGGATTGCAAGGCCGACAATGTGGAGGTCGCAGAGCTGGCCAGCGATTGAGCTAGCCAGCAAACGGAAGGCCGGCAGTGCAGGCTACTGTGCATGCGCTGATCTCTGCTATGACAGATCGGCGCGTGCGCAGTGGCCCACTCAGCGCTATGCTGCCGGCCTCTCCAGTGGGAAAAGGCCCTGCCCACTGATTTTTTGAGTGATTTACGCTGAGGCACTCTGCAGTGCACAGAGTGTGGGGAGATTCAGTTTGAAACTCCCGCTGAAAAAAACAGCGTGGTTTACTCCAGTTCTTACGCGAATTTGACACTTAGAATTTTTTTGGGAGAGTTGCTCCTGAAGACTCTAAGCACGAGACAGAAAGAACAAACAATTAGTATACGCAGCTTCAAAAGGGGATTGGCTATAATTAAAAAGCAAAGGTTTGAAGGGATATGGGGAAAGAACAGGGGAGTGATATTTATGAAATAGTTCTATTAAAGAGCCAGCGAAAATACAATAAGCCAACTGGATTCCTTATTAGCTGTAAGGTTCTTTGATACCAAATTATTATTTATGCATTACTTTAGAAGATTATCAATATAATCTATTTTATAATAGCTGAAAGAGATAAAGCTCACCCATGTTTATGCGGGTTTAACATTACTCGGATAAAGGATGGCAAAATCTTACATAAATGGTAAAATAGCCATTTGACATTTGAAATAAGCAAAGAGCTTGACATGTTTTGAAGGCACATATAATTTAATATGTTGAACTTTAAGCTTCAGTAATTTTAGATGCAGCAATATAACTTTTCTCATCTTTAAGCAAACATTGCATAAATTCTTTGTGGAATTAAGGGTACAAAAACTTCAGCTGACAGAAATTAAACAGATTAGTGTAGATGTGCCATTGTGACAATCTGGCAATGGCAGCAGTTTCACTAAACAAATATGTCAACAGGGATCCACTTCATCAAAGACAGACTATAGCAACAATCTGCCACATACATATGTGAATAGGATAGCAGAAGGCCCGCAGAATATCAGACAGGTAACAACTACTGGTGTTTACTTCATTACAAACAGGCTAGCAAAGATCTTTCAACGACATATTTCATTTTCACTGGAACATGGATTTCATTGGCACCTGAGAACTCTGGGAGTTGTAGTCTAATGCGAGGCAACCAACACCTGCAAGCATGCATTATTTATCATTTGATTTGATTTATTATTGTCACATGTATACAATGAAATGTATTGTTTCTTGCACGCTATGCAAAGCATACCGTACATAGAGAAGGAAAGGAGAGGGTGCAGAATGTAGTGTAACGGGGCCTGGCATATTTCTGGCTCATGATATCCTAATAGCAAGCTAGTTTAGGATTAGACATTTGGATTGAGATATTTTGGCCCCTAATTTTTATTAGTGCTCAATGACTCCTGCTGACAATGTTCCTAACTGTCGAACTCATTTCGCTGCACTGGTGTTTGGCAGGTTAGCTGCTAGGTTGGAAATAATGAAGAAGTGGCTGCAGCAGTTTTCCTAGGAGTGCCGAGGTGATCATTGGAATGGCCAGCCTCTTCTTCCAAAATGCTCCTACAATATAAAAGACAGAAGACTTTGTTTAGCTGAGCACATGGGCACATTGATCATTTGACAACTGAGTCTAAGGGCAGTGCAGTTGTAAGGTTTAGGATCTTGAATTATAAAACCCTACTAATTAAAACAAACTCAAAGAGCTGAATTTTTAATTTATAACACTAGGGTCCTCAGTTGTGCTTGACCTACAAGGTAAATAACTAGTATTTATGAATCAAGTGGAATTTACTGAGCAAGATTTTACATATACTTAACAAGAAGCAGTGAAGAAAACAGAAGTTTCTCATCTCTCAAGAGTCATACCCCAGAAGCCATGGTAATGCTGTGCCAACGAAAATTACGATTTCTCAACTTTTATCCTCCAGTCTCCCGTTTCTCCTTCCTTTGTTGGTGATGGTTCAAATTCACTCCTCCTCATGGCTACACGATGCAATTCATCTCACTTCACTCCACCTTTGCAACAACTCCAGAAGTTTACATTCCATCACAAACAAATGTGCGTTTCCTTCTACCTACAGAAAAGTCACAAATAGTTATATTTTCTTGTCAACTAAGCCCCACACCAAAGCTATTAAAATTAATGGTTTAGACAACTTCTTATCATAATATCAGAGAGTAAAGCTCTCCTCTCTGGTATAGATCCATTAAAGAAATGAATGACTTTTTTAAACAGAGTCATCCTAAGTTCACATTCTTTAAGCCATTCCTTCAAACTGACGTAAAAACAAACACCTAATTATCTTTTGGCCATTGAGACATCTTCAGTTCAACTCAAGTCAACTCCAACATAAAATAATAATGAATTTGTTTCATATCAAGCATCTGGTATGGAATTCTCCTAAAAAAATTCTAAGTGCCGAATTTGTGTAAAAACTGGAGTAAATCACGCTGTTTGTTTCAGCGGGACTTTCAAAGTGAATTTCCCACACTCTGTGCATCACCGAGTGCCCTAGTGTGAATCTCAATGAAAAGCTGGGGGTGAAGCCTATTCCCGCTGGAGAGGCCGGCAGCATAGCGCTGAATGGGCCACTGCACATGCGCCGATCTGTCATAGCGGAGATCAGCGCATGCGCAGTAGACCAGCACTGCCAGCCTCCCGATCACTGGCCAGCCCCACAACCCTGCATCATTGGCCTTGCGACCACCCTCACCCCCTTCCGGATGTCCTTCCGGATGTCTCCGAGCCAGCCACAACCCCCGCCCCCCCGGCCTGCCTTGATCTAACCCCACACTCCCCGGCAGACCCGATTTCCCGATCCATCCCCACCCACTGGCAGCCCCGGCCCCCACAGTCCCAACATACCCCCCCCCCCCCCCCCCGCAGTCCCAACGCCCCCTCCCAACACCCCGATGGCCAGTCTTGATCAGCCCTTCCTTCCCTCTGCTCACGATCCTGTCTGCAGAGTGGCAATGGGACCCCCCCCAACCCCATCAATCTCCCCCCAAGAGGTCCTGCCCCATTAGGCCCCACCCCCTCTGGCCCTGCCCTCTTGGCATTGCCCAATGCCCGGTGGACAGTGCCAAGGTACCCCTAGGCATCGCCACTTTGCCCCTTGGGTAGTGCCAGGGGGCCAGGCTGGCACTGCCAGACTGGCAATGCCCAGGGGGCACCCCCTTAACCCTGACCTCTTGGATGGACCTCCATGCCCTCCCCCCCTTTCACTCCAGCAGGGTTTATAACAGCTCCCCACTAAAGGGGAGCTGGCAGCCTGATCCTACTGGAGTGAAACATTCCTGGTTGGGGGAGGCTAGCGGGCCCAGAGACTTCAGTCCCTGGCCCGCTAATAAGATTTAAATTCAAATTTAAATATTTTAATCAGCTCCATGCCGATTTCCAGCACAGAGCTAACGATGCCGGAATTCCGGCGGCCAGAGATGTGCGGAGGCCGTGGAGGCCAGTGGGAAGCTGCCTCCGCATATGTCTCCCAGCCCCGCTGTGCCCCCCCTGTTTTTCCTGTTTCCCAATTAATTGTTAATTGTCCAAAAACAGGTCAAAAGTGAACCACTTCATTTTAAACTGTGCTGACAGAATACAATCCACAGATACTACAGATTCTAAAAATCAATACAACTCTCAAAACCTTACAGAGTACTTTAAGAGAGCACAAGAACTATATGCGATGAGCCTTTGAGTTCCTAGTTCCTCTTTATATCTGTCCTCCCTGATAGGTCCCCCTTTCCATTATCCTACTATATCTTGAAGCTATGGTCCGGGTTTTTGGAGAGATTTCCCACAGCAGAAATGAATTTGCCTTCTACACAGATTCTGATAGAGAATCATTGGGTGAAGCTGTCTGAATGACAGGACATGGTACACATCCTGATCCCAAGAAATCTTGGTGTTGTCAGCACAGGCGATTTCCCTCTTCTTTGTCTTTGAAGTGATTTTGAACTGTACCCAAAACAGTCATACTCTAGAAGTCATGATAATGCTATACCAATGAAAATTGCCATTTCTCAACTTTTACCCCCAGTCTCCATTCATGAGTGCATTATATGAATAGTGGATTGGCAGCACAGTCTTGATTTATTTTGACAACTCTTGTGAGACCATTAAACTTCTATCTGCATTGTGTGGTGTTATGATCCCATTTGGAGTTATAACTGCATGAGAAGTTCCCAGAATGGAGTCCTGGCTCAAAAGATTATATCTTTTACTTTTTTTAGAAAACGTGGAGGAACAGAATCACAGGATTATTAGGTTTAATGACAAGAAAAAACATTTATTGAACATGAAAAGATTGATTATGATACAATACACCTTTATTCCCCCCTTAGCTTCACAAATATACACAAAGTTTAAGGTTAATGCGGGTTACAAAGTATATCTTAGGCTATATTGGCCTCACTTACATGTCTGTGGATTTCTCCTTAGAATCCCCCCAGATGAGTCCCATTGTCTAACTGAACTCTGGCTTTCATAGAAACATAGAACCATAAAAGCATAGAAGTAGGAGAAGGCCCTTCGGCCCTTTGAGCCTGCTCCGCCATTCATTTTGATCATGGCTGATCATCCAATTCCCCGGGTACATTTAAAAAGCATGTTTAACAGAGAAAAACATCCTCTTCATGGAAAATTAATGACAACAACTGACACCGAGCCAAAAAAGAAAAGGTGATTAGAAGCTTGCTTAGTCATACAGCAGAATTTACAGTGCAAAAACAGCTCATTTGGCCAAACAGGTGTTTATAAACAGAGGCTTAAAGGAGGATAGAAAGGTGGAGAGACTAATTGGGGGAGGACTTTGCCAGAAGTGGGTAAGTTATGACTTTGGGACTAAATAGGAGGCTGAGGAGGAAAGGGGGGGGGGGGGAATGCGGGGTTGGTGGTTGGCGGGAGGGGGGGAGGGGTGTTGGCGGGGGGGGGGGGGGGGGGGGGAGGGTAGTTGGCGGGGAGGGGATGTGTGCAAGGGGATGGGGGGCCTAGCCCACAGACAGGCTTCCGGCCTGCCATCTGATGAAGGACAGCGAACAGGTGCCCCATGTTGCCAGCTCGGAGGCTCAGAAGCCTCTGGGAGAGACCTTAATGGCTGAAGCAACAAGTAACGAGTAATGAGAGCTGCCTTCTTAGGGGAAGGGAGACACCTCATTTTGCTGCCAGGGCCAAGCTCTCAGCTCTGAAGGACCTAGCCTCCATCCCCACCTCCATCCCTTTGTGGCGCAGGTTCACTCCATCATCGAAAAAATGCCGGCAATGTGGGAAGATGGCACAGATTGCCAAAGAAAGGTCACCAATGCTAAGAACAGAATCAAGTGAGTCGCTGCATTGGAGGGGAGCCACTGGAGGAGGGTCTGGTTGCAGAGAAGCTGAGAAAGGTGAGAAACGATGGTATGGCACAGTCACAGTCACATTCCACACAAGCGATTTCAAATTCACACACTTAGAATCATAGAATCACTACAGTACAGAAGGAGGCCGTTCAGCCCATCGAGTCTGCACCAACAACAGTCCCACCCAGGCCCTATCCCCATAACCCCACACATTTACCCTGCTAATCCCCCTGACACTAGGGTCAATTTAGCATGGCCAATCCACCTAACCCACACATTTTTGGGCTGTGGGAGGAAACCGGAGCACCCAGAGGAAACCCACACAGATACGGGGAGAAAGTGCAAACTCCACACAGACAGTGACCCAAGGCTGGAATTGAACTTGGGTCCCTGGCGACGTGAGGCAGCAATGCTAACCACCGTGCCGCCCTTTCAAATTTTATTTTAAACAATGTTTTCCCTCAGTTGGTTGTACAAGAAAAATCACTTCAAATTTTCCAAATTACTCTTTCAAACAAAGCTTCTTCTCCACTTTTAACAAGGAAGCCAGCATCCAGGTTTTGCATCTCCTCCTTCAGGATTTATTTCTCTTGACTGTTACACAAATTCTTCACAATTACTTTAACTATCGATTCCCAGAATGTATTAAGATGGCACCAAATGTTTGATTTACCTCTGAAGTCTGCTTTCTCACTTTAAATCTGGGTACTGTAGACGTCTCTTTAACTCAGAACATGTTACCTGATTTTCCCTTGAATTCTCCTCAACTATTCAGCCTCTTGATCTCTGTTCTCTTAATTTCAGTTTTCCTAAGATATTCTTTCTGTCCAAATTCCCTAGTTTTCAGGACTTTATCTGGTTCTTTTAGAAGTCTACTTTTTTCCAGCCTCTTTGTCCTTCCAGTCTTTCTTCTGGCAGAGTTGAGAGATGTTCACTCCCCGGTGTTCTTTCTCCAACTGCAAATCAATTCAGCTAAAACTAAACTCAAAAGTTTTCCTACCTTAAAAGGGCCCCCAGTTGATAAGAAATTACTTCATGCTTCTGCCAACTTTTATCTACTCTTCACACCATAACCTCTCTTTGCACAATAGAAGCATGGTTTGAATGGAAACCAAAACCACCACACTTACAAACACCTTTGTCCAGCAGAAATCTAACTATAGGTTTACCTTTCCTTACACAAAAACACTAAATTAAACCCACTTAAAACTATGCCTTGTTTCTAATATTTACCGATAAAAATATAAATTCCTTGAAACTACATTAGTTTTCCTGACAGTGACATGTCTTGCGGTGATGGAGAATGCACTCTGTGCATCCTCAGACAAAGCCTAACAACCTTTCATGTGTCGGAAGCATTAGCGAGGGACAGAGGGCCTTCCCTACTGATGCACTGGAAATTCTAGGTTCCTTCCAGCTGCTGATGTCTGAGGCAGCTTTCTAGCCTTTCTGTTGAGAAGTGATGGTACCTTTTAAATAGCTGCAGTTTTGTACAGGCTGCACCAAAAAATTATTTCCCTTGGGCCCAGTGGTAGCGCATGAAAGAAGTGGGTTTTCCTGGTACACCATCAGTGGAGAGAGTTAACGTTTTGAATCCAATATGTCTCTACTACAAAGAAGACTCCTATTGGACTCGAAACATTCACTTTGCTTTTCTCTCCACAAATGCTCCATGCCTGCTGAGTTTTCCCAGTACTTAATGTTTTTATTTTAGATCCACAGTATTTTGCTTTTATTTGTGGATAGTGAAGGTTATGGGACCAAACATTGGTGGATCTAAGGTCACTCCTCCTCAAAAGAATTCTGATCTTGATTTCTAATGAAATGACAGCTAAGAAAACATTCCAGGCTGGCGTGAATGTACAGATGTGAAATGCAGCACCATTCTGAGTCTCCTACTGCTATTATTTGCTTTTGTACAGATGCTAAGACAAGCAAACAAGAGCATTAGATTAGCTTTAAATTCCCTGTAAGTTTCTATGCTGCATTCAAGAGGACATTAAAGACGGCTGATACTTTAATATGGGTTGTCAGGATGTAAATTGTTAAAGGTACACTATGATTTCAATTAAACATACTTTTGTGAGATAGGGTTTCACTAAAGAGGCCAAAGACCACATGCCAGGGAAATCAGGTGGCACTAGAACTGGAATTGTTTGGATCTGCCACAATGGAACTAATTGCATCAGCAGATCCAGGCACAATAACCCAGAAGAACCTCCTCACAGGCTCCTGGTCAGGAAACATAGAAACCCTACAATGCAGAAGGAGGCCATTCGGCCCATCGAGTCTGCACTGACCACAACCCCACCCAGGCCCTACCCCCACATATTTACCCGCTAACTACACATCTCAGGGACAATTTTTAACCTGACCAATCAACCTAACCCGCACATCTTTGGACTGTGGGAGGAAACCGGAGTACCCGGAGGAAACCCACGCAGACACGAGGAGAATGTGCAAACTCCACACAGACAGTGACCCGAGCCAGGAATCGAACCCAGGACCCTGGAGCTGTGAAGCAGCAGTGCTAACCACTGTGCTACCGTGCCGCCCTAAGATCTGGTTATAGAACCATCTTCTTAAGGACAACTAGGGATGAGCAATAATAACATCTATATCCAAAAAAAACATTTTCAATAAAACTTAGCTGTGTTACTACTAGTCACAGTTAATATGTGTGCTTGTGTATCCAGAATAAGGTGAGGTCATCAGATTCACCCATGCTCATCCACCCACACCAAACTTCATCTGATTTCATCCTTATGTACCAACCCTCCCTCACCCAGCTCCTGGAAAATACAGCAAAACAGCAGCCATTAACTACTTCAGACCCTTTAAAAAAAATCCACTAGTCATGGATAATCAAGTCCTAAAGCCATTAATTAATATCCAGGATGATATTAGACATCCCTTTCATTTGATGTGTTACCTCTTTTTCCAGAAGTCAAGCAATCATCTGTTTGAAAAGCAGTTTATTGTGGATATTGGAAATCTGAAGTAAAAACAGAAAATGCTGGAAATCATCTGTGTGAATTAGTCTTCAGGATCTGCTCTAGACTTCTGTCTCACAGGTCAATCAATTGTGAATCATAGAAACCCTACAGTACAGAAAGAGGCCATTCGGCCCATCAAGTCTGCACCGACCACAATCCCACCCAGGCTCTACCCTCATATCCCTACATATTTGCCACTGATCCCTCTAACCTATGCATCTCAGGTCACTAAGGGCAATTTTTAGCATGGCCAATCAACCTAACCTGCACATCTTTGGCTGTGGGAGGAAACCGGAGCACCCGGAGGAAACCCACGCAGACACGAGGAGAATGTGCAAACTCCACACAGACAGTGACCCAAGCCAGGAATCGAACCCAGGTCCCTGGAGCTGTGAAGCAACAGTGCTAACCACTGTGCTACCGTGCCGCCCAATAACGACCATAATACAATTAAGCTTGATGTACAGTTTGTTGGGTGAATTAAGAGTCATAAACTAAGGTTTTAAGTTTAAGGAAAGCAAACTTTAAGGTGATGTGAAATTAATTGGCCATTGACTGTAATGAGCTGGATCGACCCATTACTAGATAAATCCACATAAAAATTAGACGTATACAAATACGTTTTGGGCACAATACAAATCCAGGAAAGGGAAAAGCTCAATTTATCTATTTAATTAACCATGGTCAACAAACAAAATAAGACACAATATCAAGCTAAAAGTAAAGTCACATGCAAATGCAAGATAAATAGGAAATCCAGGCTATTGGGAGAGCAATATAAAATAAGAAAGGGATAAAAAAAAACAACACTGGGCATAAGAGAGTGGAAAAAAACCTCCCCACCAACATTAAAGATAACAGTCCTTTTTTAAATATAAATGTTAGAGAAAGGGAATGGTAAGAGGAACTTGGATCTTTAAAAGCAGGTGCAGATTGCACTATAATGGCTAATAAGAAAATTGTAGTCTTGTTAAATGAATAACTTTGTATCCATTTTCACAGTGGATGAAGACAAAATCCCAGCAGTCCATTAAGTCAAGGAGAGGATCTTAATAGAGTTAAAATAAGTAAAGCAAATGATAATGGAGAAAATAATTGGAATTAAGATAGATAAATCAACAGGACCTGAAGGTTTTCACTCTAAGGGAAATAGGATATATGGTGGCCATATTTTTTAAAGCTCTCAAGGTTTGGAAAATGGATTAGAAAATTGCAAATGCCGCTCCATTATTTAAGGTGGGGGGGGTGGTGGGGGGAGGGGGGGGGGGGGTGCAGGGAGAGGTGGTGGTGAGGGACCAGGACAACCAATGTGAACAACAATATAATAAAACATAAAAGCAAATTACTGTGGATGCTGGAATCTGAATCTGCTGGGAAATCTCAGCAGGTCTGACAGCATCTGTGGAAAGAGGATTGAGCCAATGTTTCGAATCTGGATGACCCTTCATCAGAGCTGACAGAATATAATAAAACACACTGAGTTACTTCACAGGAGTATTATAAAATAAAATAACACACCAAGAAACATGAGCAAATAGTACATGATAATCAGATGACTGGAAGCTTGGCGGAAACAGGTAGGTTTTAATGAATGACTTAAGAAGAGGAAAGCAAGGGAGGGAGGCAGAGGGTTTTAGGGAGGGAATTCCAGAGCACAGAGCCTAAGGAGCTGAAGGCACAGCCCCCAGTGGAGCTGTGATTAAAATCAGGTGGCTCGACAGGGTAGAACAAGAAGAGTGCTGATATCTCAGAAGGTTGCGGGGCTGGAGGAGATTACTGAGATAGGAAAGATAGGAAGAGGTGAGGTATTGGAAGTGAAGGAGATGAGTGGGTCCTGGTGTGAGATAAGAATATGGAGACCAGCAAGGAGTATGTTGGAGTAGTCAAATCTAGAGATAATAAAGGAGGGCTCAGCAGCAGATGAGCTGAGACAGGGGTGAAGTTGGACAATGTTGCAGAGTTGGAAATAGGCTGTCTTAATGATGGTAAGGATATGTTGTCAGAACCTCATCTCAGGGTCAAAATAAGATGAAAAGATTGTAAACAGACTGGTTTAGTCTAGGTCGTTGCCAAGGGGAATGGGTAGTTAGGGAAGAATATTTATAATGGTAGCTAAAAAGCAATGATTCTAATCTAATCAATATTTTGTTGGAAAAAATTCTGTTGATGCAGTACTGGATGATGGATGAGCAGTCAGATAATTTAGCACTAGTAGAAGATTTGATGGTGAGGTAGGGCAACACGTACATGCGAAATAGTATGGGAGTCAAGGATAGATCATGGGAGTTACCAGGTGTGAGAGCTAGAACAAAGAACAAAGAACAAAGAACAATACAGCACAGGAACAGGCCCTTCGGCCCTCCAAGCCCGCGCCGCTCCCCGGTCCAGGATTGAATCCTGAATCCAGGATCCCCGCCCAATTTTCCAGCCTATCGACATACCAATATCCTATCCACCGAGCTGTCCCTCACAGCTACGATGCTTTGTTCATCACAACCTATTAACTCACCCCCACCCCGCCATTCCAGACCATGTGATCTCCAGGGAGAGGCGAAAACCCAGAGTGAAAACCCCAGGGCCAATATGGGGAAAGAAAATCAGGGAAATTCCTCTCCGACCCCCTGAGGCGATCGAAACGAGTCCAGGAGATCACAATGGCCCTGATCGGAAAATGCTTCCCAACCCTAGTCATTTCCACTTCCACGAACACCATATGAATTCCCTGCCCCCGAGACAGGTTCCCAACTATCCGCAGGCTCGCTCTGTACTGGCACCAGCAAGATGATCATAGAATGAAGCCTTGAAATGAGAAACAAGGAACAATTAGCCCGCGCCGCTCCCTGGTCCAAACTAGACCACTCCTTTGTATCCCTCCATTCCCACTCCGTTCATATAGCTGTCTAGATAAGTCTTAAACGTTCCCAGTGTGTCCGCCTCCACCACCTTGCCCGGCAACACATTCCAGGCCCCCACGACCCTCTGTGTGAAATATGTCCTTCTGATATCTGTGTTAAACCTCCCCCCCTTCACCTTGAACATATGACCCCTCGTGAACGTCACCACCGACCCGGGGAAAAGCTTCCCATCGTTCACCCTATCTATGCCTTTCATAATTTTATACACCTCTATTAAGTCTCCCCTCATCCTCCGTCTTTCCAAGGAGAACAACCCCAGTTTCCCCAATCTCTCCTCATAACCAAGCCCCTCCATACCAGGCAACATCCTGGTAAACCTCCTCTGTACTCTCTCCAAAGCCTCCACGTCCTTCTGGTAGTGTGGCGACCAGAACTGGACGCAGTATTCCAAATGCGGCCGAACCAACGTTCTATACATCTGCAACATCAGACCCCAACTCTTATACTCTATGCCCCGTCCTATAAAGGCAAGCATGCCATATGCCTTCTTCACCACCTTCTCCACCTGTGACGTCACCTTCAAAGATCTGTGGACTTGCACACCCAGGTCCCTCTGCGTCTCTACACCCTTTATGGTTCTTCCATTTATCGTGTAGCTCCTCCCTACATTATTCCCACCAAAATGCATCACTTCGCATTTATCAGGATTGAACTCCATCTGCCATTTCCTTGCCCAAATTTCCAGCCTATCTATATCCTTCTGTAGCCTCTGACAATGTTCCTCACTATCTGCAAGTCCTGCCAGTTTTGTGTCGTCCGCAAACTTACTGATCACCCCAGTTACTCCTTCTTCCAGATCATTTATATAAATCACAAACAGCAGAGGTCCCAATACAGAGCCCTGCGGTACACCACTAGTCACAGGCCTCCAGCCGGAAAAAGACCCTTCCACTACCACCCTCTGTC
This sequence comes from Mustelus asterias, assembly GCF_964213995.1. Taxonomy (NCBI): domain Eukaryota; kingdom Metazoa; phylum Chordata; class Chondrichthyes; order Carcharhiniformes; family Triakidae; genus Mustelus; species Mustelus asterias. The sequence continues at coordinate 42,548,122 of NC_135817.1, forward strand.
TTCTATGACCAAGCCAGTTCTCCACCCATCTAGCCACCTCCCCCGTTATCCCATGGGATCCAACCTTTTTCACTAGCCTACCATGAGGGACTTTGTCAAACGCTTTACTAAAGTCCATATAGACGACATCCACGGCCCTTCCTTCGTCAACCATTTTGGTCACTTCTTCAAAAAACTCCACCAGGTTAGTGAGGCATGACCTCCCTCTCACAAAACCATGTTGACTATCGTTAATGAGTTTATTCCTTTCTAAATGCGCATACATCCTATCTCTAAGAATCTTCTCCAACAACTTCCCCACCACGGACGTCAAGCTCACCGGCCTATAATTACCCGGGTTATCCTTCCTACCCTTCTTAAATAACGGGACCACATTGGCTATCCTCCAATCCTCTGGGACCTCACCTGTGTCCAGTGACGAGACAAAGATTTGCGTCAGAGGCCCAACGATTTCACCTCTCGTCTCCCTGAGCAGCCTTGGATAGATTCCATCAGGCCCTGGGGATTTGTCAGTCTTTATATTCTCTAACAAACCTATTATATTCTCTAACAAACCTATGAACAAAGCTGAAGGAGAAATCACTGCAAGTGGTACTCTGGCTATGATTAGCTGACGAAGAATAAAACCAGGATGACAGTGTGAAGTCATTGTGTGGATGGTTCATTATCACAATGGCTATGTTGAGAAGAATGGGGAGGCATAGTTCACTTCTGTTGTCATCACATTGGCTGAAATTTTCCACTGCCATTCACGTCACCAATGGAGCAGAACATATCACGAGAAGTGATATGCTGCCCCTACTACCTTCCGCGGGAGTTCACCTCTGTTATCCTGATGGCAGCTTACATCCCACCCCATGCGGACATGAAGATCGTGCTGGACGAAATATACACCACTACAAATAGCCTTGAGACTAAACATCCCGAGGCCTTGTTCATCATGGCCGGGAACTTCAATTCGGCCAAGCCCAAGAGCATACTACCAAGTTACCACCAACACATCTCCTGTTCCATCAGAGGTGCAAATATCCTAGACCACTGCTACACAAATATCAAACATGCCTGCCGCTCTATCACCCGCCCACACTTTGGCAAATCAGACCACCAGGGCTGTGCTTACAAGCAAAAACTGAAGCGGGAGAATCCATCAAAGAGAGTCATGCAATGTTGGTCTGAGGAATTGAATGATCTCCCATGGGGCTGCTTGGAATTAGTGGACTGGTCAGTATTTAAAAACTCTGCGACCAGCCTGAACGAGTATGCCACTCCAGTAACAGACTCCACTAGTAGTGTGTAGAAGACTGTATGCCAACGAAGCAAATCCGTGTGTTCCCCAACCGGAAACCATGGATGAACAGGGATATCCACTGCTTACTGAAGCCCAGGTCTGAGGCGTTCAAGTCAGGTGATACTGACCTATACAAGAAAGCCAGATACAATCTAAGGAGATCCATCAAAGATGCCAAAAAACAGTACCAGACCAAGCTAGAGTCCGAGGTTAGCCACACTGACCCCCAGCGATAATGGCAAGGTCTGCAAGACTTAACAGGCTACAAGATGAAGGTATGTAAAATCGCCAGCTCCAACTTGCCCCTCCCTGATAAGCTCAATGCATTCTATGCCTGTTTTGAGCCAGAGGTCAGCGAGAGCATTCCCCCCACCCTGGCAGCTCTGGATGAACCTGTATCTGGGGTCACCATTGCAGATGTCAGAGCAGCTTTCTTGAAGGTCAACCCACGGAAAGCGACTGGCCCGGGTGGGGTGCCCGGACGAGAACTCAGATCCTGTGCGGACCAGATGGCGGGAGTATTCGCAGACATCTTCAACCTCTCTTTACAACAATCTGAGGTCCCTATCTGCTTCAAGAAGATGACCATCATCCCAGTTCCTAAGAAAAACCAAGCAGCGTGCCACAATGACTATCGGCCGTTGGCTCTGACATCCATCATTATGAAGTGCTTCGAAAGGCTAGTTATGGCACAAATCTTTTCCAGCCTTCTAGACTACCTGGATCCACTACAGTTTGCGTATCACCACAACAGATCCACAGCAGATGCCATCTCTCTGGCCCTGCACTCAACCCTGGAATACCTAGGTAACAAGGACACCTATGTCAGACTCCTATTTATTGACTACAGCTCAGCCTTCAACACCATTATTCCCACAAAACCCATCTCCAAACTCCATGGCCTGGACCTCGGCACCTCCCTCTGCAACTGGATCCTGAACTTCCTAACTCATAGACCACAATCAGTAAGGATAGGCAACAACGCCTCCTCCACGGTCATCTTCAACACCGGTGCCCCACAAGGCTGTGTTCTCAGCCCCCTACTATACTCCTTATACACCTATGACTTATACACCTATGGCCAAATTCCCCTCCAATTCGATTTTCAAGTTAGCTGATGACACCACCGTAGTGGGTCGGATCTCAAACAATGACGAGACAGAGTACAGGAATAAGATAGAGAATCTGGTGAACTGGTGCGGCAACAATAATCTCTTCCTCAATGTCCACAAAATGAAGGAGATTGTCATCGACTTCAGGAAGCGTAAAGGAGAACATGCCCCTGCCTGTATCAACGGGGATGAAGTAGAAAGGATTGAGAGCTTCAAGTTTTAGGTGTCCAGATCGCCAACAACCTGTCCTGGTATCCCCATGCCGACACTATTTTTAAGAAAGTCCACCAACGCCTCTATTTTCTCAGAAGACTAAGGAAATTTGGCATATTAGCTACAACTCTCACCAACTTTTACAGATGCACCATAGAAAGCATTCTTTCTGATTGTATGACAGCTTGGTATGGCTCCTGCTCTGCCCAAGACTGCAAGGAACTACAAAACGTCGTGAATGTAGCCCAAACCATCACACAAACCAGCCTCCCATCCATTGATTCTGTCTACACTTCTCACTGCCTCGGCAAAGCAGCCAGCATAATTAAGGATCCCACGCACCCCGGACATTCTCTCGTCCATCTGCTTCTGTCATGAAAAAGATACAAAAGTCTCAGGTCACGTACCAACCGACTCAAGAACAGCTTCTTCCCTGCTGCTGTCAGACTTTTGAATGGACTTACCTTGCATTAAGTTGATCTTTCTCTGCACCCTAGCTATGACTGTAACACTGCATTCTGCGCTCTCTCGTTTCCTTCTCTATGAACAGTATGTTTTGTCTGTATAGCGTGCAAGAAACAATACTTTTCATGTATGTTAATACATGTGACAATAATAAATCAAATCAAATAATAAATCAAATCAAAAAAAGTGCAAAGTTGCATTTTACACCAGCATGAAAACATGACGTGATTGTTCCCTCCCCATGTCAGTATCGGGTCATATTTCCTGACATTTGGGAACCTAATTTGAATGCATTTACATGCCACTTAATCTGACATCAGTAACTAGGAAAGTACTGGAATCTATTATTAAGGAAGTCTTAACAATGCATTTGTAAAAACATAGTATAATTATAACAAGTTAGCATGGTATTACGCAAGGGAAATCCTGTTTGGCAGATTTATTGGAGTTTTTTTTGAGCATGTAACAGTAGCTTAGATAAAATAGATGTAGTATACTTGGATTTCCTGAATATTGTAGCAATGTCCATCATGATGGGGGAGAGATTCAAAGGTGACAGAGGGGAGAGGAATGGTGATATTGGATGGGTCAAGGGCGGGAGTTAGTAGGTGACAGGGTGAGGGTAGAAGACGGTGGATGAAGTCTGGAAGGTGATGCACAACCCCATTTTTAAAATCTGACCTTGATCATGCAGTTTGTCAGTAAGTGAAATCTCTTGAAGGAGAGTTTTTCAGTTGGATGGAGTTCAAGGTCAACAAAAGTGGACAAATAGAGTGAACCCAAATAATTATGAGACAACTGGATATCAACTGCACTAAGTTCTGTTCTCGCCTCTATGGTGACGCCCACATGGCAACATGTTTGTCTCCAATTCAGAAAGAGCTCAAACAATCCAGGAATTGATGAAAAAAAACAAAGATAACTCAGCTCTTCTTAACTACAGAACTTGACTGCTGAAAAACACGTTCTCACCATCAGAACTATTGATGGGAGGACAGCTGTGAACATAGCTTCCAGCTGAACAACAAACACTACAACCTGACGTTATCTCAGATTCAAGAGAAAGTTAGGAAGTAAGAAGAGCAACAAAGAAACAGTCATGCTCGTAATTTCAACTTCAGGCACAGAGCCCAAGACCTGAAAGTGCTACAGCCCAGGGACAGAGTTCAAAGGCACAGTAATAGAAGAAACTCCACAGCTGAGATCTTATAGAATTGAGACAGGCCAGAGAAATATAAGAAGGAACTGAAGAACCTTGATGCCATTAGGAAGAAAACCAATCGAACCTCAGACATACCATTTAGATCCAGATGGAGACACGGAGCCAGGAACGAGTAGAAAGACTACAACTGCCCAGATTGTATGCACTCTTATTGAATGACGAGAGAGTGCAGTTTATTCTCAGCCTCAAAGTGGAATCATGACGAGATCAGGGAGGTCAAGGCGCCAGAGAGACTCACAGCAGGGAGTTTTCTCTGTACCACATGCCACAGGAATTGTAGCGGGCGGGGACTGCTGGAACATGCAAAGGTCCATTGACCTTGGGTGGGATTTTCCAGTTTTGGAATTAGCGCGACTGGAAAATCCCACCCACCATGTGAAATCTGAGACTTTGTGGGGAGATGTAGGAGAATGTATAAAGCTTGGAAAAAGACTTGGGGAGAGGTGTAGAGTAAAGGGTTAACATCAGGAGCATCTGATGCTGATATAATTACTGATGTAACTATGACGCGATCACATTGCTATGAAACTGGGAACTACAGGCCGGTGAGCCTCACATCTGTGGTGGGTAAGTTGTTGGAAGGTATTTTGAGAGACAGGATCTACAGGCATTTAAAGATGCAAGGACTGATTAGGAACAGTCAGCATGGCTTGTGAGTGGAAAATCATTTCTCACAAATTTGATTGAGTTTTTTGAAGGGGTAACCAAGAAGGTAAATGAGGACAGTGCAGTCGATGTGCCTACTTCGACTTTGACAGGGTACAGCATGGTAGGTTGTTGCATAAGTTTAAATCTCACGGGATCCATGGTGAGGGAGCTAAATGGATACAAAATTGGCTGGATGACAGAAGCCAGATGGTATTTTTCAAACTGGAGACCTGTGACCAGCGGTGTGTCTCAGGGATTGGTGCTGGGTCCACTGTTATTTGTCATTTATATTAATGATTTGGATGAGAATATAGGAGGCATGGTTAGGAACTTTGCAGATTACACCAAGACTGGTGGCATAGTGGATTGTGAAGAAGGTTATCTCCGATTGCAATGGGATCTTGATCAATTGGACCACTGGGGTGACGAATGGCAGATGGAGTTTCATTTGGATAAATGCGAGGTGATGCATTTTGGTAGATTGAATCAGGGCAAGACTTACTTAGTTAATGGTAGGGCGTTGGGGAGCGCTACAGAATAAAGAGATCTAGGGGTACATGTTCATAGCTCCTTGAAAATGGAGTCGCAGAAGGACAGAGTGCTGAACAAAGTATTCAGCATGCTTGGTTTCATTGGTCAGGATATGGAAATGCCGGCGTTGGACTGGGGTAAACACTGTAAGGAGTCTAACAACACCAGGTTAAAGTCCAACAGTTTTATTTGGTAGTGGCGTTTGGCTAGTGGTGTTTGCTACCAAATAAACCTGTTGGACTTTAACCTGGTGTTGTTAGACTCCTTACTTCATTGGTCAGAACATTGAACACAGGAGTTGGGATGTCTCTTGTTGAAGTTGTACAAGACATTGGTAAGGCCACACTTGGAATACTGTATACAGTTCTGGTCACCCTATTATCGAAAGGATATTATTAAACTAGAAAGAGTGCAGAAAAGATTTACTGGGATGCTACCGGGATTTGATGGTTTGAGTTTTAAGGAGAGGCTGGATGGACTGGGACTTTTTTCTCTGGAGCGTAGGAGGCTTAGGGGTGATCTTATAGAGGTCTATAAAATATTGAGGGGCATAGATCAGCTAGACAGTCAATATCTTTTCCCGAAGGTAGGGGAGTCTAAAACTAGAGGGCATAGGTTTAAGGTGAGAGGGGAGAGATACAAAAGGGTCCAGAGGGGCAATTTTTTCACACAGAGGGTGGTGAGTGTCTGGAACAAGCTGTCAGAGGGGGCTACAATTTTCTCTTTTAAAAAGTGTTTAGTTACGTGGGTACGATGGGTATAGAAGGATATGGGCCAAATGCGGGCAATTGGAACTAGCTTAGGGGTTTAAATAAAAAGGCAGCATGGACAAGTTGGGCCGAAGGGCCTGTTTCTATGCTGTAAATCTCTATGACTCTATAACTGAGATCTGGTGGGGAAGCAGAAATACAATCTCATGTAGAATACTGAAATGTGTATAGATCAGGCAGGCTCTGTATATTGCACTCACCTCAAAGTCATAAGTGAACTGAGGTCCGTCTTGTGCATGCCACTCGTGCAAAAAGGTTTGATGCCAATGTAATTTCCTGCTGGTTGGAAAGGATTGGAAGGTATGGGGAGATTTTGGCAGGCAGCTGTTTTAGTGAACATTCATGAGGTGCAAGTGAGTGCAAATAGTGTTCATGTTACTGTGCAGCAGGAAAACCAAGCTGTCAGTAATCCACCATTGGGAGAAATTCAAACTGTTTTTACATCGGGGGGTTTCTGCTTTCTGACTTTCAGGCTCCTGTTCAATTCACTGCTGTCGCTCACCACTAAACTTGTCGCAGGTGGAGTGGGAGAATTGTGCCCCACATTGCAACCGGTGAGAGTCACAATCTTCCTTTGCCTGGTCTGCTGCTGAACACATTTTCACCACACTTTGTCTGCACGCCTCACCCCACACCCCCCACCAACTTTTTCTCTATGGGTTACCCTACCATCAAGCAAGTCCCTCAAGGGATCATCAACAGCACACAAGCCTCTCCACCATGTCAAGGTGGCAATCCATGGAAAAGGTTTCAATCCCCAAACAAGCTGTGGCGAGTAATGTGTTTTAGGAGTTTGGGGGTAATTCTTCCCTCAACCCTCCTTAGGTCTACAGCCAACTTTGGCAGGGATGACTAAAGATATAACCAGGCTCCCCTGAGAATTCCTACCCTTATGCCCTCCATTGAACAGAAGAGAAGGTGTACGTTCCATTGCGAATCTAAGAAACAGGTTTAAAGTAAATAGGCCACCAGATCCAGATAAGATGCATCCTAGGTTGCTGAAGGAAATAAGGGTGAATAAGGAAATAAGCAGTGGCCATAATCCTCCTAAAATATGGAAATGGTGCCAGTGGACTGACAAACTTGTAGAATGGTTACAGCACAGCAGGCAGCCTGCCAGCCTGTTCTATCTCTGCCAGTTCTCTGCAACAGTGATTCAGCGAGTCTCAATTCCTCTGCCTCACAGTCCTGCAATTTTTTCTCTTCAGCCATTCATCCAATTCTCTTTTAAAAGCAGTGATTGCATCTTCTTCCACAATCCTCCCAAGTCGTGCATCCCAGGTCCAAATCACCTGATGTGTAAAAGTTTTTTTCCTCATGTCACCATTGGCTCTTGCCCCAATTACTTTAAATCGGCATCCTATGGTTCTTCAACTTTCTAATTACTATTATTAAAACCCGCCATGGTTTTGAATGCCTCTATCAAGTCTTCTCTTAACCTTCTATTTTCTAAGGAGAACAAGCCCAGCTTCTCCAGTCTATCCATGTGACTGGAGTCATTGTGGAGCCCATAGGTCACTTTCATCGCAACTATTATTTCACCACCGAGTCCCTTCGAGGACTATTACAGCTTTTTAGACCATTGCAAGGACACACAACTTCCCAATCCCCACCATGACCCCCCACCCTTAATGACACAGGCAAGAGAGGGCTTTAAAACAGGAGCTTGATGTGACTGAGCTTTGCCAGCTGAGAGAAACCTCAGGCAGGGCACTGCCAGATGATATCTATTGGATGACAGAACGGTCCCAACTTTCATTCACCTCATGAGAGCTTTCTGGGGGAGGGAGCCTTAAAAATCTTGAACTGCCTGCTGCAATGTTTAGAGTTGCTCAGGCCATTAGGCATCTGCATTTGCGCAACTAGCCCCTTTTCAGGTGGTTTCTTCTGACACTTTCCCACTGGGGGGACAAAAGGTCTTTGGAAGTCAATCCTCCAATCCCAGTCGACTTTGTACTCTTGCAAGAATGTGCTTCATGAGTTAAGGCGCCACATTCCCTAAATTGGCATGTTACATTCCCTAATATGTCTCAGCTGTGCCTTCCTCTCCATTTGGTAAAACAGGAATGTGAAGGGTACCCCCTCAATTGGCCCACAAGTGCAGGAGTCGACTCCTCCCACAAGACCTGACAGCCCTCCCCTGACACTTTCGTTCTTGGCTTCTTTTGAACTGCATCATGGGATCAGCTTAACAAATGGTGGTGCTGAGGTTTTACTGCCTCACCATTAATCCTGTCATGTACAGGTTTCCATCCCTCCAATCAGTTTCTTCCTCCCCTTCTAATACTTGATCGCTATCATCCTGGAAATCTCTCTCTTGCCCTCTGAACTGTTTGATGTTGATGTCCTGATGCTCCACATGGATCTGACTGCTCCCCATCTTACCTTAAAGCCCATTGTGCTGTGACTTATTAAGGGCCCCCATGAGACCATCGAGTGTTTCCCCACACTGCCCAAACACACACGCGCGCATGCATGCATGGGGTGATCTTACCAGAATTTGTCAAACTGTCATTCTGGTGAGAAAACTGGTGTGAAACTCTCTCGTCCGCTTTCTCGCCAGACCGTAACTCTTTAAGATCTAAAAAATAAGAGTGGGCATGGCTTGCGCTATCACTATGGTGGGGTGGGGATTCTTAGAGTTGAGAACAGGCTCCACTGAGATCAGAACACCATCACCAAAGGATGCCCCGATCACAAATAAAAATAAATTCCCCCTGCGCCCCTTCTCAGGTGACTTCTCAGTCACCATGGAGGTATCCATCCCCACCCCCCCCTCCCTCCCCCCCCCATCCCACACCACTCAATCATTCCCATCATCCTTAGTGTCCGCTCCTCCTCCATCATAAATGGGGCAGCATTGTGGCACAGTGGTTAGCACTGCTGTCTCACAGCGCCAGGGAGCGGGTTCAATTCTGACCTTGGGTGATTGTCTGTGTGGAGAATCATAGAATCCCTACAGTGTAGAAGGGAGCAATTTGGCCCATCGAGTCTGCACCGACCAAAATCCCACCCAGGCCCTATCCCCGTAACCCCACATATTTACCCTGATAATCCCTCTGAAACTAAAGGTCAATTTAGCATGGCCAATCAACCTAATCCGCATATCTTTGGAGTCTGAGAGGAAACGGGAGCCCCTGGAAAAACCCACGCAGACACAAGGAGAACATGCAAACTCTACACAGACATTGACCTGAGACCGGAATTGAACCCAGGTCCCTGGCACTGTGAGGCAGCAATGTTAACCACTGTGCCACCGTGTCACCCATTGGAGTTTGCACATTCCCTCCGGGTTTCCTCTGGGTCTGCCGGTTTCTCCTACAGTCCAAAGATGTGCGGGTTAGGTTAATTGGCCATGCTAAGTTGCCCTTAGTGTCCCAAGGTTTATAGGTTAGTGGGGTAAATACATGGGGTTATGGGGTAAGCCTGGGTAAGAGTCGGTGTGGACACAATGAGCCAAATGATCTCTTTCTGCACTGTAGGGATTTTATCATAGAATCACAGAAACCCTACAGTACAGAAAGAGGCCATTTGGCCCATCGAGTCTGCACCGACCACAATCCCATCCAGGCCCTACCCCCATATGCCTATATATTTATCCACTAATCCCTCTAACCTACAAATCTCAGGACACTAAGGGCAATTTTTAGCATGGCCAATCAACCTAACCCGCACATCTTTGGACTGTAGGAGAAACCAGCAGACCCAGAGGAAACCCGGAGGGAATGTGCAAACTCCAATGGGTGACACGGTGGCACAGTGGTTAATATTGCTGCCTCACAGTGCCAGGGACCTGGGTTCAATTCCGGTTATGATTCTAAGATGATTCCCTGCACATGAGGCTCCCCTTAGGCCCTACCCCATGGCACTGTCCCCGGTACAAATTGACACTGCCAGGTTGTCATAGGCAACCTAGCTGTGGCAGACTGTGCCAAGAGGCAGTGTCAGAGCACGACCTGGCTATTTCCCTCTCCCTGGGAGCTATACTGACCTTTGCACCCCAAGAGGGATCCCTCGACAGGGTAACATTTGGGCTGCTGCCTCACAGCGCCAGGGACCCAGTTCAATTCTGGCCTTGGTTGGCTGTCTATGTTGAGATGCACCTTCTCCCCGAGTCTGTGTGGGTTTCCTCCAGGTGCTCGTTTCCTCCCACATGCCAAAGATGTGCAGGTTAGGTGTATTGGCCATACTTAATTGCCCCTTAGCATCAAATGACATGTAGGTTACGTTGATGCACAGGGTTATGGAAATTGGGCAGGGAGGTGAGGCCTGGTTAAAATGTTCTTTTGAAGAGTCGCGCAGACTCGATGAGCCAAATGGCACAGGAGAGATTCTATGTGAGCTATGAAAATTTAGTGAAGGGGGTAATTTGGTGGAGGTGTATTTAAATTCATTGAAATATATTAAAATCAGGTTCATTCCCATTATGGGTGTGCGCCAGTGTTCACAATGTCACAGGTGAGATTTGCAATTTCCAGTTTTCAGCAGAGTTTGAGCCTTCTGCAGCGATCTCGCGCACAGAGACTATGTGCACAAGATCCTGTCCACATTATCAGTTCCCCATCTACGCTGCAGGTAACTCCCTTGACTATGATTGTGCCATCAGTAGCCCAATATCAAGCCATCAACCCCCAGGACCAATGCGTATGAGGAACTGGTCTTACCCTGCCCACCAGGCTGGGGACGGCTGGCAGAGGTCTGACAGGGTCTCGCCCTCCCTGGACTGGGGCCGGGAAAGATGAGCCAAGCATAGACTGATAAATTATGGTGCAGATCCACAGGACTGTCTACATTTTCTGACCCCGACTATCCATTGCTCTATTGCCAAGGGATGCCTTTGCTTTCTGGAGCCAATTTATTTCACCCCTGCCCCCAATCATGTGTCTCTGTGCTCCCTTCTTCTGTTGATCATCCCCAGTCAAGACTTTACCCTCCAGACTCTTCCCTTGCCTCTGTTTAGACATGTCTAGACACAGCACCCCTGCCCTCACCAAGCCTTCATTCTCTCGCCCTTCCCTGCCTCTGTCTTCTCTCAGAACACACCCACCCCCATTCCCAGTCAAGCCTTTGTCTCCAGCACCTTCCACCCAACCTGTTTTCCCCCTTGTCTGGCAGGGTTAGCCTTGGCTCTGACCCCTAATTGAGTTCCTGCTGGGCTTGCCTGAGCAGTCTTGGTGCAGAGCACAGTGAATTCAGTGCAATGAAAGGTGGGAGAACATCTCTCAAGGACAGGAGTGAAGTCATGGTTGCCAGGTGCACGTCATTCATATCCGGTTGTGAATCAGCCAGTCTAATTTGCTGCCAGTGTAGCCATTTGATCTGGAGTTCAGGCGTAATTCTGGTGATCTTTTTAATAAGTATTCATGATATTCAAATGAATGCAAATGTGGTCCCTGACATGAAACCTGGGAATGGAAAATTTTGTTCCATTTTTACGTCAGCGGGATACTGACTTTTAGTTATAATCTGTATTTTTCTGTCCCACCTGCCATGATGTCTGCTGCTGATGGAACCAGAAAATTAACACTCCCAATTCTCAAGCTTTCGGCTATTTGTCTCCACTGCTGACACACAGTAGGAGCAGTGTGTATCATCTACAAGATGTACTGCAAGAACCCACCAAGGCTCCTTCGACAGCACCTTCCCAACCTACGACCTCTACCACTGGGAAGGACAAGGGCAGAAGATGTATGGGAACATCATCACCACCTGCAAGTTCCTCTCCAAGGGTCTCTGGGTTAAAATCCTGGAACTTCCTCCCCAACAGCACTGTGGAAGTACCTACAACATATGGATTGCAGTGGTTCAAGAAAGCAGCTCACCACCACCTACCTCTCAAGAGCAATTAGGGATGGCAAAAAATGCTGGCCGAGCCAGCATGCCACTTCCCATGACTGAATAAGTGTAAAAAAAAGTAATTTGATGTTTGATTTCCCCAGAAAGCCACAGATATATATTTCTTGTGAAGTGTTTATTTTTAATGGAACATATGTTTTTGAAAATATTGAATTATGTTTTAAATGTTTTCTACGTATTGTTTATCACCATAAATTTTGTTCACTTTACCCAGTCAAACATAACTAGCTCCCACCTCATACCTGTGCAATTGGCTTTCCTTAAGTTTAAGATTTGTGTTTTGAACTCACGTATGTCACTCTCAAACTTCACATGGAATTCAACTGTGTTATGATCAATATTTTCCAGACGATCGTTCATCATGAGATGACTAATTCGTCCTGTCGTCTTACACAATACTAAACCTAAAATGGTTTTTCCCTAGTTGGGGATGGTGTGGCCTCTGTTCTTGACCTTCAGATGATGTGGAAAGTGGAGTTGCACAAGCTGTTTCCATGCTATGGTAGGTGAGAGCATTGCTAAATGGGTGGCACAGTAGCACAGTGGTTAGCACTGCTGCCTCACAGTGCTTTTTAAGGCTTCCAGGTGTCTAGAGGGCATGGATATTAAATTGACCAGACCACTTCAAAGGTTTCACTGTATGCAGACATGAGTGAAGATTTTTAACTGAAAGCTGCCTGAGATCACCAAGCTAAGAGTCACCTGTACATTTCCCAGGGCTTGAAAGAGCAATCCAGCCACAGGTTGCCCATGCCGGGAATGTTCTGAGGTCTACCACCTCCCCCTCAGCCCAAGCCCACCCAACCCCCAGGTCCCTTGGGGTACCGTCACTCTGCAGCCTTGCAACAGTGGAGGAGGACAGCACATAACTTTCCTTGTCACCGCCCTGTGAGTCCAAGGCGACAGGTCAACAGTTATTAGGACTGCACTATTTGGTGCCTACCGGACTTCCTGTTACAGAGGCAGAAGCATAACTAGAGGCTCGAGAAGCCAGCCTCAAACCTGATAATTGTATTGAAATGACAGGGTCGTGCCTGCTCTGGGCAGGAATCTGGTCAGGACCTGCACAGCAGGCAAGGAGACATGCAATGGGTTTGATGCCCAGCAAGAATCCAGTTTTGGCCCACACGCCCGATTCAACAGCCCAGCAGCAATCCCGGCTGCAGCAGAGAAACACTCCTATGATAATGAGTTTGGCAGGCTGGGTGCGGAAAAGCTATTTTCCTGACCGTAGAGTCCAGGACTTGACAAGGTAGATTGTTGTATAAGGTTAAATCTCACAGGATCCAGGGTGAGGTAGCCAAATGGATACAAAATTGGCTTGATGACAAGAGACAGAGTGGTTGTCGAGGCCTGTGACCAGCGATGTGCCTCAGGGATTGGTGCTGGGTCCATTGTTATTTGTCATTTATGTTAATGATTTGGATGAGAATTTAGGAGGCAAGGTTAGTAAGTTTGTAGATGACACCAAGATTGGTGACATAGTGAACAATGGAGAAGGTTATTTAGGATTGCAACAGGATCCTGATCAACTGGGCCGGTGGGCTGATGAATGGTAGATGGAGTTTAATTTAGGTAAGTGCAAGGTGATGCATTTTGGTAAATCGAACCAGGGCAGGACACACTCAGTTAATGGTAGGGTGATGGGGAGAGTTATAGAACAAAGATCTAGGGGTACAAGTTCACAGCTCCTTGAAAGTGGAGTCACAGGTGGACAGAGTGGTGAAGAAGGTATTCAGCATGCTTGGTTTCATTGGTCAGAGCATTGAATACAGGAGTTGGGACGTCTTGTTGAAGTTGTACAAGACGTTGGTCAGGCCACACTTGGAATACTGTGTACAGTTCTGGTCACCCTATTATAGAAAGGATATTAGAACATAGAACATAGAAAGCCACAGCACAAACAGGCCCTTCGGCCCACAAGTTGCGCTGATCATATCCCTACCTCTAGGCCTATCTATAGCCCTCAATCCCATTAAATCCCATGTACTCATCCAGAAGTCTCTTAAAAGACCCCAACGAGTTTGCCTCCACCACCACCGACGTCAGCCGATTCCACTCACCCACCACCCTCTGAGTGAAAAACTTACCCCTGACATCTCCTCTGTACCTACCCCCCAGCACCTTAAACCTGTGTCCTCTCGTAGCAACCATTTCAGCCCTTGGAAATAGCCTCTGAGAGTCTACCCTATCCAGACCTCTCAACATCTTGTAAACCTCTATCAGGTCACCTCTCATCCTTCGTCTCTCCAGGGAGAAGAGACCAAGCTCCCTCAACCTATCCTCATAAGGCATGCCCCCCCAATCCAGGCAACATCCTTGTAAATCTCCTCTGCACCCTTTCAATGGCTTCAACATCTTTCCTGTAATGAGGTGACCAGAACTGCGCGCAGTACTCCAAGTGGGGTCTAACCAGGGTCCTATAAAGCTGCAGCATTATCTCCCGACTCCTAAACTCAATCCCTCGATTAATGAAGGCTAGTACGCCGTACGCCTTCTTGACCGCATCCTCCACCTGCGAGGCCGATTTAAGAGTCCTATGGACCCGGACCCCAAGGTCCTTCTGATCCTCTACACTGCTAAGAATGGTACCCTTCATATTATACTGCTGCTTCATCCCATTGGATCTGCCAAAATGGATCACTACACACTTATCCGGGTTGAAGTCCATCTGCCACTTCTCCGCCCAGTCTTGCATTCTATCTATGTCTCGCTGCAACTTCTGACATCCCTCCAAACTATCCACAACACCACCTACCTTGGTGTCGTCAGCAAACTTACCAACCCATCCCTCCACTTCCTCATCCAGGTCATTTATGAAAATGACAAACAGCAAGGGTCCCAGAACAGATCCCTGGGGCACTCCACTGGTCACTGACCTCCATGCAGAGAAAGACCCCTCCACAGCCACTCTCTGCCTTCTGCAGGCAAGCCAGTTCTGGATCCACAAGGCAACAGCCCCTTGGATCCCATGCCCTCTCACTTTCTCAAGAAGTCTTGCATGGGGGACCTTATCGAACGCCTTGCTGAAGTCCATATAGACCACATCCACCGCTCTTCCTTCGTCAATGTGTTTGGTCACATTTTCAAAGAACTCAACCAGGCTCGTAAGGCACGACCTGCCCTTGACAAAGCCGTGCTGACTACTTTTGATCATACTAAACTTCTCTAGATGATCATAAATCCTGTCTCTCAGGATCCTCTCCATCAACTTACCAACCACTGAGGTTAGACTCACCGGTCGGTAATTTCCCGGGCTGTCCCTGTTCCCTTTCTTGAATATAGGGACCACATCTGCAATCCTCCAATCCTCCGGAACCTCTCCCGTCTCCATCGACGATGCAAAGATCATCGCCAAAGGCTCCGCAATCTCCTCCCTCGCCTCCCACAGTAACCTGGGGTACATCCCATCCGGTCCCGGCGACTTACCAACCTTGATGCCATTCAATAGTTCCAACACATCCTCTTTCTTTATGTCCACATGCTCGATCCTTTCTGTCCACCGCAAACCAGCAGTACAACCACCCAGATCCCTTTCCACTGTGAATACCGAGGTAAAGTATTCATTAAGCAGCTCCGCCATTTCTAACGGTTCCGCACAAACTTTTCCCCCTTCACCTTTTAAGGGTCCTATGCCTTCACATCTCATCCTTTTACTCTTGACATATTTGTAGAAAGCCTTGGGATTCTCCTTAATCTTACCCGCCAAGGTCTTCTCATGACCCCTTCTCGCTCTCCTAATTTCCTTCTTAAGCTCCTTCCTACATCCCGTATACTCCTCTAAATCCTTAACACCTCCTAGCTCTCTGAACCTTCTGTACGCCTCTCTTTTCTTATTCACCAGGTTCATCACAACCTTCGTGCACCACGGTTCCCGTACCCTACCAACACCCCCCTGTCTGATCGGAACGTTGTCATGCAGAGCTCCAGACAAACATTCCTTGAAAATCCTCCACTTTCCTTCGGTACTTTTCCCCAAGAATGCCTCCTTCCAATTTACCCGTCTAATTTCCTCCCTGATGACACTGTATTTCCCTTTACTCCAGAGAAACACTTTCCTAGCCTGCCTGATCCTATCTCTTTCCAATGCTATCGTGAAGGAGATAGAATTATGATCGCTATCCCCAAGATGCTCACCCACCGAGAGATCCTCCACCTGTCCAGGTTCATTAGCCAGCACCAGATCAAGTACAGCCTCTCCTCTAGTAGGCTTATCCACATACTGTGTCAGGAAACTCTCCTGGACACACCTAACAAACTCCTCTCCATCCAAACCCCTAGCCCTAGGGATATTCCAATCTATGTTTGGGAAATTAAAATCTCCCATCACAACAACTCTGTTATTCCTACATCTCTCCAGGATCTGTTTCCCCATCTGCTCCTCAACATCTCTGTTACTATTGGGCGGCCTATAGAAAACACCCAGCAAAGTTACCGACCCCTTCCTGTTCCTAACCTCCACCCACAGAGACTCCGTAGTCAATCCCTCCACGGCGTCCACCTTCTCTACAGCCGTGACACTATCCCTGATCAACAGTGCCACTCCCCCCCCTCTCTTGCCTCCCTCCCTGTCCTTCCTGAAACATCTAAAACCCGGCACCTGAAGCACCCAGTCCTGTCCCTGAGACATCCAAGTCTCCGTAATGGCCACCACATCACAATTCGAAGCAGCAATCCACGCTCTAAGCTCATCCACTTTATTCACTACACTCCTGGCATTAAAATAGACACATCTCAGACCTTCAGCCTGAGCACTTCCCTTCTCCATCACTCGTCTAACCTCCCTCTTACCCTGTCTACATTCCTTATCTATTTGCGAGCTAACCTCCTCGCTCTCAGTCCCCTCATTTCGATTCCCTCCCCCCAACCTTTCTAGTTTAAAGTCTCTCCAGTAGCCTTAGCCAACCTTCCCGCCAGGATATTGGTCCCCCTGGGATTCAAGTGCCACCCGTCTTTATTAAAGGTTATTATTATATTAAAGGTCCAGTGGGGCAATGTTTTCACACAGAAGGTGGAGAGTGGCTGGAACAAGCTGCCAGATGTAGTAGTAGAAGCGGGTACATTTTGTCTTTTAAAAAGCATTTAGATAGTTACATGGATAAGATGGGTATAGAGGGATATGGACCAAATGCGACAATTGGGGCGAATTTAGTGGTTTAAAAAAAAAGGGCGACATGAACGAGTTGGGCTGAAGGGCCTATTTCCATGCTGTAAACCTCTATGACTCACTAAATAACATAGACATAGGACAGCAGCCTTGCTGGTCGCAAAAGTCCCACCCGAGGTCAATGGATCTTTCCATGTTCCACAGCAGCCCCCCCACCCCACACGCTCTGATTCCCGTGGTGTGCAGGGCGGTAAAATTCTGGCCATTGCCTCAGGATAATTGTTGAACATTTAGGAATGAGATAAGGGGAAAGTTCATGGGGTTGTGCATCTTTGAGCATCCATTCCCTGGGGCAGAGAATTCCACTTATTGAGTACTTTCAAGTTTGGGTTCAAATATTAAGGATGTCATGGGATATGGGGATAGAGCAGAAAAGTGGAGTTAATGTAAATGTTCACGTGATCAAATTGAATGACTGAGTGGACAAAATGGCCAACTGTGCTCCTGTTCCTTAATCTGTTGTGTTCTTATTTATCGCATTTCTCTAGGATTTTCACCTAACGAACTTATGACAGTGGAGAAGGACAGAATCCCCACAGAAATTCAATCCCTTTTTTTCATGATGTGTCTGGGAAACTATGAGGGAAGTTTATGAGTTGTCATCCTTTTGGGTTGTGTCAATTTTTATGAAGCTGTAGGTAGTTTCCTCAGTTCCCATGTAGATAGGGGTGATTCTCCCTGCCTGCTGTGGGTTGGGAGACATCAGCTGAGGCCGTTTCACAGGCTTCCCGCTGGGTGCCATGGCCTCCGTGAGTTTTGGGGCTAACATTTCCAGAGTAATCAGCTCCGTGCCATAAATTGGAACTGATTACCATATGGAAATTGGGATTTAAATTTCATTAGCGGGCCCAGGACTAACCAGGCCTGCTCGTGCCCCCAGCCCTGCCAGGAGTGGTTCACTCCAACAGCATCTACAACTGCACCCCATTAATGGGGAAGAGGTGGTGACCCCGCTGGAGGGGACAATGGCCACTGAGGCTCCCAGGGGGTTAGGAGAGATACCCCTTGGGCAGTGTTAGCTTAGCCCCCTGGCACTGCCCAAAGGGCACCTTGGCACTGCCCATCAGGCAGTGCCAAGGGGTTGGGGTCAGGGAGGTGGGGTTATTGGAGGCAGGGCCAATTGGGTGGGCGATCAGTGGGGGTAGGGTCCTGCTGCCACTCTGCAATCGGGATTGTAGGTAGAGGGAGGGGAGCGGCCATCTAGGTGGGGGCCGGGGGGGAGGTGGAGAAATTGTGGAGATCAGGGGCTGGCCTGGGGTGGGTCAGCAATCTGGGGATGAGGGGCTCTGCAAGTCCAGCAATGGGGGGGTTGCGAGGCTGGCCAGTGATCGGCCGGCAATGTGGGGCCACTGCGCATGTGCCAATCTCTGCGCTGACTGATTGGCGCATGCGCAGTGGCCCACTCAACGTGACATTGCCAGCATCTCAGGTGAGAATAGACCCCGCCCATAGATTTTCAGAGAGAATGCTTCTAGGGCACTCTATGATGCAGTGTCAGAGATTCGCTCTGGAAATCATGCTGAAAAATCAAAACAGTGGGAGTTACTCCCATTTTCCCACAAATTGGGGACTTAGAATGTGTCAAGGAGAATCCCAGCCATAACATTCAAACACTCAAATGTGTCACTTCCTCCCAATGTGATTCAAAAAAATTGATTATTTCTGTAATGTAAGCTACAAAGAGCATGAATTGTGATGTTTATTGATTAGATTGATAAGTTCTCCCATTGAGTATGCCAAAGCATTAACTTACCCATAGCTATGCCACAGTGAGGCGTACATAATCAAGGGAGAACCAATTCATTCAAGCAATGAGTGTTTTGCTGTGATTGATAATCAAAATATAATACTTGAAAAGGATTGGTTTGGCACTATATTTGGCTGAGCGTTTCGATTTCTAATGCCCATCTTGTGCTAACGTTTGTTGTCTGGCATTTCAAGTTTGAAATTCCTGAACAGTTGTACTTCAAGGCAACTTTATAAGCGTCTCAAAGACTTTGGCTGACACCTATGCTGCTCTGAAGGAGTCATTTTATCAGATTTATTTTCAGATGCAATGGCACTTACATTCATCGTCACTGCAATCCCTCTCCTTATTCTAAATAATCATTAGCAATCCCACACACGTAGTGACAGAACATTTACATACAGCAGTTTGGATGTTCCAGAAAGTTCTCACTGGAACGATGGAGAGTGCGGGGCGACCTGCTAGAAGTCTACAAGATTATGAGAGGCATGGACAGAGTGGATAGTCAGAAGCTTTTTCCCAGGGTGGAAGAGTCAATTATTAGGGCGCACAGGTTTAAGGTGCGAGGGGCAAGGTTTAAAGGAGATGTACGAGGCAGATTTTTTTTAAAGCAGAGTAGTGGGTGCCTGGAACTCGTTGCCAGGGGAGATCGTGTAAGTGGATACGGTAGTGACTTAGTGTCTTGACAAATACATGAATAGGATGGGAATAGAGGGATATGGTCCCCAGAAGGGTAGGGGGTTTTAGTTAAGTCGGGCAGCATGGTCGGTGCAGGCTTGGAGGGCCGAAGGGCCTGTTCCTGTGCTGTAATTTTCTTTGTTCCTTTGAGGAGAAAATGTTTTTAAGCTTTACATCAGCAGCTTGTTTGATATATTTCTGAGTGGGAGTATAAATGTTGAACAAAAATGCACTTTCTGGAAGTCTCAAAAACCATCAACTCAAGCTTTTTTTTCCCCCTAACATTGATGCACGAACAGCAGCATTTGACTTATTTTTTTCTAATAAACCTATGCTCCAACTGATTTAATTATGGCATATTGATAACTTTTGCTTTTCTTTTGAAATGTTGACAAACTGACACAAGATCAGTTGACTTGTATCTGAAACTCTGGCAGGAAGAATGTTAATTTAGTTGAAAGGGCAAGGGGCAAAGAGTCTTGTACAAGTTTAGTTTCCATTATACAAAGTTTAGCTTTGTGCATCTGCTATTGCCGATAGTCCCATAATCAACTCCCTAGTTTTTCTGCTCAGCTTTTCATCACGCGACAGAAATAAAGGGTAAGTTAAACAGAAGTTAAATGGATTTTACTGACACAGATCTATCTTTTTGCTGATAAACATATACTCTTATAGCAATCAGGTACCCTTAAATGCGTTATAAAATACCAAGGAGTCATAATGAAAAGGAAACACCAAAGACTTGAGTTTTGTGAAGACTGGTGACTTTTATTTTTTTTTTCATTCTCCCCACTGTCTCTCTGACATTTTGTGAAAAAAGGCAGGCCACATTCTGCATCAGCCATCTTAGATGCCACACCAATTACACACACTCACAAATTCAGAATATCATTACTGCTGAGTAAAAATAATTTACCAGTACAAAAATACCAGCAATCAAGCACTACAGAACATCACAAGGACTCAACAGCACCAAGCAAGTAGATCAGGATTGCGTAAGGCAGTGGCCAATCAAGTAGGCAGGAAGGCAATCAAAAAATGCATTGTAAGGCTGAAAGAAATGTATGCTTCCAACTACAAACTTCGTGCTCGGAGGATGGTCAACATTTAAAACACAGAGTTGTACTTTGTCTGCGATTTCATGCTTGTGCATGATTGGGATTGATATTCATGATGCTCAATTAGATTTACCAAAACCCAGGGCACTCAGACTTTCTTTTTATTATATTCATGAATTACCATTCACTGTACTTCGATTTGCATATCTTTGAAGCCTAATTGGCACCATATTGCAGTGGATTTGAAATACCAACCAAGGGTTCCAGTGCAATATAATGACATCCTATGAAACACAATTACAGAGACAAGAAGGTAAAATTGACTATTTGACATATAAGGTGGCTAATGATGGCTTCCACCTGTCATTTAATTGCTTCAGACCTGTCATATCTATAAGAAGGGCAACATGTTGAAAAATGAACCATTGCAATTGCACTGCCAACAGGTTTTATCTGCTGGAGTTTCATTTTCTGGCAAGATAGTTGGAAATATACATGCAGCCTTTAAAAATTATTTTAGCCTAAGCATCAATTAGTTCCAAGTCAAAAGTACAGCTCCAGCAAATACAACATTAGTACAATTTGAAACCTATGACCAGCATGCATAAAGAATCTGGACACTCCCTTAGCACAGTTAAAAAAGATAGTGACCAAGAGTTCTAAACTCAGTTAAAACAGGCCTGCATGTGTCCCCATTTTAAAACCCCCCTCCCCGACAAGCAGTTTTTTCTGTTAAGCAGTCACCTGCATTCAATGGCCTGTTTCACCAATCCCACTACTTTTTCCACATGTATGGCGAGTGAAGCCTTTATTAAGCAATCACATACTAATATGGTTAATGGCTGCACACTATTATAACTGTAGTGGTCCCCTTTGCTCTGTTTTGATGAGTAAAACCTGAAAATTGCTACTTAGACTAATAGAAATATATGTGCTACAAAATACACCCACTTCTAGTCATCTAACCATGGAAAAGATTCAGTCTTGGTGAGGATTAAGAGACCACATGATTAAAATTGGAAAGTAGTCACTTAATAATACAGGTTTCTTTTGTATTTAGTTCTTGCTAGCTCTGTAACTATATCATTCTAAGAAGACATCAAATGCAGTAGTTTTTGGTATGGCAAAAGCTTGCGGTCTGTCAAATGGCAAGGCATAACATGCTCACATTGATAATTAGGAGAATATTGATACAGCATTATAAAAAGTCACTTCAAGAACAATATTAAATGTTTCCTGTGGTTTGTGTTCATCTTAAAAACGGTAGGTTAAAAACATCCTTTTTAAATAGCCATGTTGTTGCTTGGTGTGATATATGAAATCACACTGTACCAGTGTATGTATTAAATGCTTTTACTTTCGGGCAAGAATCATTATTAAAACAAGCTGAAATTCCCGCTAATTCAATCCCCTATCAAATCTAATTAGTAAACAACAGTCTTCAGCAAGAGACCTTGCAGAACAATCAAGCAAAAAGCTATTCACTTCTGATATTAGGAACAACCATCCTCTCTGAGGCAAGACTGAATAACAGTAAGCATTGAAAATATTCAAGTAGATGACATTATTTCACCAAGGACACAATAAAATAAATGCCATCTTACTGAAGGTCTGACACATACTGAAATACAAGTGATTGCTTAAAGTGAAAGCTTTTGGTGGTATGTATAAAACAGATCTGGTGATTTAGTGATGTCTGCCTACATGCTGAAGTACAATAAGCTTGCCATTATATCAAAAAAACCTATCTGTGCTAAGCTCAACAAAGCTTTCAATACTTACCTATGTTACCAATATAAGAAAAGCAGACTGTGTTGTGCCTTCAAGACTTTTAACTTAAATTTCTACATTTCTTATAGAAAGTTAATTAGACAGTAACCCTTTGCTGGCCTACATAGGGTTTTTCTTTCCAGAGGGCTCATTGCATTTTAATACACGTGGTTCAAAATGGTGACAAGTACTACATAAAACAATCATGTTTAGTTATAGATGCAATAGAAAAGTGGAACAGTTTCAAAAAGTTTGACAATATGTTCAAAGTGACAGGCTAGTTTTCCAGTTTTGCAACTGGACAATATGGCAACAGCTTTGGTTGTAATCATGGCACACAATTACAGTCAACATGGAGGACATTAACTAATTAAGAATTATCTATGTTCAATCTTGCTTAAAGAATGGACTGGTAACAAAAAATAATTTCACAACTTTTTGTTGTCAATACAAACTAGAAACATACAATTACAAGAAATCCAACTACTATGTCAGACAGTAACTATTGGTTGCCAATGTGCATCATAGACAATGCATGATTTCAGAGTATGATGGTAAACATATTAAAGGGCACTAAATTTAATAACTTTTAGCCAAATAGTGTTAAGGAGAATTTTAGACAGACATTTTTCAGCTTTTCAATGTTCCAATTAAATATCCATTTTTTTTTAAATCACTTGGTCGGGATAAGGATCTATCTTTATGTTTTTATGCTGCACTTTTATTAAATGTGATTTTTCTCGCTTCATTATCTCACAGCCCTGATAAAAATGTGGAGATTGAAGATCACAGTACAAAGTTATCAGAACATTTACCCCATGATGTCTGATGAAGTAATCCCAATCAACAGTACTTCCAAAGTTGCTGAGAGTTGCATTTATCTGTATGGTCAACCTTAGCACAAAATTAATCACTATTTATTTTCAATTAGTTTTCAATTTAATGCAATATTTTGTGAAGTCCTCTGCAGATGTCATCTCCATCCCATAGTTTACAAAGTCAAAAATAGATTGACTGTTTTGTGCTTAATACAAAAACTTAACAGCTGCTCATTATTGAAAAAAAAATCCATCCTGTGCAGTGAAGCTTATTTTCTGCTTTTGTTGTTCTAAACTAAAAGTGAATGAATGTGGTCCTGTGTGAATCCGAAAAAAAAAATTATCCCTTGGCTGCTATTTGCTGATTGCTAGTTGAAAATGTAGGCATTAAGGTAATTTACACAGCTTTGCAGGAACTGCACCACAATCTTTTGGTGTTGTCAAAGGAGGAACACTTCTCAGATTAAAGGATCTAGCCATCAAGAATTTGCTTTAGAAGGTCATTTCTATATAATGTAGTGAGCATTTCTGACTATTTAATGTCACTTTCTGAATAAGTTGACTTGGCATTATTGGTCAGCAAATTCAAATACCAACAGGCAATGGTTTAGCATGGAGTAGAAATGGGGGTATCTTTTAGCAATTGTCTTTTTTGCACTGATGTCACCAATGAATAAAAAAAAGTTACTTCTCAATTTCCTTTATGCGAGTTGTGCTTTGATTTTCCTTTTATTCATCAACAGTTAAGATCACTGTAACCAAACTGCTCGCCTCAATTATTATTTTTCATCAAAGTAAAGTTCACACTTTCGGGAAAGTATTCAATCTAAGCCAAGTGAGTTTTTTGCTTCTGTTAAGTGGTGATAAATAGATCAGAATTTAAAGTGGACTGCTAGTTCCTGCCTATTTTAATGCATTGATAATTTAAAATTCTTTCTGTATGATATCAATATATAATGAGACCACCTTTGGATCTGTAATAATGATGCTTAAGATGAATGGTCATCAAAATACAGATTTACACAATGTACATATTGGTTGTGAGTAACAAACTATCTTACACAGCATGCTCTTTGTTTAATGTTTATGCATTTTGAAATATGGTTAGAAAATCACTAATTTTTATAATGTGTAATTAGCGTAAATTGTGAAGATGACATGGTAGCTTTTTCTGACGCACTTTGCTACAATTTGAGATTTCAATGGCAGCAGCTGTCAAAAAATGGCACACAAGAGATCGAGCTTACTTCAGTGAAGTGGAAAGGCACATTATACAAAGATGCTCATTTAGATTAAAAGTTCATTTGAGGTAATATAAGGATCCCTAATTAGGTCTGCACGCAAAAGTTACAATCAAGAGTAACCATTATTTCAGAAGCTGCACACATTAGCTAAATGCTGTTATCCCACTGCACTTCATTTTAAAAAAAAACTTTTGTACTTTGTGGTCTTTACATTTTTAAAGTGAAATTGCAGCCAGATTAATGTTACAATTACATTCACAATTGCATAGTAAGAGCCATGTGAAGGTATTGCAACTAAACTATTTCTTTTGGCAAAATGATTGAATTTGAAATTAACTTTCCATCGCAAAAGCATCTATTGTGAATATAATCAATGTGTATTTTTTAAAAAATGTTTTCTCATGTAACATAACAGATTAAATCCTTAGGAATTTGAATTGTTTAGTTTTACTGACATCTAAGTTAATTTGTTTGATCACTTTAACGCGGGGCTTACGCTCTCTGTCACTTTGCATTTCAATGCCAATTTTTTGGTGTGAATAAAAGTGAAAGGAATTACTTAAGGACATCTTTGAGTTAGTGGAAAGACCCAAATGTGCTAACAATGTTTGGTCATGTGACTGCTTTAGTACATTTTCCCAACATGCTCAAACCACAAAAACAACCCTATATTAAAGAAAACCTAAGTGTTCTATCAAGCCTAACTGTAACATTTTGTTTTCTAATCATTGTCAGCAATTCTCAGCTGCCGAACACAATTGTGCCAAAATATTTGCAGATGGCAGTGTAGACCAAATTTGAAGAAAAAGTGCAAAAATTCAATATGAGAGAGCTGTGAATGAAGGTTGTAACTACAACATTTCTATAATGTAATGAATACTATTGCAAGTGCGACAACAAATATTATAGTAAAAACATGCACTGGTTCATTCATCACTAGCAGCCCTGCCAGGCAGTTCCAATCTTACATGTCAGTAAGTGCAGGTGGTTTCAGAGATAATGAAGGGTAATGGCTGGTGAAACAAAATGAATTCACTTGTGACTAGCTTTCTCTTAGGCACAGACATAACTTTAGATTTTAGGCCTCACATTGACTTCTGATAGTTTCATATGGGTGGGCAACTTAACTCAGTAAATGGTTGACCTGTCTGTGAAAGGAAGAGCAGCCTCTTTCCCATTGTTCAGATTAGTGCTCCTACTAATTCATTCATACATGCTGCATGTGATGATGGATGTGTCTTTGGAATGATGTGAGGACCTGGAGTTAAGGCAGCATTGTGAATCAGCTTCCTTGCAATATATTACAAGAGACAGTTTCCAAGCAAGTTAGCACTGTTATAAGAAAATGCACATTTTATCTTCTGGAATGTGGAGTAAATTTAAGTATTGGAATATCTGGAATTGGAAACCTATTTAGGAATCACATGAGATCTAATGGCAAAGAACAATACTTTTATGAATTTATAGCCTTGTTGACACTGGAAATCAAGCATCACACAATAAAGTGCGATCTTTTATTAAGTGTGAATCCCAATTAATAAATGAAATGCACTACTCTGGAAAAACATGCAGTTTGACTGGCATTTGATGCACAGAGGCAATAAGTATATGTAAAATGAGGTACAACCCATGCAAAAATCCCATAATACATCAATCACAACAATGTAAAATAGTCGAATTATCCAATGTACTTGAATTCTGTCCTGTCCTGTTAGCTGCCATTTTTTCTACTTTTTAAAAAATCTGCTCCCATAAAATTCATAGGAACCTCTACTTTTAGTGTGACATTTTCTCTTGATAAACACGAGTGCGGGGAATGTTAGCCTTTGCCATTAACATTAGGATATATTGTTTTTCTAATTCAGATCTAAATAGTGAAGATCAATTGTGAAAATTTTCTGATGGACCAACAAGAAGATTGCAGCAGAACATAGGGCAGCACAGAAAACACCACAGAAAGAGGAATATACAAGTCAGCTGGTCATAAAATTTTATAGCTGCAGAATATAGTTGGTTAGTAATAAATGATCAATGCATTTCTCTCCCTAATGCATAATGTAATTTTGCCAAAGGTCATGCAACATATGTCATCAGTACAATTCTGTTTAAGGTTATGAGACAATGACATAATCATCAAATATACATGAATCATTGGATAAACTAAAATAAGGTTTAATTAGTTAGACTGCAATTAAATATTAGATATTTGAATCAATTCAATGGAGATAGTGTTTAAGATAAAGAACAACCCCAAGGTTGGGGTCACAATGAGGCCTTACCCACCAATAATTGGCACGTTGCTTTATTCTCAAAACAAATGTATATTCATTCCCATCACATTTAAAGGATACCATTTTCACTTACATTTTTACTTCTTAAAATAACATTGCATACAGTGAAACAGAGAGCCAGAGAAATTTTGTACAGTGCAAGAATTCCAAATGATGGTCATCAAACTGCCAGAACAACACCAAGAACATTTAAATTAAGCCACACGGTTTGACTGGAAAACTTTCCCGCCTTTAGCCATATGGGGAATGGTCCACACATCAAAGGGGAGAGAATAGCTGGGGCTGGGGACCTTACATCTTCAGGCATTTTCCTCGGTGGCCTTCTTTTCATCATCTTTAACCTCTTCGTTTTGGGCACTTTCGGAAGGTTTACTTTCATCTGCAGAATCTGAAAAGGACAAATTTATAATGACTAAAAACACGTCATTGAGAACTGAAAATATGAAACAATACAATTTTATTATTTACAATGAGAAAAACACCATCATCTATTTTCATGAATGTCCAAATCATTGATCGATTACGGTACACTTATTTCACAAATATCAATTAATACCAGCAGAAAAGGAGTGGTGGGAGGAGATGGTGGCATTGTGGCAATTGCATTGGTCAATGTTAATGGCAATCTGCCATCTTTACCTGATCTGCCTACATGTCACTCCAGACCCACAGCCATATGGTTGACTCTGAACTGCTCTCTGAAATGGCCAAGCAAGCTATTTAGTTTTAGATGTGGAGATGCTGGCATTGGACTAGTAAGAAATCTCACAACACCAGGTTAAAGTCCAATAGGTTTATTTGGAATCAAGAGCATTTGGAGCGCTGCTCCTTCATCAGGTGAGTGCTCCCCCACCCCCACCCGACACACCCGAGTGAAGGAGCAGCGCTCTGAAAGCTCATGATACCAAATAAACTTGTTGTACTGTAACCTGGTATTGAGACTTCTGACTGTATTCAGTTCAAGTGCAATTAGGGATGGGCAACAAAAACTGGCCTTGCCAGCAATGACCATATTGATCTTTCCCTAAACTCAAGCTATGATTGTTACACTACATTCTGCACCCTCTCCTTTCCTACTCCCCCAAGTATTCTATGCTTTGTCTATATAGAGGCCAAGAAACAATACTTTTTACTGTATACCAATATATGTGACAATAATAAATCAAAAAAGTTAACACGAGTTCAGACTATCTGTTGATGTCATGAACATACATAAATTAGTATATATCAGGAACAAAATCTCCATATCCAGTATAATGTATAAATTAGCAAGCTACCCTTGTTTACTGACCATCTCTTCTCCTTACTGTCATTTTGAAATTTAAGAAATTAAAGCAGTCTATATTTTGCAATGACAGTTTAAATCTTACATTATCAACCACCAGAACACAATAAAGCATTAATAATTCATTTAAGAAATGTTGTAAAAAGAAATAAATGAGACCACCTTCCTGCCTGAAACTCCCTTCAGAGTAGAGATTTGGAATATTAGTTTTTTCACACAACACAAGATTAACAAATGATAAGTCTACTCTTAATTCAAAGTTGCTCAATTTAAATAATCTGTTAATTCAAATTAACATCATGCAGAATCTCTCCCTGTGCCAAATTATTTAAATAAACTTTAAACGATTGGATATGGCAAATTTCATGGAGCAAAAGGTGATTTCAATTTCACAAAAATAGATAATAATTACATTCCCAAAATTTATGTTTTGCCCTTGAAGCCTCTTAATCTGGGCTATCCTTTGTGTGACAGATTTTCCAGCCCCTCCCACTGGTGGAATCTTCCAGTTCCACTGAAATTGACCCTTGCTAGGGTTCCCTGGGAGTGGGGTGGGCAAGTAACACAAAATCTCAGATTTTAGTGTAAGCAGAAGATCCCACTGGCAGCCAATGGCTCGCCACATACACGGAGGGTGGGGAAGGGAAGCAATACCAGCCATAGAGTTTTTGCTTCTTTCCATTGGATTGGTGCAGTTTTCAGTGCAATCAATCAAACCAGTATGAAATATTAAATAAATTTCAATGTAATTTTGTTATACTCCAAACCACTTGTTTTGCATTTTCTCCATCTTTTATACTGGGTCAATATTAGAGTTGCCCAATCAGCTGCATCAACAAGCCCTGTTGAGCTGAATCCATTAGTAAAGTTTGGAACTCTGCCAAACATTCATAATTAGAATCCAAAGCACATCAAAGCCTCCAGAGCCAAATACATGAAAACATTTTGAAGCAGTGAAGCAGATTGTTATCTACTCTGTTGCTTCAAAAGGCTAAGCAAATGACTGGACTGTCAATAAAATATTAAATCACAGAGGGAATTGATCTATTAAAATTTTAATCTCAATGCTCAAATGCAAAAGAGCATTTTATCAAGCAGACACAATACTCTAATGCACTTTCATAATACTATTCAATTTAATGGTCACTTATAATTCTAAACAAAACCATATCATTAATCATAAGTAAAAAACATTTAATTTACCATACACCATTACATTATGACATATGAAGTTGCCAACACCTTTTCAACTTAATTGTCAAGAGGATCCCAATTTCAGACTTGGGTTGCCCCATAGCACACAACTCCTCTGAGGTGTTACAAATCATGTCTCCTGACAAAATGCTTGACTGCATGGCCTAAAATTCTCATGCCTTCAATGGAACAAACAAGGGTAGGATTAATTCCTGCACTGTTATCCCAGTGGCAATAAATCCCATATGATGGAAATGGGACAGGGATTCCATCCACCATTTGATATCCCACCTGTCTAACACAGATGGAAGCATGAAAATCCAGGAGTGTGTGTGGAGGAGGTTGGGGCACTCCACTTTCCAAGTGGAATGACATTGCTATGCCTTGACACAGCACAAGGCTGCCCATTGTGCTGCTTTTTAAAAAAGTGTTGTATTAAACCTAGTCAGATCTGGATTGAATCAATTGCTGTGTGATCCTCTGCATTTGGAAAAAGTAGGCTATGGAATATCCATGTCAAGAAATGTCAGGGGTCTCTTATAGCCAGCATTGAGCGAGTGCTGATCCTGGGAAATTTGTCATCGGATGCAATGAGTTTAATTGAAGTAGATCATAATCTACCTGTCCATTTGCAGACCAATGTAATATGCACCTACCCCCAAACAATGTGGGAATTCTGGCGTGTGGAAAGGAGCTGGATCTTTTGGCTCTTCACCTGCGTAATTGAAAGTGGGAGCTCGTAAAATGCAGCGAGTGGTCTGCCCACCTCCTTCAATGCCATTCTGACCTGTCTCCTATTTTACGGGCTGAAGTGGAGGTGTCAGGTGGCCTATTGACCCTTGGGGCCCATTGAGGCCTTAAGGAGGCCACCTAATTGTCCCATTCCACACTCCACCTCTATTTTACCCATGGCAGGAAAGGTCCAGTCCAAGTCGCCATTGGTTTCCACGCTGCTTTTTCCCACTTGTGCTGTTCTGCCTAAAACTCGGAAAATCCTGCCAACTGTGTACATTTTGTATGATATGAATTGAAGAAATATTATAATGAGCGGGATTTTCATATCCTCGATGCTGACAGGATTTTCTGGTCTCACCAAAGTCAATGGAGTTTTGGTTGGCGTGGTGCATTTTCCAGCCCTGCCATGCAGCACAGCTGGAAAATTCTAGCCCATGTATCTGAATACTCTGCCCCAATCTAACTGGAAAATAGGCGTGAATTTTTTTTTTTAAAACAAGCAATTTTGTACAATTTAAAATATATTAGTGATAGGTGGTGAATTAAGGGCTATTCAAAATGCTTTTTTGTGATTAAACCCATTTTCAGCTGTATTAATTAAACCTTCACAGGTCACCACTCTTCAATATATCAAGGAACTGTGACTGTGCTGGTTCACGGCAGATTTTCTGTCAGATGATATTCAAATTTCTAGCAATAAATTGAGAAAAACGAATTCTCAAAACGGATGCAGTTTTCAGCAAAAACACAGATTGTGCCAGAAGCAGAACCCCTACCCTGTAATTTTGTGCTATTACAAAGTAGTGAGAATTCTCAGTACACATGCTACATCTTTTGAAGAGTTTTTCTGATTTAAAGTACTTGCATCCTACTCACGTTTGCAAAGTGATCAGGACCAGACTGAGCTGTCAGCACCATCTTTGATGTGCTCAATGAATTTACCTCGTCAATAGCAGAACCATAAAAACCAAGACGTTTCCAGACATGATCCACACAGTGTATGCTAAATTGGTATCATAAGCAAGAGTGACAGATTTTAGTTTCGGTCCCAGGGTCCTTGGGTTAAGGAGGGGAAACTCAGCCAAAATTGCCAATCATTACTATACAGTGGGTCCTGATAATTACTTCCACCCACTAAAGATGGGTAGAAGTAATGTTGTCATCCCTTTAGTCGGTTTGGCCACACATAACGGGCAGAATTTTCCCTTGTTTGCACAGAGTGGAGGCTGAGCTGAGAAACCAGGCCAGATGCACTTGTGCAGCACTTTGAGCATAACAATACTGCAAGCGTGACTCACACCGGCAGCGCAGGACTGGAAATGCTGAGGTTGGGACAGACACAGACACACGAAAGTCCCCCCCCCCACCCAAAATTGTTGTTGAATGTTTTTCACTGACGATTTTAGAATGTTGAGGTTTATCTCAGTGTCTCTGGTAGAATTTGTCACAGCTATCAAAACGTGAGCAGAGTTTTCAGAGATGGTTGTTAGACATGGATTGGCCTAAAGCCTCCTCAGCAAGAAGGAAACTCTTAATAAAAGTATTTATTTATTCAGTTTTGTAGTTACAGAGCATCAAACAGGTAGGGAAATACTTCAAGGAAGGGCTACGTAATTGTAATCATGTTGAGTTAACAGAGTGTGGCATAAGAACATGTTGTACTAGTGTCCTCTTCACTTGTTAGATTTGCTTTTGAGACCTCTCTATTCCCCTTTGTTGAACAACCTGCCCACTTTCCTTGTCAATGGTCAGACACAAATAATAGTGACTAGAGTGAAGATGCGATTGATGTTTATGTGCCATATGCGAGCAAGGAGTCAGCAGGAGAGGAGAGGAAGGGAAGGAGGGGAGAAAATTGGCACTTTTTATTTTTTTTAAAAAGCTATGTTTTGCAAACACCGCAAGCTGCCTCATGAAACATCCCAAGGCACTAGTGATATCGCCTTGCTCATATGGTTACTTTTACACGATTAATGAGAATAGCTGATGCAGCGGATGGTATTCTTATGTGGTTGAAATGAAGTTTCTTTGTCAGAAGTGACGCAGGAACCTCTGCAATCCAAATGTTTTGAGGCAGTATGCTAATTATTGCAAAAAAAGAGAGTCTTCCTGACATCAAATGATGGAATCAAGCGTTCCATGGCCATAGACAGCATTTTAATAGTCCTTCAGGGCTTAAATGTCTCTAACTATAAAGGTGTATAGCAATGTACTCACTACTAACTCCCTGTTTGCTAATGTATCAAGAATGAGATCACTGAAATTAGACTGCATACATATTTTGTGCAGAATCTAATCTAAGGGGAATTTGTTCAACAGCAAAGCATGTGAGGATTAATTATTTTTTCAGCAAACCTCAGCGCAAGAGGTGGTAGAGAGATGGATTACATAAATGATATTTAACAGGAACTGCAACACTAGGCAACCAATCACAGCAGAAATGTTAGAAAAAAAACTATTTCAGACTTGAGAAGGCCTGCAAGAGCAAGTAAAACCTGGGGAAAAATGACAGGCAATAAATTGTTGAGATCCTTTAATCTGTCACTATAAAATTTTATTGTGTTTCATAGATCTGTACTTTAATTAGTTTGGCCATTTAGTTTGATTAATAATAAGCTATATTAGTACAATTAGTCCAGCAAGCAGTATTGATTACACAGGACCTGGATAATGTTAACCAGATAGAATTTGTCATTCGCAACATCCTTATAAAAATACTGCCTTCTAATGCAATTTTATTAGAATACTATAGCATATTTGGTATGAAGGAGGTAATAAATATCAGGCCAGAACTTCCCTGGAATGGAAATCTGTCAGATTGCCACTCCACTCCTACTTTTCTCAACTGGAATTATTTTTCCATCCTGTCTGGTCCAACCTTCCGACTCAGGCCTGATGAGATCCAGGCAGTGCAGCATCATGTGTAACTGTCGAAGGCAAGGAGGCCATGCCTCCTTTTGTATATCACCAGCGGCCATAAACCAAGGACATTTAAAAGGTCCAGCCAAGTTTAAAAGTCCTTAAGAGGTCAGGGAGGAGGTAAGTGGGTGGGATTTGGTGATGTGGATTCTATGGGGTGGCTGGGGAGGTGGTGGAGAGGTGTGAAGAAGGGGGCGAACCGTGGTGTGCAGTCAGGTCAGGTTGGACCTTTGGGGAGGAGGGGGTGAACCGTGGGGTTTGAGAGAACTGATCTTGGCCAGTGGAGGTGGTTGGGAGGGGGGTCAGGTAGGCAAGTATTTAAGTTGGGATGTGGAAAATGCGATGGATTGGGAGTTCCTGTTGGGCATTGTTGTGTCTTGAGGGTAGGGAGAGTTCTGGGGGGGGGGGGGGGGAAAGAGAAGAAATGGGATGAGGAGTGTTTGGGGGGGTGGGGGAAGAGAGGGAAAAAGAGGGCGAGTCTGTGCCATAACTGTCCAGAAGTTAGAATTGGGTTTAATCCTTCTAACTTTTTGTGGGTAACTATTTATGAAACATCCTGAACCATCTGAAGTTTGTGATTTAAATATCATTTTCGAATTGTTCTCAGCACAGGGCAATTACCCTGGGAAAGTTTGCACCTCAGCAATTCCTCTGAACATTCGAGAGGGATTCTCCAGCTCATGAATATGATGCCTTGGAGTCTGGATGTGACAGCCTATAGTTTCTTAGAGGAGCCAGATACAATGTACCTTTTTTTGGCATGGTGTATGGTTACCATTCCAGAACGTTGGTATGTCTAAAAGATTTATTCCTGGTATGTGTCCGATACGTCTGTAGAATTGGACCATGTTCATTTCAAATTTCCCATACAAATCTTATTCTTAAAAATGAAACGATCCAATCCCTCATCAATAATATTTAAAGTCCTTGAATGAACCACTTTAGTTCCTTCTTCATCTCTAAAAAAACAATTGCAACATAGATTCTCATCATCTTTGGTTTATAAACAAATAATTTTCCATTCCAAATAAACAATTTTAATATTCCTTACTTGACAGGTTCATTAATATTAGTTAAACTTTCCAGAAAATAATTTGGTACACTTTTTCTCAAAGGCACCACATACGAGTACATTTTCCGCTCATTGAGGCTGGAGGAAGAATGCAGGGTGGGTGTTTGTACACTCATTATGGAAATGCGAGACTTGCTGTATCTTCATTTAATATTCAAGGTGAGTTTGTGGATTAGGCCTCACATTTAGGGCTTGCTGAAACTGGAGTACATGAATGTACAACATGTCGGCAGCCCTGAGAAGGCAGTTGCTGGGATTTAAAGATATGCAGCCATTTAACACTTTGGTGTATTATGGTTGTGAAGGTTATATGTAACTAGTGGGGTGAAACAGGGTTCAGTGCTTGGGCACTGCAGGGATAGTAGGTACCACAGCCAAATTTGCGGATGACACCAAAATAGGTGGGATAGTACATTGCGATAATGAAATAAGAAATTTACAAATGGATATGAATATGTTAAGTGAATGGGGCAAAATTTGGCAGATGGAGTTTTAACATGGACAAGTGTGAGGTTTATCCATTTTGGTTGGAAAAATACAAAGGCAAATTCATCTAAATAGAGAAAAACTTCGGAGTGCTTCGGTGCAGAGGGGGTCCTCGTGCATGAATCGCAGAAAACTAGTATGCAAGGACAGCAGGTAATAAGAAAGGCAAATGGAATTTATTGCTAAAGGAATAGAATATAAAAGTAGTGAAGTGTTGCTGCTACTATACAAAGCATTAGTGAGACCGCACTTAGATTATTGTGCACAGTTTTGCCCCCTTTACTTGATGAGGGATGCAGTTCAGAGGAGGTTCACTAGATTGATTCCAGAGATGAGGGGTGGGATTTTACAGCCTCGCTCGTCCCAAAACCGTAAAATCCTGTCCGAGGTCAACGGACCTTCCCACTGTCGCCCCTCGCCCGCTCCGATTCCTGTGGCAGACGGGGTAGTAAAATTCCGGCCAAGGGGTTTGACCGTTTGAAGAAATTGGACAGTTTAGGCCCATACTTCCTGGAGTTTAGAAGAATGAGGAGATGTAATTGAGGTGTACGAGATGATAAGAGGGATTGACAAAGTAGGTGTGGAGAGACAAACAAAAAATGCTGGAAAGTCTTAACATGTCTGACACCACCTCTCGAGAGATAACAGAGCTAACATTTGAGTCTGGATGACCCTTTATGAAAGTTGAAGACAAAGAAAATAGGACAAGATTTATACTCTAAGGATTGGAGGGGGGATGTAACTGACAAATGTGTCATTGACAAAAGGACAAAGGGAATGGAAATAGTTGTGATCATGGCTAAGAAGGGTATTCACAGTAAGAAGTTTAACAACACCAGGTTAAAGTCCAACAGGTTGATTTGGTAGCAAAAGCCACAAGCTTTCGGAGCCTTAAGCTCCTTCTTCAGGTGAGTGGAAATTCTGTTCACAAACAGGGCATATAAAGACACAAACTCAATTTACAGAATAATGGTTGAAATGCGAATACTAAGTATTCGCATTCCAACTCACCTGAAGGAGCTTAAGGCTCCGAAAGCTTGTGGCTTTTGCTACCAAATAAACCTGTTGGACTTTAACCTGGTGTTGTTAAACTTCTTACTGTGTTTACCCCAGTCCAACGCCGGCATCTCCACATCAAGAAGGGTGTTGACAGCAGCTCATTAAGAGATTGTGTTAATGGCAGAACAAAAGTGCAGCATGTCAAAGGACAACCTGAGGCAAGTGACAGATGGCCAGAGTAGGGTGGGGGTGGGAAAACAAGGTGGAAAACAAGATAGAAAGCGAGCTTTTTAAGAAGTGGACAAATGAAATGATGGAAGAAATTGAAATTGAAAATAATATAAAACAAGAAAAAAATGAAATAAATAAAATGGAATGGAGGTAATGTCACAAGTAAGCTTACATTAACACTGCAATGAAGTTACTGTGAAAACCCCCTAGAAGGAGAGAGTATGTGTCTGTAGTTGATGAACTCAACTTTCAGTCCAGAAGGCTGTAAAATGCCTAATCAGAAGTTCAGGTGCTGTTCCTCCAGTTTGGGTTGGGCTTCACCGAAACATTGCAATACGCCAAGGATGGATACAAGAGCAGGATGGTGCGTTGAAATGGCAAGTGACAGGAAGGTTAATGTCCAGTTGCAGAGTGCGTTCTGCAAAGCGGTCATCCGGTCTGTGTTTGGTCTCTCCAGTGTAGAGTAGACCACATTGGCAGCAGCAAATGATATAGAACATAGAACAGTACAGCACAGAACAGGCCCTTCGGCCCACAATGTTGTGCCGAGCTTTATCTGAAACCAAGATCAAGCTATCCCACTCCCTATCATCCTGGTGTGCTCCATGTGCCTATCCAATAACCGCTTAAATGTTCCTAAAGTGTCTGACTCCACTATCACTGCAGGCAGTCCATTCCACACCCCAACCACTCTCTGCATAAAGAACCTACCTCTGATATCCTTCCTGTATCTCCCACCATGAACCCTATAGTTATGCCCCCTTGTAATAGCTTCACCCACCCGAGGAAATAGTCCTTGAACGTTCACTCTATCTATCCCCTTCATCATTTTATAAACCTCTATTAAGTCTCCCCTCAGCCTCCTCCACTCCAGAGAGAACAGCCCTAGCTCCCTCAACCTTTCCTCATAAGACCTACCCTCCAAACCAGGCAGCATCCTGGTAAATCTCCTCTGCACTCTTTCCAGCGCTTCCACATCCTTCTTATAGTGAGGTGACCAGAACTGCACACAATATTCCAAATGTGGTCTCACCAAGGTCCTGTACAGTTGCAGCATAACCCCACGGCTCTTAAACTCAAACCCCCTGTTAATAAAAGCTAACACACTATAGGCCTTCTTCACAGCTCTCTCCACTTGAGTGGCAACCTTTAGAGATCTGTGGATATGGACCCCAAGATCGCTCTGTTGCTCCACAATCTTCAGAACCCTACCTTTGACCCTGTAATCCCCATTTAAATTAGTCCTACCAAAATGAATCACCTCACCATATAGACCAGATTAGAGGAGATGCACATGAAGCATTGCTTCATCTGAAAAGAATGCTTGGGCCCTTGGATGATGAGCAAGGTGCAGGTAAAGGGGTAGGTTTTGCACCTTCTACAATTGCATGGAAAGGTGTTGTGGGTGCGGTATTGGGCGAGATGGAGGAAGTGGACCAGGGTGTCCCAGACAGAACAGTCCTTGCAGAATGCAGATGGAGGAATGGGTGGAGGATATGTTTAGTGGTGGCATCATGCGGGAGTTCGTAGAAATGGCGAATGATGATCCTTTGAATATGGAGGCTGGTGGGGTGAAAAGTGAGGACAAGGAGGACCTTGTCCTGAACTTGGGACGGAGGGGTGTGGGTGGGAGCAATGGTGCAGGAGATAGTCAGACAGTTGAGATGATGATTATTACATCTTAGGACCATATCATTTATTTATAAGATTATCACGATTTGGGACCAAGGGCGCGACCTAGTTTTCCATGATTGATCCTCAAAAGCTTGACAGGTTTGTGAAACAGTAGCTGGAATCATCTACTGTGCTCCATGGTATGTTTGGTGGGGGTGGAGGCTTTTGGGTGGGTACTGCCACCTTCATTAGGTCCCTGGTGGGAGGGCCCATGGCAACAGAGCAGGCCTTCCCACCTGCCATCAGAGGTCTTTAAGTGGCCATTTAATGGCTATTTTAAGGTCACACCCTACCACCACTGGTGGGGGTCTGCCCATGTGGGGAACCTGACAAGGAAGCCCATTCAAGGTTGCTTATGGGTTCCTGGGGGGCAGGTGGGTGTCCCCCATTCAAAGGCACTCAATGTCTGATTGAGGGACCCAGCCGGCTGATAATCAGCCCCATGTCCTTGCTGCTAGTCTCCTTCCTAGCTCTCCTGTGACTGCTATCCCACAATTCCCTCCCCCACCATCACCCACCTACGGCGTGGGATCCAGTAAACGATCCTACTAGTCCTTGTGTTCGTGTCATACCAGCAACAGCCACTGGCTCCCTCATGGTACTGCCATTCAATACAGATGCTGGCCTTTGATTAACTGGTAACTCAGTGGGTGGGATTTCCATGCTCATCGGGATCCTTAATCAAAGGGAAAAGGCCAGCACTGGCCTGTCAAGTGCCTCAGTGGCACATGATCCAGTAGGTACTTCCAGAAAAAAAAGTGACACAAGGATCTCACCAGCTCTCCAGCCAGTAGTCAAGGTTGTCATCAACTTCATGAGATTCCAGGCATTATTCCTTTTCATAAATCTGTGTTAGAACCATAGCATCTTGACAGTGCAGAAAGCGGCCATTTGGCCCATCGAGTCTGCACACACTGTCTGAAAGAGCATCTTATCCAGGCCCACTTGAGCTAACAAATCTAGGTTTGTCATCCCAATGTACTCCTGACAAAGTGCTGCACTGTTGGAAGTACCATCTTTCAGAAGAGTAAATCAATGTTTTACCAAGTCAGTCCTGTCAGGTAGACATAAACGACCGCATGGCATTATTCTGGAACAGAGCTGGGGAATTATCCCAGCTGCCCTGCCCAATATTTAGCCATTAATCAACATTATAAAAATAGCCTATATGGTGACCATCACACTGTTATTTGTAGGAGCTTACTGTGCACAAACTGGCTGCCAGGTTTCCTGCAGTACAACAACATCAATACATCAGAAGTTCTTCATCAGCTTGAAAGTGCATTGAGACATCCTGAGGTCTGAAAGGTGCTATATAAATGCAATATACAT
This sequence comes from Mustelus asterias, assembly GCF_964213995.1. Classification (NCBI taxonomy): domain Eukaryota; kingdom Metazoa; phylum Chordata; class Chondrichthyes; order Carcharhiniformes; family Triakidae; genus Mustelus; species Mustelus asterias. Next base: position 42,586,927 of record NC_135817.1, read on the forward strand.
GCGTCTTTCCTTCTTTGACTCCGTGTTAATCTTTGTCCAATTGCACTTCCGTCAAGAACCTTCTGTATTTTAAACTCGCTAAATAATTCAACTTATTCTTGTTAATCAATTTTTTGTGACATTGAGGGATGAATGTGAGCCCAGATTATGGAAAAAAACCTCAAATAGGATCTGTTTTGTTTATTTGAATAAGGGTGGCACAGTGGTTAGCACTACTGCCTCACCCGGGTGCAATCCCAGCCTCGGGTCACTGCGTGGAGTTTGATTGTTCTCCCAGTGTCTGCATGGGTTTCCTCTGGGTGCTCCGATTTCCTCCCACAGTCTAAGGAAGTGCAGGTTAGGTTGATTGGCCACGCAAAATTGCCCCTTGTCAGGGGTATTAGCAGGGTAAATATATGGGTTTGCGAGGATAGGGCCTGGGTGGGATCGTTGTTGATGCAGGCTCGATGTACCGAATGGCCTCTTACTGCATTGTATGGATTCTAATAGGCAAGTAGAGTCTTGGTTAGAGAGACAGTACCTTTGATAATGCAGCACTCCTTCAGTACTGAATTTGAGGTGTCAGCTGAGCATACATGCTGGTAATCTCAGACTAGTGATGTAACACATCACTGACACATAGGTGGGAGACATTGTTCAGGTCAATTACATGTATGGCCTCTCCAACTGTATCATCAGAATGAGTAATTTTCTGGCCTGGAAGTGATCTTGCAATTGGAATACTAGAAGGATACAGGGAATAAAAGGATATTGTGTATTTGAATGCAGCCCCATTCATATGCTTTTTTACAGCAGCAGAGATTAGGGTGCCCAAGTGTCACAACAAGAGGAGGTGGGTCACTTTATTAAGATACTTAAATCACGCTTCCACATTGCATGTGGGGGTCCATTTAAAATTGTGGGGAATTTCCAGGGCTCAGGAAAACCTGTGGTGAAAGGGAGGTGGGAGCTGCCTGCGCCATGAAATAAGTGTCTTCTCCAATACCTCCAGTGGGTCAGGATTGGCAGGAGCGCTCTCGAGTTCCTTAAGGAAGGCTTGATCCCACTTGTTTTGGATCAGATATCCCCCTACACCATCCCACACCTTCACTCACATCTACCATGGTTGCTGAAGTCTGTGGCCTTCAGGCCCTGCTCCATTATCGGGCTAACAATTTATCTGGCAGCCAGTCAGAAATAGAACAATAAAAACTAATATTGATGCCCTGCTATGGAGGGCCCCAGCCTTGCCAGGTTTTTTGGCTGTTTACGCCTTTTCCCACACCCTCCCTGGATATGGTATGCCAATGTATCAATCCTCAGTAGTATTTTGGGAGATTGCGATGTTCAAGGTTGTGTCTCTGTTACCCAGCAGCACTAAGTTATAAACGTTCAATTCCTGGTGATTTAGAGATGGGTGTGCATCTGATACTCGGTTGTTTAGTAAGTACAGTGTGGTGGTGCATGGCATTATTTTGGGGGATTTGTATGAATGGTACAAGGCAGTGGTCAAGCTTCATAGTAACAAGTACATCAAGTGGTTTATAAGCAACAATGAATCTAATCTCTTGGTAGTTTAGTGCTGAATATAGGTAAAGGCGGAGTGATTATGTCTGTACTAGTGATGTGGAGATGCCGGCATTGGACTGGGGTGAGCACAGTAAGAAGTCTCTCAACACCAGGTTAAAATCCAACAAGTTTATTTGGAATCATGAGCTTGCGAAGCACTGCTCTTTCATCAGGTGAGGAAGTCTTGATCCCAATTGTTTCTGATCAGATATCCCCCTACACCATCCCTTACACTCACCTGATGAAGGAACAGTGCTCCGAAAGCTCAAGATTCCAAATAAACCTGTTGGACTTTAATCTGATGTTGTGAGATTTCTTACCGTGTCTGTACTAGTGCAGTGATGACTATATATTGAATCTTAAAGTGGTGTTAAAAATAAATATACGTCTGAACTTTGGTGGTCTAGGGGAGAGACAGGAAGGTGTATCTGTCTTCCCTGGCTGTGTACCAATGCACATGCTTTTCCTCAAAGAGAGTTGTTTTCTGTTATAAGGCAGAAATACATGTCATCCAAAAAAAAGATCAAAATAGCCATTTAGTACTTTGATTCTTGTAGCACATCTGATGGTAGGAAGGAAAGTGGAACGTCACTCCATTCCCACGAACAATGACGGGTGAGGTCATGAACATTTCAGAGGTTAGATAGCTCAGGTACTTATGGATCATGATTAGTACGTGAAAATCTTGGATTTGAATCCCAGAAGAATTCAGTCAAGCTTTCATTTATCCGAGATAGATAAATCACTGTATCCTGGGATGTGGGAAGAATGTAAAATGCTATGGGAACTGAACAATGCTGATCACACTGTTGCGATATTCGCAGTCTATTCATGAGTGGATGTGTGCTGTACAAAAATTGGCATTCATTTCATGTCTAATGAAGATCAACCTCCATCATTGTAGTTGCTTCAAGATGTATGCGAGAATGGAATCAAGACCAATGGCTTTAAAAAATTCTTTATACTATCTTATCAAAAATCTGAAAGAGTTTTTTTTAAACATGTCAGTCTGCTCAGTAACTAAATTATGCTTTTAGCAGCAGCTTTTTTTTGTTCTGAGGGAGGTACATTTATACAAATCAGGCAGGATATTCCTGCCCTTCCCACCGGCGGGATCTTGTGGTCATGCCCAAGGTGACCCCCACCCCGGCATGGCTGGTGAGCAACACAAAATGCCGTAGACATTGCCAGAAGATCCCGCTGGTGGCATATGGCAAGCTGCCTCCGCCACCGGAAAACATGCCACAAGGTGGTTGGAAAATCCCATCCATCTCATTGTGGTTCCACAGTCCGAAGCCATGGATTAGCAGTTTGGAATTCACCATAGCAATTATTGGTATCTGCCACCAATTTTACAGGAATGGGGCATATTGTGTTCTACCTGTTATGAGATTTTATGGCAAATCCCTTAGTCTCTTTGGGATAAAATCCTGGAACTCCCTCCCTAATAGCACTGCAGGTGTAGCTATACCACATGGACTGAGCAGTTCATCACCACCTTTTCAAGGGCAATTAGCGATGGGCAATAAATGCTGACCAAGCCTGCGACTCACACATCACTTGAATGAGTACATTAAAAAAGTACAGCTCAAAACACAAATGAGGATCAAAACCATAAAACTTGGAAACATAAACAGGGTGTTACGGTGGCCTCACAGCACCAGGTTTGATTCCAGCCTTGGGTGACTGTGTGGAGTTTGCACGTTCTCTCCATGTCTGAGTGGGTGTTGCCCGGGTACTCCAGTTTCCTCCCACAGTCCAAAGATGTGCAGGTTAGGTGGATTGATGATGCTAAATTGCCCCTTAGTGTCCCAAGATGTATAGGTTAGAGGGATTAGTGGGGTAAATACATGGGATTATGGCGTAAATCTGGGTAAGAGTCAGTGTAGACTCAATGGGCAACTGGCCTCCTTCTGCACTGCAAGGATTCTATGATCAAAATTGAAATGAGGACTGATTCTTTTACAGTTGAGCTTTGGTTTTGCATTTCACCGAGTTTTGTTGACTCTGGACTTCTCTCATTTTCTGTATGGCTACTTTATGAATAATCAGCAATCAACTTGCCAGATAGGAATTACTGGCTGAAATATTCAGCTCTATAATGCCACTGTGGCCAGTACTCCAGATGTTAGAGACCCTCTGATTGGGGTGCACAGTGCTTCCACTGCAGACTATGCTGGGAAGGGCACACAGCAAGAAATGCACCAGAAACCTCCCAGATTGTGAAGTCAAACAGCTGTTCAGCTGATCTGATGCATTACATACAAGCAAGAGCTATGCAAGTCCATTCAATGCATTCACTTGTCACTCACCAAAGAAGATTCACACAGATGCAAGAGGGACCTGTCACTAGCATTATTTAAAGGGCCAGGCATCCAACTTGCAGGTAAGGTAAATTAGATTAAATTATCATATTGCAAAGATTCTGGAAGCAATTTGCAGTGATTTTCAAGGTGTTGTGGTGAGTTGCTGGATTTGGCAGACTGTTACTGCATCCTCATAGGAAGGGCAGAGAATTTAGTGAGCTGTCCACACAAAGGCTGCAACCAATATGTGGGCTTTAGAGGCACACTCTGGGTCTGCAGCACTGCGGGGAAATGGAGCAGAGGCTGTGGACAGAGGATGTTCTGTGCACTACGGAAAGCTTAAAGACACTTCCCACACTTTGTTCATCCTCAAGCATGGGGGCCAGTTGACCTCCTATGCATCTGCACCCCAACACTCAACTCCACCATAGATGTCAGGGGTCAATTCTAGGAGACACTTGACATTGCCATCAGCAAAATTCCCAGGACCAAGGGACTGTACCTTCTAGGGAACTTCAGTGCAAAGGTGGGCATCGACTACACAGTTTGGCCAACATGTAAAGCAAGGAATTGAGAAGGCGAATGAAAATGGACAGAGGTTGCTGGTGTTATGCTGTGAACATAGTTTCAGTGTAAGGAATAGCTACTTTCAAATCAATCTGTGCCACAAGTTGTCTTGGAGGCATCGGAGATCAATCCACTGGCATCAGCTAGACCTTATCACCACCAGATGTACCACCCTCAAAAAGGTGTTCTCATCACATAGCTATCACAGCACTGACAGTGACACTGACCACTTCCCAGTGTGTGGCAAAGTCTGGCTTCAGCAAAGGAAACTATACTACTCCAAGGTCATCCTCGGATCAACACTTGCTTCACCACTGACCCAGAAAAGGACCCAGGAATTCTCCAACATCCTCAAACAGGTTCCTCCAGATAACAACATTCAAGGCAGAATGCAGTGTCAAAGTGGGATAATCTATACAACACCATCGCTAACTCTGGAATCACTGCATATGGGAAAAGAAATCAGAGGCATGCTGACTGGTTTGAGGTTTATTGGACTGAAATGGAACCAGTTACTACAACCAAGAGGAGAGCCCTTATGAACTACAAGCAAGATCCAGCAAACAAAATCTAGATGCTCTCAGAGCTGCCTGAATCAAGTCTCAATAGACTGCTCGGCAATCAATACTGGTTGAAACTCTGCAATAATCAAAAACACTGCTGCAGTATCTCAGTGGACTTATGTACCTCTGCTCAAAGGAAAGCCCTGTGTCTCAAGATGAAGAAATAGTCACCCTGTACAAAAACAAGGGACCGCAGTGACTGAAGCATGTCCTTGTTAAGTATTGTTGAGAATGTCATTGCTTATATTGCTCAGACTATATTGCAGATCTTGCCGTCATGCATCTACCCAGGGTCACAGTGCATCTTCAGAGCTGACAGATCCACAGTTGACATGATTTTCTCACTTTGACAGTTACAGGAAAAGTGCAGTCAACAGGCAATCAATCGACTGACAACCTCACTCTGCCAGTCGTTGACAGCTTCACAAATCTTGGATCAACAATTACCGACAACCTCTCCCTTGATGTTGAAATCAGCACCACAATTGCCCAGGCTGCAGCCATGTGTCAAAGTTGAGAAGCCAAATGTTGACCAACAGCAAACTAATGGAAAATCCAATGCTCCTCGTGTATACCAGGGCTTGTGTTCTCAGCTCCCTCTTTTACAGTCGTGAAACAAATATAACATACGCAGGAAATGAGGCTGAACAGCTTCCACCTCTGCTGCCTCAGGCACAAGAGCAGTCCCTGGCAAGACAGTGCCAAATATGAAAGTATATTGGCATGCAAGGATCTCCACCTTGTTTTCCCTCTTGAATCAGCACTGATTTTGTTGGCTGGGTCATGAGAGTCAAATGTATAATGGCTGCATTCCCAAAGACATGCTGTATGGAGAACTTGCTATTGGAACAAGATCAACAGGTTAGATTGGCCACGTCTGCAAAACCAGGATTTCTGCAACTAAGACTTCAAGCTGACTGGATTGGGAATATAGCATGGGAAGCCCAGACTTCAGTGCCCAGCGACAAGCAGTCAGGAAGAGCATGGAAAAAGCAGGGGACCAAAGAAATGCCCAGGTGGCAGAAAAGAAATGCCACCAGATGGAAAAAAAAAATCAGTTGACCTTGGGACAATGCTATTCATTTGTGCCAGCAATGGAAGGGACTGCCACTCATGAATTGACCTCATAGCCACAACAGACAATGTTCAATACAGAAGAGGCATACATCTGAGCAGATGGATACCAAAGTCAAAAGTCAAGACATGCAAGTGGTTATGCTTTAAACGGTCCATTTAATTCCAAGATAGAATGGAGCAGAGGTATCCAGAGTAATTATAATTTCTACTTTGATATAAGGCCCATGTGATTAATGCTGCCATGGAGATGGGCTTTAAGACGGGAAGGGTCTACAGAAATGCACTGGATTACAGTGTATTTCTAAAATATCCCCAAAATTCAGAGACAAGGGAGTATGCAAGAATCTGAGGGTGGGGGGAGGGAAGGGAATGGAGACAGAAGACAGACAGAGAGAGAGAGAATACAGATTGAGACAGCCAGTCCTGCACGATCTGAAACAGAGAGAATTATGTCTTTATTATTCACCACATGGAAAGTAGGTGGGTGGGAACTCGTCCAGATTGAAGGAACAAGGTTGAAATGTACGCCTAGCTTTGGCTAAAAGGAGAAATTTTCAGGGTAACCCATACCATGAAAGTCAGTCCTGGGATTAGAAGGTAGCTGGCTGGGAAAGGCAAAATGAAGTAGGCTACCAGGAGCTGAGAATACCTTTGTATTGGATCCAGCAGAATCAACTGCCCGCTCAAGGGACAAAGTTCCCACAGCATTGTCCATCATGTTAAAAGTCATATGTGGGATCTATTCTGCAGTTTGAAGTAAAAGTTCTTGACAAAAATAGTGAGCTTGCTTATTAAAGTCTTAAGACTTGAAATTTTGTGTGATCCTTCCAGTCAGTCACCAGACGTTCAAATATATTTTTACAAGGGCGGCACGGTAGCACAGTGGTTAGCACTGCTGCTTCACAGCTCCAGGGACCTGGGTTCGATTCCCGGCTCGGGTCACTGTCTGTGTGGAGTTTGCACATTCTCCCCGTGTCTGCGTGGGTTTCCTCCGGGTGCTCCGGTTTCCTCCCACAGTCCAAAGATGTGCGGGTTAGGTTCATTGGCCATGCTACAAATTGCCCTTAGTGTCCTGAGATGCGTAAGTTGGAGAGATTAGTGGATAGATATGGGGGTAGGGCCTGGGTGGGATTGTGGTCGGTGCAGACTCGATGGGCCGAATGGCCTCTTTCTGTACTGTAGGGTTTCTATGATCTATTCTATGATAAGTTCAGCCTCTACAGCGATCATAACACATTAAAAACTTGAACTCATGTTTTATAATGCAATTGAGTCAAAGTAACCAAGTATAGAGAGAAATAAAGCTGATGACATTGCTCTCCATCCTTTTCTGTTCTACAGACCATTGGAGATAAATTACATAGGCATGTATTTGTTTCATTCTTTGGAATGAGATACCACATTTATACCAGGAAAATACCACCAGTAGCATTACTGTTATTTACAGTAAATTCCTGATTTATATACAACAATATTATTGCCAGCTTTGCATCCAATGCGTACAAGTACTCATACAGATTTGAGATGCTAAAGTATTTATTCTCCTCAAAACAGATTTGCCAAGGCTTATAATGGATTTCTCTCAACCATTGGAAAAGGCATTAGAGAAACGAGAAACCAACATTAGTGGGAACGGCTGTGCATATTTTTTGAGCCATCTCTTCCACCTCAGCTATTATAAAGTCTACATGAAATATAAATAAGTGGTTCCCACAGCAGCAGGGCAGGGAGCCAGCACAGGAGAACAATTTCAGAGAGCAGTTCTGTAATATGCATTGGCTACAAGAAATACAATAAGACGACAAACTAGGTCAGTATGACACATGTATAATATGATTCTTGAAAACCAAGTTGTTTTGTATTTTACATGGGTTCAGTTTTCTGGAATGCCCATACTATTTGATCAAATTATATACAAAATAATGTTGCATTATCATATAGATGACACAATAGTGAAGGGATAGCCGTTCTACAAAAATATCTTTTCCTAAATGCATGCTCCTGTCTTAGCCAATCTAGTGAGAATTTTTCAGACGGTTTATTAACTTCAATGCCTTGAATTCCCAGCATGAAACATTACTATAAATGTTTAATAGTCTCATTTTCTCTGCTATATTAGCAAAATATTAACACATTTGAAATAGATGCCTCTTGTTAGAGCAGTGAAGAGAGAAATTTGAGAGAAAAGCCTTTGCATATAATATCATATGTCATAATTTCAGGTTCCAATAAAATACTGGAAAATATTTGATAAACTATTTAGGAATGTTCTGTCCGCTATTTCAAGAGTGCAAACCAGGATATACCAAATACAATTTTTGGGGATCTGTTCTTAATTTAAAGTCTTCCTTGATGTTATTGTAGACTAGAGAATCAAGCACAAACATCAACACATCCAATGCTCATTGCTCCTGAACTCTCAGAATCCCTACAGTGCAGAAGGGAGCCATTTGGCCCATCGAGCCTGCACCGGCAATAATCTCACCCAGGCCTCATCTCTACCTCCTCATATTTATTCTGCTAATCTCCCTGACACTTGACAATTTAACATGGCCAATCAACCCAACCCACACATCTTTAGACCATGGGAGGAAACCGGAGCACCCAGAGGAAACCCACGCAGACAAGGAAGGAACATGCAAACTCCACACAGGCAGTCACCCGAGGCTGGAATTGAACCCGGGACCCTGGTGCTGTGAGACAGTAGTGCTAACCACTTTGTTACAGTGCTGCCAATCTTTCAGGATTAATTTTCATGGCTGGAAAATCTAGAGCATCTCCAATCTGACATACTGCTCTTCATGTTTGATTCTTCTTTCCTGTCAAATGACACTTTGTACCTGGAACTGTAAAATTCACCCTCATGGTTCTTTCTACACTAGCCATTCACAATGATTCAAAATATTACTGGTGTTCTATGCCAACAATATAATTACGCAATAAGATACATCAGAATATTGTCTTTTATCAAAAGGTCCTTTTACATTCACTGTTGTTCCAGAAACTGAAGTCTAATAAAAATATTATAATCTAATTTATTGCTTTATTTTTCTTGTGACACCAATTTACATCACTTACACTTTTTTTTTTAAAGATCTCTATTGCTATTCATGTTTGGCCTGGAAATTACCAATCGAATCTCCTCTGTGAATGCAGCAATTTATTTATGGTAGAAGTAGAATATGCAGTTTGCATAAAATTGATTATTCTAATGGTATTTGATCTATTTGGTACCAATATGAGTGCAATCCTAACATTAAATGATGGAATTCCTATTACGGAGGGTTAAAGTAACCAAAATTCAAACTAGTCTGTACTTTAAATAAACAGCAGAATATACAAATGTTATCAAAATGAAAGTAACTATAACGAACCTTCCCCAAAAAATGTCTTATTCCTCTATGATGTCGATTTATTGGAGAGAATTTTCTGCCTTTTAGATCACTCCAAAGACAATCTGAATGGATTGTATTGAGTTAGACCACACCCATTTCTGAAGGATCTCCCACATGCCAAAGGCAAGCTAAAACAAAGTAAAGCTGCCCATGCAGAAACATCTTCCTACATCAGTTAGTATCTAAACCAATCCAAGTTATTGTGGTGAAAATTTCATGGTGAAATTTGAAAAAATTGGATTATTCAGTCAACATGATAAAATAGCGTGGGTCAGAGGTTACCCGAGCTGAGTTACCTCCCTTTGGAATCCACGGTCCATGCACATTCCCTTTTCTCTCAGGGACAAGATTTTTGTGCAGTAAATATTTATATAGATATAGCTGGTAACTCAGTAAACTTCAGCAGTTCTGTCATTTTGTTTTAATTCAGCTGCCTTACATGTCTAGGTTTTGAGATGAAATACATTCATATCATTAAAAATCACTGATTGGGAAATTCCTGAGCATACATTTTATGAACCAAGGCATCATGTTGGGTCCTAGCAGCTAGTCAAGGGCTACTGACTGCCTAATGAGCCTTGTGTATAACTGGTGTGCAGATTTTCAGATGTCTGAGTTTACTGCCTTCATTGAAGCATGATGAATGCTTCCAGGATTGCTGAAGACGTTAGGCTTCTATGCCCAATTTGCCATGAAGCAACTATCTGATGTGCTCTGTGCAGCCGTGGTCCTATTACCAGCCTTGTGGAACCACTTCCCTACATGTTTCAGCAAACAGATAATAAAACCATCTTGCTCCTGACTGGTGAGTTTTACATTTGGTTTGCAGCTATGTTGGATTCACGCTTTAGGGTTCTAACAGTGCTAGCACAGAATTCACAAACATACCTTGTTCATGTAGTTGATGTAAAATTAGTGGACTAAAGCATTTACAGTGGTAATGGGATTGAGTGGTCCTGTTGGTCATAGCACCTTTCTATCAATCCTGAGAGCAAGAGTTTAAATCTAACCAAGCCTGATGGGATGAAATTCTCTTCTCCTGTCAGCAATAACTGTTAAGCAAAATAAGCTTGGGTAGTCTCAACATACCTTCCCATACACATGCATCCAAAATACAAAACTGCCAATCATTTATCACTAATTGGTAATTTCACTCGGAGACAATCAGGTTTGTGTGGGACATGTAATTATCTTACTAGTGGTGTAGGAGTATCTTTCTGAGATTGCCTGGTATCATAGTGTAGTTTTCACACTACTTTTGACTCACTATGCTGCATCTGGAAGTGACAACCAGATGCTTTAAAGAAAAGCAGATTCCACAGTATCCTTCATTTCAATAAACACTAGCTTTATAAAAACAAAAATATGACAACAGAGTGATCTTGAAGTGTTAATTAAACATGCCTTTTCCATTAAAATTAGACTGAATACCTCTAACATTTTATATACGATAAATGATTGAATTTTGCAGCCTCTGAAACCCATGTCAGTTGTCAGGTCAGATGGGAATGAAGCAGAATCTAGGACCAGTGCCAAATCATTCATATTCTGCACGTGTATTACTTAGCAGGAGAGTAAATATTACTCAGTTACCACAGCTTGGGACCCCAATTTAATTCTTTTTGCTCAAAATCACAAAAGCGTACCCCATTCACATCACTTATCCTCACTGGATGCATAACTTGAGGTCCGTCAATCATATAAATATATTTCCCAGAAGGTGTATTCAATGGGAGAAATCAATCATTTTACTTGGAGTGCTTGCGGTTTTATTTAAATACATATCCACAATCCTAAGGAGAGACAAGTGGTTTCCCAGCTAATGCGGTCACACACCCAGCGATGCGGGATCGTGGTGCTGGCCAGCGATTGAGAAACGCAAGCAATTTAAATCTGTTTTTCATGTATTTTAAAAGTAATTATCGGGCCTGGTACGGAATTCTCCAGGCCTGATAGCATCTCTCACCACACCAGGAGTATTTCACTCCAGCGGGGTTTAGAGTAGCTCCTCACTTGCGGGGAACTGGCGGGAGACCCTGCCGAAGTGAGGGGGGGGGGGGGTCAATCAGAGCACCCCCGCCCCCACCCCCCAGGGGGTCAGGAAGTGGAGGGGGGGGGGCTCCAGGCATGGGCACTCTGGCAGTGCCAGCCTGTGCCTCCTGGCACTGCCCAAGGGGCAAAGTGCCCATGCCCAGGGGCACATTGGCACTGTCCATCAGGCATTGGGCAGTGCCAAAGGGGTGGTGTCAAGGGGACGATCAGTCCTGCTGATACTCTGCATTGAGATTGGTCAGGGCTGGAGGGAGGCTTGCAATCAGAGCGGGCTGGCAGGGTATGGTCTGGCAAGGGGGGTGGGGGTGTTCTGCCTCCAGTGGTGATGGAGCTCTGCTGGGTGGGGAGTTGCCACTGCTGGGGGAGTAGAGGGGTCGGGTGCGGCCCAGGGGATGCTTGTGTGGGCCACGATTGGGCCATTGGGAAGGTTGGTGGTGGTGGGTGGGTGGGTGGGGGGGGGGGGGGGGGGGGGGGGGAGGAGCACCCAGTGAGGGTCCCAGGCTGGCTAGTAATTGAGCTGGCCAGCAAACTGCGATCTGACAGATCTGACTGTCAAACTCTGGTCTGAATAGGCTCCGCCCCTGAGCTTTTAATGATATTCACGATTGTGACCTCTGCATTGCACAGAGTGTGGGAGATTCGGGTCTGAAGTTGCACTGAAAGAAGAGTCATGATTTACACCAGTTTTCTCGCCAATTTAGCAATTTTGGTAGAATCGGGCCCACAGAGTATTTCTTAAATGTTGAAAATTGGGGAAGTCTTGAAGTCCAGGAGGACCTTGGTGTAATTGTTCATGGCTCGGAAGAACGAGAAGTGATCTCATTGAAACATAAATTCTTACAGGGCTCGACAGAGTAGATGCAGAAAATATTTTTGCCCGTGCTTGGGGGTCTATCACCAAGGCTCAGAATAAGGGGGGGGGGGGGGGGGGAGTCATTTCAGACTAAGCTGAGGAAGAATTGATTTGCTCAGAGGGTTGTGAATCTTTGGAATTCTATACCCTAGATGGCTGTAGAGGCTCAGTCATTGAGTATGTTCAAGACAATGGTTGATAGATCTTTAAATGGTAAAGACACCAAAGGGGAGATGGGGATACTGCAGGAAAATGGCTTTGATTTAGATCAGGCATGATCTAGTTGAATGGTGGGGCAGGTTCGAGGAGCAAAATGGCCTACTCCTGCTCCTATCCCTATGTTCCTATGCTTCAAAACAGAGGGTGTCAATTTATAGAAAGTGTAGGCCAGAGAACTGGAGAGCGCAAAAGTGGACATATAGTTAGAAAATATTTCAAATACATACAGTAATACCCTGGAGGGGCATGATCTTACTGGCCATCCACTCCAGGCTCCCACTGCAGTGAGGTCAGAGAATTTGACACCCAGCCAAATCTCCGTTCACTGCAGCGGGATGGAAAAATCCCACCTGCGTGAATGGCCGTAACATTATGGCCAAGGAATCTTTAGTTGAGGCCCAGAATTTTAAATTCAATCCACCAAGAAACTAATCTAGTTATCAAGCATGTGGAAAATAGGTTTGAGACTTACTGTGGGGTAGATGTAGGTGGCTATGTTTTAAGAGATTTGGAGTATGTGGATATTGGGAATGCAGGAGGTTAGTGGATGAATGATAGGGGAGGAGGCAAGACATAATGCAAATAAGGAAATAATTGATCATTGTACCAGATAGGACACAAGTTCTGAAGCTTAGTTCTACGTTGAACAGCAAATAGACCAAGATTGAATATAGTCTTGTTCATTTTGAGAGAACAGACTTGGAGGGGGTGGAATTGATGGCAATGGTGCAGAAATTTGAGTCGACACAAGAGCCTACATGATCCAGTAAATATTGGTTCACTCACAATCTAATGTCAGACAGGTGGTCATGGATATGATTGCCATAAAGAAATAGAGCTGGATAGCATCAGCTGTAGCAACTAAGCCAATGCCTACAGGTATTGGCACAAAGGGGAAAGCACATAAATGAGGAAGAAGGGAGTGCCAAGGATAGATCTTTGAGGAATTCCAAATGTTGATCCTTCAGCAGATGCAAGAATTGCTGGAAATGCACTGGTAATTTGGGATTGGAACCATAGAACAACAGTATACTAGGTTTGACTACAGGAGTAAGGTGCCATTAAATGTACAGCACAGAAACCAGCCCAAAGCAAAAATGCTGGAAAATCTCAGCAGGTCTGACAACATCTGCTGAGAGACAATAGAGCTAACATTTCTAGTCTGGATGACCTGCATCAGAGGACGACAAGAGAGGACACACAAACCAGCCACTCATCTCACCTGGTCCATATTGGCACATTTACTCCATACACGTCCCCTCTCACCCATTTTAACCCGACCCCAGTTCTGTGTACTTCTATTCCTTTCCCCCTCATGTACTCTAATTTCCCCTCTAATGTATCCATTTGCTATTTTCATGGTAATGAGTTCTAGATTACCATTCCAGAGGTAATATTTCTCCTGAATTTCCAAATTTGATTTATCAAATAACATTTATCCTATTAAACCCTTCCGTTGCCTTCAATATCTCTTAGGTCATCATTCAGCCTTCTCTTTTCTAGAGAACCATCTTCTTAAACAAACCTTAAAAAGTAAATCTTCTGATTTTTGGCACCTTCCCTGTAAATCATTTTTGCACCAAATACCCCTGAATCTTTTGTATAATATGGGCACCAGAATTATGCACAATACTCCAAATGTATTCTAACCAAATTTCAATACAAGTTTAACACAGCTTCTCTGCTTTATAGTTCTATCCCATTACAAAGGAACCCAAGTGCTTGGTTTGCTTTCTTTTGATGAACTTATTAACTTGGGTTGCTACTTTTCATGATTTATGTAGCTGTACCTCCAAGGTCTCTTCGCTCCTCTACTGCATTCAGACAATTATTATCCAACTTCTAAATTTTCTCCTTATTTTTCCCATCAAAATGCACACTTATCTGTATTGAAATTAATTTGCCAATTATGTGCTACTCTGAGCTGGTTAATTTCTTCCTCTATGGTGCTGCATTACTGCATTGTATTAACTATCTCTCCCAATTCAGTGTCATCTGAAAATTTTGAAATCACTTCCTAATTCCTGGGTTGAAATCATTAATATAAATTGTGAACAGTTGTCCAAGCACCAATCCCTGGAACAACACTTCTCACTTTTTACTAGTCAGATTAAATACCCTTCATCCCCAAGATAAAAGGCAAAATACTGTGGATGCTGGAATCTGAAACAGGAAAACTGAAAATGCTGACCCTTTGTCAGAGCACAAAGCTCATCCTGATTCGAAATGTTGGCTCTATTCTCTCTCCACGGATGCTGTCAGACCTGCTGAGATTTTCCAGCATTTTCTGTTTTCCCCTCATCCCTGCACTGGTTTTCTGTTTTGTTACAATACAGATTGTTGTCCATTTTGCTTCCAGTCCCCTGATTCCAACTTAGACAATTTGACAATGTGATACCTTATCAAAGGTTTTCAAAAATCCAAATATATTATACCTACTATTGTCCACTATAACTGTTACTCCTTCAAATAATTCAGTAGTGTTTGTCAAATCTAGCACTCCCTTTAGAAATCATGCTAGCTGGTTTTATTTTATTTTCGATTTCTAAAGTTTTTCAATGTCATCTTTGAGTGAAGATTCCACTAACTTTTCAAGCACTGACTTGTTCTATTTCCATTTTTAAATTTAGGATTAACATTAGTTGTCTGCCAGTCCTCAGGCACAATTCCCTTTTGTAATTTTATACACCTGTAATAGTGCATTTGCTAGCTTTTACTGCTCTCCAGTTACTGGACACAGCATTGAGTCCTCTCTTCTTGGGCTTCTGACATTCTAGATAAAGAAGGCATCCTGAATGCATTCTAAAGATTCCACCATTTCCCCCTTTTCCCTATGTCTTGCCAGTTAATTTGAGGTAGTTAAAATCTCCCATACTTATTATCTCTTTTATTCATCTCATAGATTTCTCTTGTTTATTCCAATTTATTTCCACTACTGAGTGGTTTGTAAATTAACCCTATTAACCTAATCAATCCTTCTTATCCTTTATCTCATTGCATGTGGTTTGTATCTTAATGTCAATTACATCCTTTTCTTTAACTGCCATTGTATCATCTTTAACTAATACATCTATCTTATCCCCTCCCTGTTTTTTTTCTTCCCAATCCGAGTTGGAGGGCACAGACTGCTTGATGAATCATGTTGAATACTGCAAGATAGGTCAAGGAGGAACCAAGTGGCTTGGCCACACCCACAGAGGATATCACTGATGACTCTGATCAGGTTGGTCTTGGTGTTATAGGCAAGATTACCTATGGGAGCTGTAAACAGTTGTGAGGCTGCCATATTTGAGGATTTAAACAAGAGGGTTGAGAGATCAGGCAAGAGTTAGAGTTTATGGGTGAATCAAGATGCATGAACTCGAGAAGAGTAACCCATCCAAGTGACATCATGAAGTCCATCTTAATCTTTAATAATTATTATTGATCTAAATGGGTCAATTGATTGTGTTTTCTTCCAATTAGTCATGATCTTCTTGACAGTATTTTGGGATTAAAATTGCTTTCGTATTAAATACCATTTATTTTTATTGAACCTTTGTGATCCTAAGACTTTAAGGACCAAACAATCCATTGTGATCACATTGGAAATGACAGTCAGTTAAAAAACGAAGGTAAAGTTGATGATTTAGCACTATTAAATTCAAATCTCAAAGATCATGCCATTAATCAGACTGCAAGCTAATTACATCAGGAAATGGGAGTTTGATAAATGCCGTTATCATCCTACCATGCCCAGTAAGAAATGTATGTCTGACTGCAAAACATTATTTTAAGTCGACAGCATTTCATCTCATCTTTGGAATGTACGTTCAAATAGCATGAAAGAATTCCCGAGTATATTTCCAGAAACCAGTTTGATTTTGGGGAAACCCGGAGGTGTAATTTGTGAATTGAAATGAAGTACTCTATAATCCTCGTCTGGAAACACCATTATACTGCACATCTTAGCAATAAATCAGAAAGCAAGGCAGCAAGGGAATGAAACTGTAGTTTAATTGCAGTCTATGTCTCATACTGGCTAGACAGTGCAGTTGCCATGGTGACACGACACCATTGGTTGGCAGCTAAGGAGTCTCTAGAGACTGGGTGCTTCATTTAGTTTTCAAATTTAATCTTAAAGATACAGTAGAAGCATCTGCCATGAGGTGTTGCTGACATATTCATAGGCTCTGTTACCAAGGTAACACTAAATACCAGCCATTTGGCCGTCAAGTTATTTATATTGATGTTATCTCTTTATATCATACAGCCCAGATCTGTATTTTAATGCACATATCCTGTAAATCTGCTCTATTTATAGTTAGTTGAAATTTATTTTTGTTAGTGACTGTTTTCCCGAAAGGGAATGTTTTCCCAAAAGCCCATGCATTGTGTCTACAAGTCTTAATTGTCAAGTCAAGCTGGCTAGAATGTCATCAACCCAAATCAAAAATAATTTAACAAGTGTCCCCCTTCTCAGCAGGAAGCAACAACATCCAAATAATAAGCAGAACAAAAAAAAAGCAAATTAAATCAGAATATTTTTGACTGCATTCGAGACCTTCAGCAACCGATGGGATTGGTGGGACTAAAGTGTCCTGAATGGGTGCTCTTTTTCGGGCATGTGCCATGGAAATGGCAGACATCCACAGCATGTCCAACCAGATGTGTGGATGATTAACTTGGCCAGGCCCAGTTGGAGACCCAAACTGCCCTCTCATCTCCACTCCCACATTGAGGCTGAAGAGCATAATATTGGATTGAAGTGCGACCTAAAATTGTGGAGCAGTCCCTTCAGCAGTGAAACATTAGCCCCAATTTTTTAAGAAGCAGGGAAGAGTTCTGGTCATGCTGTAGAATTTTAACTCCACAGTATGTATAGTTTTTCTCACTGATATTTCCACTTGGAAGCCAGCCTGATTGCCTGGATTGGGAACACTGCAGTGGAGACAGCCTTCCAGGAACACATGGATTTCCTGTGCTTGAAGATAAGGATTACAAGGGGGCTACTTGCAAAATGTTTTGGCCTGATTTCAGGGGTTTAGACAGTTTGTGGGGCAGAAATCATGGACGGGGCAGAATTGGCTCAAATGAAAATTGGGGCAGTGGTGTTGGGGGGGGGGGGGGGGGGGAAGAGAGAGAGAGAGTGTGTGTGAGAGTGGGCGGTTGGTGGCAGATCCAAAGCTTAAAGATATTCTAAATTTCTTTCCCACCCAACTCTAACCGACCTGACATAGGGTGTTAAAGTTTCTCTCATTGTGTTGAATGTTTCAATCAGAAGGCAGTACGGAAGCAACAAAAAAATAATTAGGACGCAAGAAGGTCATGAAACTCTATGCTTCAAGCTATATCAAACCAAGATGTGTTGTTGATTTTGAAAATAAACAGCCTTTCCACAGTTGCCATGTTAAGAGCTATTTGAAAAAGAATGTGTCCCTGGGCAATGTCGTTCTTCTCGTGCACAGATATCGACAACTCAAGGAAGTGGAAGGCATAATTAAACATCAATCACCCAGGATTCTGCCAGGAATATATAATTTGCTCCAGTCAATGTCAGTTGGGCTGCTGGCTGGGAGTGTAGCCTTCAAGCTCTGTTAAGATAATTATTAACGTAGAGTGGCACTGCAGGCAGGATTCCTGAGTTCAGACAATGCACAGAAACACACCCCACAGTTCAGTCAATGGGCAGTGTTAACACTACTTACAGGTCAGACAATGCACAGCGCTAAAACACCCACATGCTAATCTCTGTGGTGGTCATGTGAAATTCTAACTATGGCATTAATGCTAGCTCATTGATGGTCAGGGAAAATGTGCTTCTCAGCCACTGACCAGAACAGGGAGCAATGATTTCTTATTTCCCTTCATGAAAAAGTAGCCGAGGGTGCTTGGATTGAATGGGTCGAATTTGCTGTTTTTATTAAATGCTATTTTCTACGCCAACTACACTTGCGCTGCTATGATTTGAGATTACCACAAATACTTGTAGGATAGGTGGCGGCCATTATATCTGTGTTGGCTATGTGCTAAAGCAATTTAAAACTCTTCTCAAAGCTGTATATCTGCATATGGTTCAAATATATATCCATATTTCCCTTAAAAGATGGAATCGTCTCCTCTTCAACAATTCCCTGTTGCAAGACATTTCACATTCCCAAAAGTTCACTGTGCAAACAAATTTCTCTTAACCTCCCTCACATTGACAATTTTAAATGAATAACCTCTCAACACTGACTTATAATCAGAGGAAATATTCCTCCCCATTTACTAGGAAGTTCATTTATATTGTTCAAACCCTCTATTACATGAACCTTATTGGCTTCTGAATAATAATACAAAAGCAAATACTGCAGATGCTGAAAATCTGAAATGAAAACAGAAACTGTTGGAATTAACAGCATAAGAAGCGGGAGCAGGCAAAGGCCACAGGGCCATTGAGACAGCGTTCAATATTATCAACCTCTCACTTAGTACATTATACTCCATCTGCAAATTTATCCCACTCAGTTAACCTATCTAATTATTTTTGCAGCTTCTACACAGCTTCCATTTCCACCCAGCTTTGTATCATCAGAAAACCTGGATACATTGACCTGAATCTTCTGATGAGTGGCAGAGTCAGATTTCCATTCTGCTCCGACTTTTGTTCTCCACACTGAAGCTCCGGCTTTTCAGATCCTGGTTTCTCCAAAAATGCAGAACATGCGTGCCTCAAAGGGCTTCTTTGTAACACTGGAGCATCAGAAGACAAGTCACACCCTCTTTTACCACACACGCTACCTTATTCTGCAAATAAAATGTCCCAAAGCTTTCTCGAAAAGCTACAGAGAAGAAGTAAGTGGCTAAGAGCATTCAATGGCATGGATCAGTGAGTTGTTGAGGGATCCTGTCCAACATATCCTGGGTAATTAGCCAGGTAATTAAATTGGAACTGTCCAAAACCTCTAACTCAGAGTTGGAGACTTTTCCAAAAGCTCGCAGAGAACAGGGAAATTGCCCAAAGTTCAAATTTCCCAAGAAAATTTCCAAAAGAGTGCTTGCATCGTGACCTCCAAGGGGACTGTAGCATGTTTTCCAGCAAACATCCGATCTCTGACCATCT
The DNA here is from genome assembly GCF_964213995.1 of Mustelus asterias. Classification (NCBI taxonomy): domain Eukaryota; kingdom Metazoa; phylum Chordata; class Chondrichthyes; order Carcharhiniformes; family Triakidae; genus Mustelus; species Mustelus asterias. Next base: position 42,606,591 of record NC_135817.1, read on the forward strand.
GGACATTGGATGATCTGGGCCAGTGGCTGTCTTTTTATCCAAGTCACTAATAAAGATTGTAAATTGCTGAGGCCCCAGCACTGGTCCTTGTAGAACTCCACTAGTCACAGCCTGATAACTTGAAAATACCCTATCTACACACTGCTTCCTGTCCATGCTAACATATTACCCCGAACATTATGAACTCTTATCTTGTGCACTTTTAATGTGCCACGTTTGCCTTCTGGAAATCCATTTTCTGGTACCTCTTTATCCACCCTGCTTGTTACTTCCTCAAAAGAACTCCAATACATTTATCAATCACAATTTCCTTTTCACAAAGCCGTGTTGACTCTGCCTGCTTATAACATGTACTTCTAAATGTCCTGCTACAGTCTCTCTAGTAATAGGTTTGAGCATTTCCCCAATTACAGATGTTAGCCGAACTGGCCTATAGTCTCCTGCTTCCCGTCTGCCTCTCTTCTTGATATTACACTTAGTGCTTTCCAATCTGCGGGGACCTTTCCGGAACCTAAGAAATTTCAAAAGATTGCAACAATTACATCCACCATCCCTGCAGCCACATTCCGATTAAGACCTCAACTTGCAGGCCAACAGGTCTAGGGAGGCTGTCAGCCTCGAGTCTCATTAGTTCTCCTCTAACTTTTTTCTTGTGATTGAGATTTTATACTCCTCCCACCTTCTGTCACTTGCTTTTCTGCCATTGTTGAGATGCTTTTTGTGCCTTCCACTGTGAAGACAAATAAAAAAATTACTTGTTCAAAATCTCTGCCATAGCCTTGTTTCCCATATTAGTTCCCAGTCTCACCCTGTAAGGGACCAACACTCAATGTCATTACTCTTTTCTTTTTATATACTTGTGAAGCTTTTACTATTTTTATACTTCTTGCTAGTTGTTTCTAATACTCCAATACCTTGTTTTTTTTGGGGGTTATCCTTTACTGGTTTCTAAAACTTGCCCAATCTTCTGGTCTACTGCCAGTCTTTGCTTTTGATTTGATAACATCTATAAATTCCTTAGTAATCCACGGATGGCTCTTCTTTCCCTTAGAGTCACTCATTCTCAATGAAATATATTTTTGTTGAAAGTTATGAAATATCTCCTCGAACGTCCACCACTATTTTTCCATCTTTTCCCCATCACACTTTAACCAACTTCATAACCTTGAGTGGTTTCAGATCCACATTTCTCATCCTTAAACTGAATGTGGAATTCTATCATTTTATTATCACTCTTACCTAGATGTTCCTTTAGTATCAAGTGATTAATACACTGTTCCCTGATTGGTTCATAGTTCAAAGAAAACGTCCTGAAAACACTCCAAAAATGACTAACACTACATTCTGCACTCTCTCATTTCCTTCTCTATGAACAGTATGCTTTGTCTGTATAGCGCGCAAGAAGCAATACTTTTCACTATGTTAATACATGTGACAATAATAAATCAAATCAAAAAACTAATTTTCCAGGCTGCCTTTACCAATTTGATTTGTCCAATTTATACAGCATCTTTCTTATAGTCTTCATTATTTCCTGATTTATATACACTGTCCTACAGTGCAATTGTCAGGGACTATAAACCACTCCCACCAGGGACTTTGTTATTTATCTCCATGAAACTGATTCCACATTTTGATCCTCTAAACCAAGATCTTTTCTTACTACTGTCCTGATCACATTCTTTATTAACAGAGTTATCCCACCTCTTTTTCCCTTCTTCTCGTCCTTCCAAATTCTCCTCGAATATTCAGGTCCCAGCTGTAGTGACATTGCAACCATGTCTCTGAAATGACTATCATATCAGACTCATTCACTTCTATTTGTGCTATCAATTCATCATTCATGGTACAACAGCTATCCAAATCAATGTGATTGAAGAAAGAAACTTGACAAAGTCAAACCAGTAATAAAATAAACAAAACTGAGGCAAAGGTTATGACCCCACATTGTTGAACTCAAGTGTTGAATCCAGAAGGACTTAGTGCCAAGTCAAAAGCTAAGGTACTGTTCCACCAGCTTTGCGTTAATCTTCACTGGAACACTGTAGCAGGTCAGGGACAGAAAGGTCAGAGCAGGAGCACGTGGAAAAATTGAAATGACAGGGAACTGGAAGCCCCAGATCATGTATTAGTGATGGCTTTAATGTCCTTTTGATAATGGGTATCAGTTTTTAAACTTGTACATTCTTTGATATAGTTCATAAAATCCAAAGTCCTGTGTCTTTTCTTATTGCTTTATCTACCTGCACTTGCAAATTGAATAAGATATATAGATGATCCCCAACCTTTCTGTTTAGCCACATTCATTCCTTGATTGTTTTTGTCCCTCACACTATTGCGCATAGGAACATTGGAATTAAGAACAGGGGTAGGCAATTCAGCCCTTCGAGCCTGCTCTGTAATTTAATAAAATCATGGCTGATCTCGCCATGGTCTCAAATCCACCTCCCCACCTTTTCCCCATATCCCTTTAATCCATTTTTTAATCAAAAATATATTTATCTCCTTCTGGAAACCATTTAATGATTCAGACTCCAGCGCGTTATGGGGCAGTGAGTTCCACAAATTCATCACATCTACATTAAAATGTATTAAAATCCCTCTGCTATTCTGGTAACATATTCTATCCTAATAGCTGTTTGCCAAATCTTGGTGCAAAACCAGGATACTGCATCTTTAACAAATTCTGAAATGACATTCCTAATTCTCAACTCCACGTAATTTTTTATGCTTTTAAGTCTTTTGATATGCAAGGTTCAGAAATAGTACTTTGATTAACATAAGGTCTATGTTGGAGATCGGCTGAGTATTCTAACTTGATAAGAGGTTCAAAAGATTTGGAAGCTTTGATCAAACATGAATATAGAATCCCTCCAATGCAGAAAAAGACCATTCAGCTCATTGAGTCTGCACTGTCTCTCCGACAGAGCATCTTACCCATGCCCTATCCTTGTAACCCCACGTATTTACCCGACTAATTTCCCTAACCTACACATTTTTGGACACTAAGGAGTAATTTAGCATGGCCAATCTACTTAACCTGCACATCTTTGGACTGTGGGAGGAAATTGGAACATCCGGAGAAAATCCAAGTAGGCACAGGGAGAATGTGCAAACTCCAGACAGACAGTCACCTAAGACTGGAATTGAATCCGGGTCCCTGGCGCTGCGAAGCAGCAATACAAACCACTGTACCACCCCACAATATTAAAACATAAAATCTAGAAATGTATATCAAATGACTGTTGTTTCATATCAGATGGAAATGGATTTATTCTGCAGTTTGAGTTGTTGGACTGAAGAAATGAACTGATGTGGTCCTGTATTACAAATATTCTAACTACCTACAACAAAGCTTATAGTGGGGCTATTATTCAATGACAGATGGCAGAGTCTACTTAAGCGCATATCGAATCCAAATTCCAAGGTATGGTTCCTATTTATTTCTCACAACATACAAGCTCCAAGTCAATTATAATACTGATCACAAAATTTATTTGCAATTGATTTACCTATTCGTCATAGGAGTGGGAGGGACTGTGTAATTGGATCATCATAGAAACCATAGAAACCCTACAGTGCAGAAGGAGGCCATTCGGCCCATCGAGTCTGCACCGACCACAATTCCACCCAGGCCCTACCCCCATATCCCTACATATTTACCCGCTAATCCCTCTAACCTACGCATCTCAGGACGCTAAGGGCAGTTTATAGCATGGCCAATCAACCTAACCCGCACATCTTTGGAGTCACAATTGCCACTTATTGCATGAGCTGGAAACCAAATGATCAGAAAATGCACTTTCCTTCAATCTTCCATCATATATGCATTTATCAGGTTCAGCTGTGTCATTAGGATATAAATCATGGCCTGGAGGACATGGTTATGAAGGGATGGATTATCTACTCTGCCCATCCCCGATTCCAGGAGTTGCTCAAAAGTGATATTACGGTGAGACAGCATTAATGAGTGTAGAGTGGGACTTCAGCTCTTCAGGGACAGGAAACCCAGCCTAGATGGCTATTGACCAAATCAGGTGGGACTACAACCAGCCCGTGAAGTGAAAATGGCTGCTAGACTTCAGGTAGGTCTGGGAATTTTCGACAGGCACCACTTGGAGACCCCAGCAAAGGGGAAAGTGATAGGTTGGTGGCCTGGTTAAAAAGGCCCGTTGATTGCTGGGGTTGGGGGGGGGGGGGGGGGGGGGGGTAACCATCTTGGGGAGGGCTGTTCTTGATGGGCAGAGTGAACTGCTCAAAAGAGGTACCTCACTTCCTGCCTGACAGTAACCCAAGCTGTCGGACTGCCTGCCTTATTTTCGCCTTCCCCATAGACTGAAAACTTACAGTTGAGGCAGAATTAAGCCATTAATTCAGTTAATTGTCCACTTAAAGGCCTCAATGGGTCTATGAGAAGGGCTGCTTGATACCTTATCCGCCCACTGTAACATGAGAGACAAGTTAAAGGTGGGCAGTGAGACGGTTGGTTGGCCCCCTGCATTAAAATACATCGGGAGGCTGTAATATTCACCCGTGTTTAATGCATTTTTTCATGACTATAGCCGAATTAATAAGGCTCTAATGCTATTAAATTGGCTGACAGTAACCAAACAAGGAGCTAAAATTTATAAACGGTACAGTACAATGTCTGGCCAAAAGCATAATATCTAAACTAGTTACACAATTCTCTTAAAGCATATTGTTGTTTAAATATTGTCACTCACTATATATGTGAAAAACTGTACTGGGCAACTACAGTATTTTGTGTAATCAATTTAAAAAGGGGGTGGAAACCACAGCTATTTATTTAATATATTAATCTTCTTTTACATTACAGCATTGACACAACCCCAACAACAGCAGGAATGTAAGTGTGGCACTGTTGCCTCAGGCAATACGAAGTGCCACTTGAAAAATAATATTTTTCTGGCATTGCTGGAGCACAGTATTATTCGCAACAAAGATTAACAGCTGCCAGTGCCATCATTGGGTAGAGGTAATCACCTTGTTTTTCTGTTGCAATCAGCTGGTTACAATTGGATGAGTAGGAGCACCAGTAACAGACCCTTTGTCTCATGCCCCCTGACATCTTTATCAATCTCTCCTCAACTCCAAACCATCACTGACTTACCATTCTGCCTCACGCCCCCACCCCTCTCCAAGTATATAATTCATCACATTTCTATCTCTTTTCAGTTCTGTAGAAAGGTCAGGTGGCCTTGAAACATTAACTGTGTTTCTCTCTCCACAGCTGCTGCCAAATTTGCTGAAATTGTCCAGCATTTTCTGAAAGTCTTCTGGCTTCCCTTCTATGCAGCCGCCTCAGTTAGTCGCAGCAAATGGCTTTGTTCTAATTTTATTATGCACCCTTCTCCGAATTCTCTTTCTGTAAGAAATGGGGTTAAAACCTGAATCATACCATTATTTGAGTGCAAGGGTCACAATTTGGGTCCTGCCCCCACTGGCTCCAGTGAAGGTGGGCAGCACACAGATTTGATGACTGCCAAATTATTTACATGATTGTAGCATTGGGCCGAAGAGCTTCCATGCTGTGAAGTGCCTTTGCATTTGGTAGAGAACCTGGTGGCGTTGAGCTGCTGGCAAGTATTGTAGCCAGCCTCCTGTTCTTACAGGTGGTTTGTCCCTTTAAAACGGGACCTGTATTCAACGTCAGGGGGTTGCTGCAATTCTAAACAATAAAAATGAAATACCAAGGAAGAGAGGGGAATTTGGGGTCAGATATATGGTGCTGAAGTGCTTAGTGGTGAAGATGGGCAGGATCTTGTGACCCTACTAATGTATAACAGAAGGGGGTCGAGACAGCAGGCATGCAAAGACAACTCAAAAGCGATAAGGAACAAGTGGCCAGTAAAGTCACTTCCTCGTGTCTCGACCAATGCAGCCTCTAATTTTCTACTGGAGTTATTGTGAATCTCCAGTCCATAATTTGTATATTTTAGAATACAACTTTTAGGTTTAGGAATTAAAGGGGAAAATGCAAGAGAAATGGACAATTAACTTGCTATCTTAGAAGGTCAGCATTGGAATTGCGAAAGTTGGAAACGTGAAAAGACTGCACAACCCATCTCTGAAACTCTTGGTAGAGTTGGAGTGTGAAGTGGGAGCAATTATATCCAGTAAAACATAATTGGTTTGCATTTCTGTTCTGGAACAACCCAAAGCTATAGAGGTTGACTGCTGGGGTTAGAAGGTTCACTTGCTTAATTTATCCGTGTATGTTCACTGATAGAAGTGAGCAGTTCAGCTTGGGAACAGACAGAGGCAGTTGCAGATTTACAAACATATGGACAAGGAGCAGGATTAGACCATTCGGCCCCCTGAGCTTGCCCCGCCGTTCCATAAGATCATGGCTGATCTGATTGTAACCTCAAATCTGTATCCTGCATATTTCAAAAACCTTATCATCCCCTTCTTTACCAAGAATCTATTCAGCTCTGCTTTAAAAATGTTTAAAAACTCTGCTTCCACCACTTTTTCAGAAGACAGATCTGAAGATTCTCAACCCTCCAAAAGAAATGATTTTGCCTCATCTCCGTTTTAAATAGGCGACCCCTTATTTTTAAAAAGGTTATCCCTAGTTTTAGATTCTTTCACAAGAAAAAACATCTCTATATCAACCGTCAAGACCCTTCGAACAAGTTACCTTTTAGTCTTCTAAACTCCAACGGATACAGGTCTAACTTGCCCAACCTTTCCTCATAAGACAACATACCCATTCCAGGTATTACTCTAGTAAACCTTCTCGAAACTGCTTCCAACACATTTACATTCTTCCTTAAATAAGGTGACCAATGCTGTACAGTATTCCCAATGTGGACTTGCTAGCGTGTTGTACAACTGAAGCATAACCTCCTGACTTTTGTATTCAATTCCCCTAACATTGATTGATAACATATTAGCTTTCCCAATTATTGGTGTACCTACATACTAATCTTGGGAGATTCATTCACTAGGACACCAGAAGGCCATGTGGCACAGCGGTAATGCCCCTACCTCTAGTCCAGAAGCTCGGACTTCAAGTCCAATGGCAGGCTTTGTTGGCCACAGAAGGTGTGTTCATTCACAACATGGTTCAATGGGCTGATAATCAGCTGGGGAATTCTTCCACCACTTCCCCACTATTCCCCAATGGGGAAAAACAGTGTGCAAAGATATTCTAAAAAAAACATTCAGGGTCTCTAACAGGATCATAACAGAGTGCTTGGGGAATTAGTTTAAACATACAGTCTCTTTAAATTTTTTGTACTATTGCACATGTGATACAACTTGGAAAAAAAAATGTTTACACAGCCTACATGGGAACCTTTGGGGTGCTATCTGGTTACAAAGCTGGATTGGTCGAGATCCTAGGATCTGGCAGCACAAGAAGTCTAATGACTCATGCAGATAGTCAATCTGTGAATTCATCTTGACTTGACATCTTCAACTCTTCACATCAACAGCATCTCATTCTTGTCAATGCACCACACCCCCACCTCTTACCCAATGGCACCCTGATATCTAGATAATCCATCGTGTACATTCCAAATGACGGCTGCTTATAGCTTTCATTGCAACCACATACCTCCAGCTAGTCAGCTTTGACAGGCTCATCACAAACACAGTGCAATCACTGACTTTCTGCCCTCTCTCATGCAATGTCCATAGGTGAGTGGCAAGTTGATCTTAATTTCCCCACACACTTTCAATCCTTGATAACACTATGAATTTAATCTGAATTTATACAATTATTGTGTCAGTGTATTAATCAGGACCTATGGTAAAAATCAATCAAGTACATCAAGGAAGAGGAGATGGTGACGTAGTGATAATGTCACAGGATGAGTAATCCAGGGGCCCAGACTAATGCTCTGGGGACATGGGTTTAAATCCTATCACAGCAGCTGAAGGAATTTAAATTCAATACCTAATAATCTAGAATTGACAACCATCATCGATTGTTGTTAAAAACCCATCTGGATCATTAATATCCTTTAGTGAAGGAGATCTCCCAAACTTAAATGGAGCAAAAATCATTGAAGTTAAATCACATCTAATCCTCCTTCTCACACATCACCTCCCCCTCATCCCACACTCTTCAGATTTATCAGCTGCAAAGTTGCAAGTATGCACATCTTATCATCCCCTCCCTACACTACAAACCTCCCTTGATCCTTTCTCTTTTTATGTATCTCAAAAGTTGCAACCTGGCCAGGCACTAATTGAACAGCAAGAAGACAGCGCTGAAGAAAAAATACCATCACTCACACTCCGCCATCAGCTCAGGTAATGACTACACACGATTTAAAGGGTAGTCAGAGACAGGATCGGCACACGGTGAGACACCAGCTATTGGTGAGCTGCAACCAAGGCATACAACAAGGATAATGCAGGGACCAGCTTAAGATGATGTCTTACATGAGAGTTCCATCTCAAGGACTTAGATGTGTACTTCAATGAGGCAGCCTTTAGGGGCAAGCTGATGGATTTGTGCAAGAAAATTCTTTGTGCGTTAAAAATATGCAGTCAATATCAAATAGCACAGAGGAATCCAGCACAAATTTGTTACAAGGTTTTAAGCAGCTTGACGCCCATTCTTCCCAGCATGCAAGTAATTCACAACACTTACAAACTCAATGCCGCCGGGTTGTCAATGTCCTACCTATCATTGCAGCACAAGTAGCTGTTACCCAATGTCAGAGTGCTGCAGTGTTGAATCACAGAAACAATGCAGAAGGTGGTCCTTCTGCCTATTGACTCTGCGACAGAGCATCTCCCCCATCTTATTCAGGCCAGGCCCAAAACCTTTCCCTATCCCCGTAACCCCACACATTTATCCTGCTGATCCCCCTAACCTATACATTGTTGAACACCAAGGGACAATTTAGTATGGCCAACCCAGTTAACCTGCAAATCTCTGGACTGTGGGAGGAAACTAGAGCACTCAGAGGAAACCCACGCAGACACAGAACGTACAAGCTCCACACAGTCATCCAAAACTGGAATTGAACACAGGTCGCTGGCGCCGTGAGGCAGAGTGCTAACCATTTCAGACTGTTGTCATCCAATGTCAGCTTGGCGACAGGCTGGACAGTTAATATGGTTCCACTTTTCACAAAGGGTGGTAGAAATGAACGAGGAAATTATAGACCGGTGAGTCTCATGTCAGTGGTAGGGAAACTATTGGAGAAAAATCTGAAGGAGAGAGTTAATCTCCACTTGGAAAGGCATGGACTAACTAGAGATAGTCAGAGGGAGGTCATGCCTCACAAATTTGAAAGAATGTTTCAAAAAAGTGATTAAGTGCAGTTGATGTAGTTTACATGCATTTTGGGAAAGCATGCAAGGTCCCACATGGGAGACTGACAGAGCAGGTTGAAGCAGATGGAATTCAGGGAAACTTGGTGAGAAAGATCCGAAACTGCCTTGGCAGTGGTAGAAGGCTGGTCGAGCAGCTTGAGGCCAGTATCTTGTGGCGTACCGTGAGGTTCAGTACTGGGACCCTTATTGTTTGTTATATACATAAATGTTGTTGATGATACTGTGGGGGAATGATAAGTAAGTTTGCAGATGACACCAATATTGGTAGGGTGGTTAATAGTGAAGAAGGTCATAGGAAGATATAGATGGGTTGGTCAGATGAGCAGAGCAGTGGCAGATGGTATTTAACCCTGATAAATGCCAGGTGATGCATGTTGGAAGTAGTAACAAGACAAGAGAGTATTTAATGAATATCAGGACACAAGGAGGCTCCAGAGGAACAAATGGATCTTGGAGTATTTAATCACAGATCCCTGAAGGCAGACGAGTAGGTGAATAGGGTTGTTAAGGCAGCATATGGGACACTTGCTTTTATCAGATGTGGCATAGTGTATAAGAGCAAGGAGGCTATGTTGGAGCTGTACAGAACATTGATTAGGCCACAGCTGGAGTATTGTGTGTAGTTCTGGTCATCTCATTATAGAAAGGATAGGATTGCACTACAGGTAGTACAGAGGGCATTCACCAGGAGTTTGCACATTCTCCTCGTGTCTGCGTGGGTTTCCTCCGGGTGCTCCGGTTTCCTCCCACAGTCCAAAGATGTGCGGGTTAGGTTGATTGGCCAGGTTAAAAATTGCCCCTTAGAGTCCTGGGGTGTGTACGTTAGAGGGATTAGCGGGTAAAATATGTGGGGGTAGGGCCTGGGTGGGATTGTGGTCGGTGCAGACTTGATGGGCCGAATGGCCTCCTTCTGCACTGTAGGGTTTCTATGATTTCTATGAAGTTGCCTGGGTTTCAGCATTTGAGCTATAAAGGAGAGACTGGATAGACTTTGATTGTCTTCTTTAGAGCAGAGAAGGCTGGGGGGTGGAGGGTGGGTCATGAATGTGATGTGTAAATTATGAGGGGTATAATCAGGGTGAATAGGAGGCAGCTGTTCTCCTTGGATGAGAGGTCACTCACAAGAGGTCAGAGTTTTAGGTTAAGGGACAGGAGATTCAGAGGGGATTTGAGAAAAACAATTTTCACAGAGGGTGTTGAGAATCTGGAATGTTCTGCCTGGGAAAATAGTGGAGACCGAAATCTTACAACCTTTAAAAAGGATTTGGACGAGCACTTTAAACATCATAGCATTCAAGGATATGGGACAAGTGAAAATGGGATTAGCCCGACTTTTGTGGTAGTTGTCAGTGTAGATTTGATGGGCCGAAGGGCCTTTTCTGTGCTGTACGACTATAACTCTATAAACCTGGTCCAACCTGCTGCTAAACATGGTGTTCAGCTCTGCAAGATTATAAGAGAGCATCAGCTGAAGCTCTGAGTTTCATAATGGCCGACTTATGTCAGTGTTGCGCTTTGATGGACATCATGGTCTGTCTGCTTTGACTGCTTTCAGTGGCAATTAAGTAAGCATGCATTACCACCTTCAGTAATATGGCATCCTGCACAATGTGCCCCAGAAGCATATGGACATGCCACAGATGGCACTTTGGAACTCTCAAGGTCAATTATAGAGCCCAAAAAATTGGGCACCATTGATACCAATTTCTCACCCTGAAAACTCTATAGCTAGAGAGTTCAAAGAGAACGCAGATCTACAGGAAGATAAAGATAAGCATTGATCAACAGACTGTAGCAATGGCACACAATATTCATAAGTAAAGATTCCTTTAAAACGATAAGGAAATAAATACATGTGGAAAAATGTCCTTTCAGTGTATGATGTTATTTCTACCACTGGAAAAGTTTGTCTCATTGGCCAAGGAATGACATTAAAAATGGTGAGAACATTTTAACTTGCAATTATTTCTTGGCCTGTCCTGCTTTAGTGATGCATTCCATTTTGCTGTGCTTTTCATTTCTGCTGATTTTCCAGCTTTTGTTTGTGCTGAGAAACCCAAAAATCTAGTGCCAAACAAATCTACTAAGCAAACTATTGAGAAACGTACATCAAGTATTTTTTCCTTGCAGCTTTGTGGGGAGGAAGGAGCTGTTTATCAATTCTATGGAAGCACTGTGACTTGTAATGAAAGCAGATTTATTTTGGAACAGATTGCTAATTGCAGATTGCTAAAGGAAGGTGGTAGAAAAAGTAGTCTTCCAGAATTATAGTTTTTCTAGCCACCAGTACTTAATTCAAATACTATAAAAAGCCTGAATGTGCAATTCCACTCCGACCCCCATCACAGTCTCAGAGAGAAAAATAGCAAATTCTAATTTCCCTTCGATAAAAGCAAAACACTGCAGATGCTGGAATCTGAAAAAAAAAACTAAATGCTGGAAAATCTCAGCAGATCTGACAGCATTGGTGGAGAGAGAATAGAGCCAATGTTGAGTTTAGATGACCCTTCGTCAGAGCAGCTCTGACGAAGGGTCATCTAGACTCAAAACGTTGGCTCTATTCTCTCCCCACAGATGCGATCTGACTTGGAGATTTTCCAGCATTTTCTGTTTTTGTTTCTAATTTCTCTTCACCTGATGATATAGTTGTAGAAATCTCCAGAAAACACAACACTTAATTCCTTGAATCAGCTCAGGTCATAAGGCCATATCTAATGCTTTACTTTCATGAGTTGATGGTTCTCTTAATGTGTGATAGACTGATGTAGCATTTACAGTGTAAAAATATCTGCACAACACAGCAGCCATGTACTTGCATCTGCTGCATCTTCAGTTGTTCGAACACTGTTCCAGGGGTGACTACCTTGAATGTAATCCTTTGTTCACTTCAATTTCATTGCAAATGATCACATGCTGAACTAGGGTTCTGGTATATATTTCAAGTATTTAAAACAGTGGTCGCTGGTTAATGCCTTGTTTTCTTGTATATTTCTTTAATTCCTTTATAGGTCCCAACAACCGCTATGATAATATTAAACGCCTGAGATGCTGACTGTTGGTACACCTCAGGGACTACAGAGGTTCAAGAAAGCGTTCCACCACCACCTTCTTTGGGGCAACTAAGGGTGAGAAATAAATGCTGGCTCAGCCAGCGACACCCAAGTCCCATAAGTTAATTTTTAAAAAGTTGTCTGCTGTGTCCCAAATTATTTTATTCATTTATGGGATGTGGGTGTCGCTGGCTAGTTCAGCATGTATTGCCCATTGCTATTTGCTCTCCAGCTGAGTGGTTGTCAGCCCATTTCAGAGGACATTGTAAGAGACAACCACATTATTGTGGACCTGGAGTCACATGTAGGCCAGGTCAGACATAGGCAGCAGATTTTCTTCCCTAAAGAACATTAATGACCCAGGTGGGATTTTACGACAATCGACAATGGTTTCATGGTCATCATCCAGATGCTTTTGATGAATTTGAATTTCACCATCTGCCGTGATGGGATTCAAACCCAGGTTCCCAGAGCATTACCCCGGATCAGTAGTCGAGTGACGTTAGCACTATGCTACCATCTCCCCATAAATATGCCAGCTAACAGAAGTGGAGGTGATTGCCATAATACACTGTTGATTTTAGCATTTCTATTTAGATAACTGTGTATGCTTTTATAATCAAACATAGGGCATTTCTGTAGTTCTTGTAGCCCTATAAAAACAGTGCATTTTGTCATTGCACACTTGTCAAAGATGGTTTCAATTTTGAGGCATTACCATGATATATTTTTGTTCACAACACACATGGATTTTGGTGTTCTTATGATTTGAAAGATAACATTGAGGACTTGAGCTCAGTCATAACTCACAACACATAACAGCTGTTCAGCAGCAAAATGGACATTTGTCAGGCTCAGTACTTCAGTCCAACATTCAAGGAATTTGCTGAATTTCCCGAAAATAGGCTTTACTGTTTCATATTTTAAAATGGAAGTCGTAACATTTGGGATCAGCAATAATTTGCATTTTGACACAATTTGGTTTTGTTAAGATTATTTGACCTGTTAACTCTGTCACTTTCAGAGGAGCCTCCTCATTTTTAGACTTTACAGAGGTGAATATTCTCACCCCAGCAGTTATACTGGAATTGCAACTTCAGTGCTCACCCACCAGAATTTCAGAATCAGTGGGGGGATATTAATTAATATGCAATAAATTAATGTCCCACAGCCCCATGTAGCCAGAAATTTCAATGCCTGTATGCCATTAGCAACGGTGCAAATCCAGATCCTGGCCACTTTCCCCTTAGACCCCTGAGTAAGCTGTACTTGAAAGTGTGTACTTTAAAGCCTGTAAGAAATGTATTTGAGTCATTTTTTCGTTCAGGATCTTTTTTGAACAGTTCTATGCAGTTGGAGCTGTTTTTTCTACAACTGGCATCCTGTATTGTTAATGCAGTAGCATAATTGCTGCCAACTGGTAGAATGTTTGCTTTAAACTGAACTAATGCTGTTCTGCTGTTGAGTCTTTTCCCCTGGGATTTTGCAGAGTAGGGCTTGATTTGGGATGATAGACAGGTATGGCCATCTGACAGGGTGAAGCTAGGCTTACCTGGAGAATTCCAGTTCTGTTGCCATTTTTAGATGCTGCTTTTGAATTGAGAACAGTGTTTCTCCTTTCTGTCTCTGAAGTCTGGAGATTGGGAGCTGCCAGAGACTAGGTTTACTTCTCTGAAGTTTTACTGTTTTGAGGATATATCCTTCTCTGGAAACTGCTGTCTGGATCTCTATCCAAAAGTGTTAAAAGGCTGGAAATCTAGCATCATGTAAGTATCTTTGGTTTTTGTGCCAGCTAATTCTGAAGAAGGGTGTTTGTCCATGGGGTATTGCTTTAAATTGGAACAACAATGATAGTTAGCTGTCACACTTTGCCAAGTCTAAGTATTTTGATTGGTAAATGTTCAGAAAATTTGTTGTGATGAAGTCTTCCTAGTGGATCATTTGAATCATACCTGGAACAAAACACCTTATGCACATCCTAATACCAAAATCAAATGCAACAGTTGGGGTTTAGGCTAACTGCGTAATATACCTTGTAGTTTCTAGTCTGATCCTTAACAAAAGATAAAATTAAACAAGTGTTTTTGGGTGCCCAAGGTCATTTTCTGAAACCCACAGATGGGGCTCCATCCATCATGCTGACAGCTGACATGTCAGATATTGACTAAGTAGGAACAGGAACTTCTGGCGTGTACACTCCACCCTGGCTCTGACCATTTGACATCAGTGGGCAGACAGAGGTGACACCCTTATAAGGCAAATAGGGAACTCCCAGAAAAAGCCAAGAGCCTACTGCAATTGGCTTTCTGTTTGCTTTGTAGTAGGGGAAGTGATGACCTAGTGGTATCACCACCAGACTGTAAATCCAGAAACTCAGCTAATGGTCTGAGTACCAGGGTTCGAATCCCACCACGGCAAATTCAATAAAAAAAAATCTGGAATTAAGAATCTACTGATGACCATGAGACCATTGTCGATTGTGAGAAAAGCCCATCCGGCTCACTAATGTCCTTCAGGGAAGGAAATCTGCTGTCCTTACCTGGTCTGGCCTATATGTGACTCCAGAGCCACAGCAATGTGGTTGACTCTCAATTGCCCTCCCAAGGTAACTATGGATGGGCAATAAATGCTGGTGCAGCCAACGACACCCATGTCCCACGAATGAATTAAAAAAAGGAGACTAGTTGAACCCACTACAGAGCTGATTCCAGAGAAACTGAACTCACACTAACTAATATGCAATTACATAGAGCCGAGTCAATGCACAACTGTTACCTGAGAACAAGTGGCTCAACTGTGGGTATATTTCATACAAGCATACAATTTAGGAACAGCAGTAGACCACTTGAACCTGCTCTGCCATGCAATAAGATCATGGATGATCTAATTTTAACCTCAACCCACATTCCTGCCTATGCCCGATAACCTTTCACCCCCTTGCTTATCAAGAATCTATCTACCTCTGCTTTAAATATACTCAAAGACTCTACCTCAACCATCTTTTGAGGAAGAGAATTCCAAAGTCACTTAACCCTCAGAGATTTTCTTTTACTTCATTGTGGTCTTAAATAAGCGACCCCTTGTTTTTAAACAGTGACTCCTGGTTCTAGATTCTCCCACAGAGAAAACATCTCTCTCACTACCACCCTGTCGAGTCCCATCAGGATCTTTCTTGTTTCAGTCAAGTTGCCTCTTACTCTTTTAACCCATCCATTCCAGGTATTAATCTAGTAAACCTTCTCTGATCGGCTTCCTATGTATTTACATATTTCCTTAAATGAGACCAATACCGTGCACAATACTTCTTTTGTGACCTCACCAGTGCCCTGTATAACTGAAGCATAACCTCTCTACTCTTGCATTCAATTCCCTTTGCAATATATTACAATAATATTGTTAATTTGTTTTTTTAAAATTGTTGCATCTGCATTCTAACCTTCCATGATTCATGCACTAGAATACCCAGATCCCTCTACATCTCAAGAGCTTTGCAATCTCTCACCATTTTTTATTCATCCTGCCAAAATGAATATCTTGGGCCCGTCTCTCCCATCTTAAGGCTAAATGCCCACGTCGGCGAGAAACAGGAGTGCTTTCCACTGGTGCTGGCAGCATCTTTCAGATGGGATTCACCCACCTGTACGATGCACGTGAGCTCATTTTGAGCAACCCACTGGCCAACCATGCTGTTCCAAGACCAGGCACCTGATCTCCACGCTTGGTGACCAATCCCCCTCCACCCAAAAAATGAAATTGTGTCCCAGACCCCCTCCACTGATCAGGGGAGCACCACTAACCCCTCAAAGAGGGCATCCTCACCCCCACTCACAAATAATGGATCAACCCCTCACCCACATTATGTAGGCACGAGTGTGACCTGACCTGAGCCCTTTGAGCCCCTCCTTCCCCCTCAGACCCCCTATTCAGTCCATGTGCCCTGGCAGTGCCCACAGTGCACTGCCCCCTGGCACTGACACTGGCCTGGTGTCTTGGGCCCCCAGGAGCTCAAGAAGTTCGGTCCAGTGGTCATTTGCCCCTTTGTTGCCACCAGGCTGCAGAGGAAGTGTCCCTCAGAGTCCTGGGGTTGGGTGGGCTCAGGGACTGACCTTACCACTCTTCCTAGCAGACTTGAAGATCACCCCTGGCATGGTGATGTTTGAGAGCACATTTCCACTCCATCTGACGAAGGAGCAGCGCTCCGAAAGCTAATGGTATTTGCTACCAAATAAACCTGTTGGACTTTAACCTGGTGTTGTTAAAACTCTTACTTATGGTGATTTCAGGCAGCCCTGAAATCAATTTCTGCATTCCTGCCCATCAGCTGTGCAAATTCTGAAGTGGCCAGGTCACTTTAATCTCCATGCTCCATACCCCTTGTCTCTACTCTTTGATATACCATAACTTCCCACATTTGATCTCTAGCCCCATCGATTTCATCTAAATACACTACAATAAAATATTTGTTTCGTAAAATATTTAAATGAATAGTTGAAGTAATTCAATAAATGGGAGAATTTTTCTGGCAGTTTGACGGAACTGTGTAACATTACGTTTGATTGGAACAAGTAACAAAAGTACAGACCTAATTCTGATTTTGAAACAAAAATGTGCTTTCATTTTCAGCACATCAGTATATATTATATATATCTATGTCACACAAGAATACACAGGTAATGATATTTTGCCTAAGGAACAATTCAAATATTTTGAGATGCGTCTCCAGAAACATCAGCGATTTGGGTCAAAATGCCAATGTAGCAGTTTTGATGCTTCATCTTGTATGCCAGATTTAGTACTTAGAATTTTTGCCCTGCAGCTATTCTAATATTCAGTTTACTTATACTAGTAATAAGGCTCATATCATCTTGGACCTTCATCTGTATATATTGTATATTTATTATGACAACCATCTGGTAACTTCTCAGCTCATATGAATATGTATGTATGACTCCACTGAGATTCACATGCATCTGGCGAATAATAGTGAAGAGTTTATTAACCTCCATCATGCTGAGTTACCTAAAAAGCATTTGTTGTAACTGGAGCCTTTGGAGTTAAAACATCAGAGAGCAATGCAAGAAAGCTTCAGAAAACAAATCACTGCCTCCGCAATAAAAAACATTTCTCTTGCTTTCACTGCACTACTCGGTTCTTCCTAAATGATTTTATATATTTGACATGCTCTGAATTTGTGGCTCAATCTGTAAAAGAACACTGGGGAATACCTCAGGAAGCAGTTAGAGCCAACAAGGTTTCTTGAAATGTGAGCAAGAGATCAAATGCATCTGGGATCTTGCTGTTATCCTGTAGCTCCGAGTTAGCTTAATCATCATCATTGACATAAAGAGTACAGTAAGAAGTCTCACAACACCAGGTTAAAGTCCAACAGATTTATTTGGTAGCAAAAGCCACTAGCTTTCGGAGCGCTGCTCCTTCGTCAGGTAAGTGGGAGTTCTGTTCACAAACAGGGCATATAAAGACAAACTCAATTTACAAAATAATTATTTAATAAGCTAGTGGCTTTTGCTACCAAATAAACCTGATGGACTTTAACCTGGTGTTGTGAGACTTCTTACCATGTTTATCCCAGTCCAACACCAGAATCTCCACATCATAAAGAGTACAAACAGATTTGTGCAATGCCTCAAGGACTGCATTAACCTTAAACCTACGTTGATATTTTGCACTTGTGCAAAGCAAAGCTTTCAATATTTGCATCACAATCTGCAAGGAGAATATTTATAAGGGAATCACAGCTAAATAAACACAGAGTTTGATTCCAAAAGCAGCCTCTTAATCTGGGGAATCATTCTATTTCATTATAGGCTGAGTTTTGACCGTTCTCAGATAGACTATTGAATGGAGGAAGCCACTTTACCACATCAGACCTTTGTTGGAAGAAAGATGCAGAAAAGCTAATCAAAGATATGCAATTTATATAAGCTGACTATAATTTCCACTGATACGGACCTTGAAACAATTTTTTTGACCGAGACCATCCCATCCTCATGGTTGATAACAGGCAGAGACTGCAATGAGGAATTAAAAGATGGGCAGACTTATGTAACATATTTAATAAAAACAAATGACCAAAACCTGTCATGTTCTTATAATGATTCAAGTCCTTGAGTTTATTTGCGTTGTAATACACAAAGCACTAATCACTTATAAAGACTCGGTAAATACATTGTTCACTTTGACCTAGTCATAATAAATTCACCCACAGTCTTACATTGTTGTAAAGCCTGAAGCACTAGGAGCTGTTGTTTTCTCTGCTGCTTAAAGCAAAAGCGAAACAAAGCCTGGATCAGATGACATTTCCATTTTAGTCATTTTATGCTGGTATCCTGATAGCCCTTAAAGGCATCACTCTTTCTTTTTAAAGGCACATTCCCCTGTTCCAAATAATTATTTACAATACATGTTCAATTTACTAGTGCACAACTGATGAAACTATGGGAGCCTCTAAAGTGTAAAGCTAATCTGCTAATATGCCCAGATCTTGACATGGTAACTTTACCTTGAGGTTTCTTCAATTGCTCAGTGATCAGTGGGATTTTCATTATTGGATGTTGTTTCTGATTGCATTTGGGATCTTGTCCTACATGCAATAGTACTGTATGGTGGTTGAGGATCTGGAATGGATCCGATTTGCGCTTGGTTACACATTACTGTTATGCCCGTGTGTGTGTCATGACTTCAATGGACCTCCGTTTTGAACAAATCTTTGTCACTGCGGCTGGTTGTCACGTGTCTTCTGTGGGATCCTGATATGAATATGTTGTCCCATATGGTATGCTTGGCAATTATGTACCTGCATTTCTATCATGTATATTGGTCAAGTTCAATTACACAACAATTGATTGCTTTCTGTGCAACTGGTCACTTGTTCGGGATTCACAAAAGGAATTTTTGCCAAACTATTTTTTCCCCAATGTTAGTTCTACTCTAAAACAAACAACACCAATGACGAAAAACAAAAAAAAACCCAAAACAGTCAAACTGCCAGTCTGGGCTCAAACCAAGCTTTCTCTAACAAGTTATTCTCTATTTTTTGTGAATTGAATGGTTAAGAGTAGGTAAATCAGTGCCTGCAGGTCTGCTAAACATAATCTCTGCTGGTGATAGAATAGTTGCATTTGAAGGTATCACGCTCATTGTAATATATAAATCTTGCTTGGTCTATCTACATTTGAGATTGGGGATTTCACATGTGAATTATTCCTTCAGCTAGGTGTTAGATCTGGGGCAATGAGGAGAAGAGATAATGTAATATTCCACTTCTCTCTCATATCATGAAGTGACTTACCAATAGGCACATCAAATAAATGGAAAATAGCACTTGGGAGTGTGCATGACAGTTGTGCTTGACGTATTGTGCAATCGTCAAATGATGGGGCACTTGGTAAATTAGTCAACAATGATGAAGTCAGTGACATGGACATGAAAGAGGTTGGATGTGACTTTTGACCAAGGATGGATAAAAAATTCATATGGAATCAGTGATGCTTTGTTCTGACTGGGTATATGTTCTCGACATGCCTTGCACTTTTTAATGGCGACTTGAATATCTTTGTTTATATCCAGCCAATAGAGTCTTGGGAGTCTTCTCATCTGATCTATGCCCTTGCAAGAGTGATGAAGTTACTGAAGAACATCAGGCTTCCTAGGAGATGTCCATCTTATCCCAATAAGGACAAATAGTCTCCCATGTTCATGGGCATGCTGGATTAGACCATCCTTTGATGATGGTTTTCCAGTTTCTGTTGTGTAGAATCATTTGCCATTTTTTCTTGTAGCTGCTGGCATTTCTGTTGTACAAAAACGTACCAGATTAATTTGGAGAACATTTTCAAACTCAATGTCAAAGAAGTTAACTTGTAGTTCTCAGAATATATCTTCTGTCTTCACTGGGTTAAGCAATCTGTTGAGAGCATCCAATGTGATGCTCAAGTTACCTGGCTTGTACCTAATCTCAGTCAAAACTCAAATCTCTATCTTGGTGGTGCACTCGACAATGGTTTTTTGCCAAATGATCTCTAGTGGCTTGTGGTCGGTCTCTACCGCAGATCTATTACCAAATAGAAAGGTATGAAAATGCACGATTCGAAACACTAAAGCTAATGTTTCCTGCTCAATGTTGTGGTTGGATTGTATTAGATTCTGAGGCAAATGCAATAAGTTTGCCTTTTTGTAGTATGCGTACTTGCAGCCTATGAGGCATCTATCTCCAGGGTGGTTGTCTTTCTAGATTGTAAAATGGCAATGTTGATGCTTTTGATAATGACTGTTTCAGTGCTTCAAAGAGGTAGTGGTGGTCTTCGGTGCCACAAGAAAGCACATCATTTCTCAACAATACCCCCAAGTGAAAATGATTTTTGAGTACAATTGGGAAACAAATAAGAGAGAGAGCTGGACATCTTCGAAAATCACAGCTGTGTTACATTTCAGAATGTTGAACGCCAATCCTTCTTTATTTGCTGCATCAGTAAGTGCATATCACTGTCATGCTTCATTCTTCCCACAACAGCAATCTGTAGCTGTATTTATAATATAAATGCATCTTAATGCAGTCTGTGAGGTTGAAAGGTATTCTGGCTAATAGATAGACTGACAATACTGTCCAAAAAGGGTGCAAAATGTAGTAAGCTTTTGGGATTTCTTTGAGAGATGCATGCACTACTCCCTAGTTCTTACCTATTCATGCTGCTCCTTCAGAGAGTCAACACTTCTATATATAGGAGGGTGAAATGCTTGTGAAGTCAGGAATATCCTTCCAAAGTATGTATCGGCATTCAAAGTCAGTAATCAGAGATAGAAAGAAGCTGGCATAATGGGACATTAAAGGATGGAACAAGTATGGAGAGCAGAGGAGGAGGAGGAGGATACCAGTTTCAGCTTCCAACATTTTCCTTATGACTGATGTCAAGCTAACTTGTTTGAAATTCACCGTTTTCTCTCTCCCTCCTTTCTTGAGCAGTTATGTTATGTTTGGTAGCTTCCAACCTGCTGGGACTGTTGTAGAATCTAGCAAATTTTGGAAAATCCATAACCGGTGCACCTACTATATCTGCAACCACCTCTTTAAGAAGCCCTAGGATGTAGGCCATCAGGCCCTAGGGATTTGTCAGCTTTTATTCCATTAAGTTTTTCCAATACTTTTTCTCTTCTGATATTAATTACCTTTATCTTTTCACTTTTAATCATCATTTGATTATACTCCAAGCCTCTCTAAACCAGTGACCATTTGCTGTGCTGAATTTCTGTTACACACTTTGATTTTCCAGTCCTGTTGTCAGGTGGGTTTGGCAGCAGGAGTAAAAAATTCTCACAAAAATCCAAATCACATTTCAAGCCAATGTAAACATATGGGTGATTTCCCCCTCCCTCGGTCAGTAACATAGCGCATTTCACTGGTGAGGAGACCTCCCAGAGGAGTTCAGGTGAGTGCATCAAGAAGACCACCATGCTTGGGCACTGTCCAGGCACTGCCCCTGGCATTGGCAGGTGGGGAGGTGCATGGCAGCTGTTCCTGGTAAACAGACGTGCTGGGGCAGCCTTTAAAAATGGTGCTCTGATCTTTGAGGGACTAAGTTGCTGATGGGCTGGGATCAGAGCTTGCCCTACCTGCATCACACCGGATAAAGTTGCCATTGCTGCCGGTGGCTTCAATGGTGTTTTTCCCACCTGCTACCAGCCTTTGCCAATATCTGGGAAAATTCTGCCCTCAGGTGCTCTTTTGATGTTTGAAGTAACATGAATATGTTGTACTCGAATCCACATGACAAATTGTAAATTTAACAAAGAAAGACATTAGTTTGTGGCTGATTTGATGCCAGTTCTTCAGTTATTTTATTCGACATGGTAGAAATGCTAATTAATTTGAATATAATTGCTTCCCTTTGCATCAGGTCTTGGAATGAGGCTATTGTTGATCAGCCATTTCTTTCCTCTAATAAAATAAAACTGGCAGAAATTCATTCCAGGGCCAAAGGGCATTAGTCTTACTCCAGTCTCAACAATATGGACATTTTAAAATTATTTCTCAAAAACTCTAATGAGCTAATATCTTGTTTACAGTGGCAAACGAGAGCAGAAGCGATGCATGATCTGTTTCTAACTCCAATGCCTTTATGCACAATTTGCTCACACTGAAGTCATACAATTGGATGTTTTGGCCATCCTCATAAGGGAGTACGTGCAGTATGTCTCCTGTTTTCCAGGCATTTCCGAATGAGTATGTCAAATTTCAAAAGAAAACTAGTCTAACATACTGTGGTGAACCATCGTTGGTTCCCACTGGATAGTGCTGAGCCAGGGGCTGGCCAGTACTACAAGGATGTACATATGTTACTGTTGGGTTGTGCTATTGTTGCTGTTGGGGTTAGGGTGGGGTTGTTACACCTTTGTACTGTAGTGTTGTGGCACATCCCAGTCGGGCTCCGCCTCCTGGGAGAGGTATAAGAGTCCCTGCTCTGGCCGGGACCCCTTCAGTCTGGGATAGTGTATATAAGTTCTGGTAGCTTCGTTAACAGTAAATAAAAGCCTTTCATTTACTGAGCTTCAAGCCTCGTGTCTGAATAGCGCATCACATACTTACCTACATATGTTGGCCCTGAACATCTAAAAATGTCTCCGATTGCAAGTTAGGCAAAATACAGATGGATGTGAATCAGGCTGGAATCCAGATATACCCTGGTATCAGAGTGTTTCTATTTGATGTTACCAAAAAAATGGTCTCCCATGTCACAGGGTTCACCAGGCAGCTGATATTCTGAATGAAAGGAGATATACTGGTTTCCTGATCAGAAGTAGTGGAGCCCATCTGGAGTCCAGCCCTGGCTTGTTTTGGACTTCTCCCCAGCAAAGATAAAGGCTGGCATCTTTGAGGAATCAACCCATTTACAAGGTTGGCATCCAAGATATGCTCATTTGGGCATTGCCATGAAGATTTAAAATAAGGAACTTCACCTGACCTTGGATACACTTGTCAATTAAGTGATAGTTGTATCCTGTTGGGCAGATTCTACACTCATGCCAAGATTGATGAGGAGCAGGATATGACCACATTTCACATTATTTACTGATCTGAGCAGTTGGACTCGCCCTTCAGAATGCCACAATAAGAATCACGCAAGCTGTTGGCTGCACGTTTTGCTGAAGTCTTAAACCAGCATGTTTGAAAATTTTTCTCATTTGACCAGGATCACTCCCAGTACAAACCCCAGTGGAATGAGGCCTTCGGGGAAGTATGGGGAAATCCAAGGAAATAAGTTATTGCCAGAGGTTGATCACTCCCCATCCTTGGGCCTGACCAGAATTTACGAATAAACATTTCTGTGAAGTTTTTATTCCAAAAGTCTCTGCCCGGCGATGTGAAGTTTGACTTTATTTCCCACTGCTCTAAATAGACTAGGGACGAAGAGAGAAATTTTGGTGACAAATAGCAAGGTGCTATTAGTCCACTTAATTTAAGCTCCTCCTTTTCTTGCTACTAAATAACTTTAGAAGCATTATGTAATTCATTCCCTAATACTATTCGAAATAATAGCTAAAATCAGATTTTTAAAAATAATCACAAAATGCATTTGCACTTCAGTTAGTATGTACAGATTTTAATTAAAATTTTAACAAGCAAACTATTTTAACAAGCAAACTTTAACTCAGCCGTTAAGTGGATTTGGAAAAGTACTGGCAAATGAACTTTAACGCACTTTTATGATGGCATAGAAGAGAGAGATTATATTTGGCAGGAGGCAAGATGGTTGATGGAATCCACTTCTCACCTCTGTAGGTGAAAGCAGCTCTGTTCTTCCCGCAGGAGCGAATAGCTACAGATTTGCTTCCAAAAGGGCCTCTGCAGTCTAACTGACACATTAAAAACATTTTCTAGGGTGTGGCTGGAGAAATGTAAACTAAAATCTTGTTAATTACTTTGAGAATTCTTATAGTTCATACTAATGCATTAATGCGTCAGCATCATGTCTGCATTCTCAGTAGCTTTTCTACTGCAAGTGGGTCATGGCAAATTGTTTGTAATTAAGGAAATAAGGCTTGGTTAATTCTTAATTATCTTCTATTGAATCAATCAGCATCACAGTGCGAGTCAAAAATGCATTCCCTTTAGATAAGAATAGCTACTTGTGTGCAACGTCTGCACCAATTCAGCATACAGTCAGCAACTCATTCTTGACTTTTGTTCCATCAATATGGTATTTTGTCGTCAATTTAGCAAATTGGTGCCCATAAATTTTGCCAATGTTATTCAATCATCTTTTAAAAAGATCCAGATTGACATTTGGGATTTCCCATTGAAGCATGGCGCCGGGAATATGTGGGCAGGGGTACATTGCTAGCAGGACCAGAGAATCCCACTGGCATCAACGGCTGGAGAATCCTGCCCCACATCTGGAGTACTGTGCACAGTTTTGGTCTCTTTACCCGAGGAAAGAAATGGTCTGAGGGGCTACAATGAAAATTCAGTGAATTGATTCCTGGGATGAAAAGGGCTATTCTTTGGGGAAAGATTAGGTAGATGGTCCTGTGTTCTTTGGAGTTACGAAGAATGAGGGGGTGCCTCAAATGAAACATGATGCTGATGGGCTGTTTCCCCGGGCTGCAGAACTTGGCTTAGGATAAGGGGTCAGCCATTTTGGACTGCAATAAGGAGAATTTTCTTCTAAGAAATTTGAATCTTCGATATTCAGAATTATTGACACTGAAGGGAATTGAGGGATGTTTTGTATTTCATATGCCAATACTGTCAATTTGACTGTTAATTCAAGTGAGGCTGTGCCCCTGATTCAGTATTAGTTTCCTTGGATGTTTGACATGCTATCCTCTTTCTCTACAATAAATATTGATGCAAAGTACCTATTTAACATTTCCTTATTTTCATTTATAATATCAGTTTTTAAATAGCCTTTAACTACTTAACCATTCTTTTTATTAATATAAAAGTTCTGTGTTCACTGTTACGATCCAATTAGGGATCTTTCAAATTTAGAGAAATCTGAACAGCTAATTTTATCTACTATAACTACGTCATAAGATTTCACATTTTTAAACCAAAGCAAACTTTATTCTAATTTGATTTACTATTGTCACATGTATTGGCATACAGTGAAAAGTATTGTGTCTTGCACGCTATACAGACAGAGCATACCGTTCATAGAGAAGGAAACGAGAGAGTGCAGAATGTAATGTTACAGTCATAGCTAGGGTGTAGAGAAAGATCAACTTAATGCAAGGCAGATCCATTCAAAAGTCTGACAGCCATAGGGAAGAAGCTGTTCTTGTGTCGGTTGGTACGTGACTTCAGATTTTTGTATCTTTCTCCCGAAGGAAGGTGGTGGAAGAGAGAATGTCCGGGGTGTGTGGGGTCCTTAATTGTGTTGGCTGCCTTTCCGAGGCAGCAGGAAGTGTAGACAGAGTCAATGGATTGGGGAGGCTGGTTTGCGTGATGGATTGGACCACATTCACGACTTTTTGTAGTTTCTTGCAGTCCTGGGCAGAGCAGGAGCCGTACCAAGCTGTGATACAACCAGAAAGATTGCTTTCTATGGTGCATCTGTAAAAGTTGGTGAGGGTCGTAGCTGACATGCCAAATTTTCTTAGTTTGAGAAAGTAGAGGCTTTGGTGGACTTTCTTAACTATAGTGTCAGCATGGGGGGGGGGACCAGTATGTAAAAGACTTAACAAACAACCATTAACATTTTTCTAACAACACATGCTATGCACTCAGTTTTACTTTTTATTTCCCCCAATGATCTTAGAGTTGTGTGCTTCTATTGGGACCTGACAAAATTATACCAGTCCTTTTGCGACTACTTTAATTTTCTTCAGTTCTAGCTATTTTCAGAGGCAAGACTTTCATATCTCTTGATAAAGGCAAAATACTGCAGATGCTGGAACCTGAAACAAAAACAGAAAAAGCTGGAGAAACTCGGCAGGTCTGACTGCATCTGTGGAAAGAGAATAGAGCCAACGCTTCGAGTCAGGATGACCCTTCGTTAGAACTGAAGGCAAAGAAAATCAGACAAGATTTATACTATGAGGGTTGGGTTGGGGATCTGTAATTGGACAAAGGAAATGTAAATGGTGATGATAAAGGCTGAGAAAGGTTCCAAAAACATCCATTGAGAGATTGGAATTTGTGAACAAAGGTACAGATTGTTGGGGGACTACTGAAGGAATGTGGCAGTTGGCCCTGGGGGGCGGTTGGAGACAAGATGGAGAGCAAGATTATCAAAGTGGAAAAATAAAAATAAGAATAAAAAAAGTGAAAAAAATAGATGAGTCAGATGAAAATACATGGAAATGGGGTGAAGGTTGAGTGGAGAGTTCATGCTCTGAAGTTGAAGATTGGGATGTGGGGTGCACCCGAGATACCAGCATGGTTTACTTCAGAATTTTTTGCAGAAAGTTGTCTTTCTAATTAATTTTTTACTTTGAGAGCCTAACAGAGCTCTGTTGTTTGTGTGTAAACTGTACAACTTCAAGTGAGAAACAGATGCACATGTTCAGTGTGAATATCCAATGGTTGCTGTGCAAGATGCACTATTGGCTTTGCGAAAATAGCATTTCACTTTTTCCCTCACCATTACCATGCATCGACTGTCATGAAGTTCCTCGATTTGAGCAATGGATACAAACTAAGTTTTCAACAAGTTAAGCCTTGTCATTTCAAACATAAGCACCCTTTAACTAGTTAATTGTTAATTACTGACAATCAATCCCTTTGGCTCTAAAGACTAGCAGTGTCAGGGTCACATTCCTTCAGGTACAGTACTAATTGTTGGGATATTTAAAATTTTTGTAAATATTTAGATTTGCTTTTACTTTTTATTTCTGCCTCTAACTAACAACGCTTTTTAAAAAATCTCTGACTTGCTGTTGAATTCACTCGCTTTAATCCATGTACAATTGACTTCTCAATCCTTCAACTGGTTTGATTAAAGAGGTACACAGTTGCTTGTCCCTCTTACAGGGGCTCCCAGAAGTCATGTTTCCCTCAATGCTATGCACTTGCTCACATACAGCAACTTACTGGACAAAAATGTTTTGAACTAGAGGTTGCAGGCACCAAGCTACCTAACAGCAGATGCCATTAGATATCATGCTACTGCAAAATGTAAACCGTTATCATACTGCTGTTTGTGGGGCTTCACTGTGCACAAATTGGTTGCTGTGTTCCTACACTACAACAGTGACTACACTTTAAAATTACTTCATTGGCTATGAGCTGCTTTGGAACATCTTAAGGTTATGAAAGGTACTAATAAAATAGCAACTCCATTTTAAATTTCACATACTTCCTATAGTATTATTAAATACCATTCTGGTATCTCTTTACCGTTCTAATATCTAATTTGATGCTGCACCATTATTACATAATTGAGATATTCTAAATGAAAATGACAACTGAGGACTGTTCAAATAATCAGCTTTCTGCACTGAAAGAGAATTATTAAGTTTAGCACTAGATATTTTAGCTATAACCTTTTATTCAACCCAGGACTGCTTCAATCCTTTCCACTAAGTTTTATTTTGTCAAGCAAACTGAAAACTGAATGTGGAGATTTTGAGAGAATAGGTTAGTCATAAATCAGACATGTCTTCAAGCTGCTCCTGCTCCACTAAGGCTACATTATAGACATGTGTTGGCTACTCCATTTACAACATGTAAAGTAACAAGAGCAGAGAGGGAGCAGCTTCGAGGAATTTCCAATTCATAGGAACTTTTGCTTTAATTTTGGCAGTTTTCTTTGCAAGCAAAGTTATTTCACTTGGTAAGGCATGATGTTACCGAAGATAGGTGATTTTATGAGAAAGGCATGAAGTGACAGAACAAAGAACTCGGGGCCAAATTTTCACCGAGGCTTGGGAAAACCTGACCTGCATACTTCACAGCTCACGAAATGCACATCCAATTCATCTGTGACTTTGAGCGATTTTTGCCTTTTCATGTACTGGTCTAGTTTATAGTGTATTTTGCAAAACCATGATGGACTGCGCGAGAAGTGTGGACGACCAGTTTCAGAAGGCCCACTTCAGTTCTCCAACACAACAGTCCAAATTCCAACACTGTTTTAAAGCCCACTAAATATCAACCTTCATCCTCCACACCCTCACCCAACCTCTATTTCCCCATGACACACCATTACCTCTCACATTCCCTCATGCCAGCCCACATCCTTCATGTTTCCCTTGCCACTCCATGCTCCCTCACATTTCCCATGTCACCATGCCCCTTCAAGTTACCTAGGCAAAATTTATGTCCCTCATTTATCCTCCATAGCCATTCATCTCATGGTTATGTACAGTTCTCAGGAGTCATAGGATAACAATAGAACTTATTTTCAAAGCATGGAGAGAAAAACATCTCTAACAATCTAATAAACCCATGAATTCAATGGGGGGGGGGGGTGACAAGGTTGTCATAGGGGGTGATAAGGTATTAGAGGGATTGGCGGGCTTAAAAGTTGACAAATCTCCAGGTCCAGATGAATTGTGTCCCAGGCTGTTGTGGGAGGCAAGGGAGGAAATTGCAAGGGCTCTGACCCAAATTGTTAATTCCTCCCTGGCCACTGGGGAGGTGCCAGAGGACTGGAGAACAGCTAATGTGGTCCCACTATTTAAGAAAGGTTGTAGAGACAAGCCAGGGAACTACAGACCAGTGAGTCTCATGTCTGTAGTTGGAAAACTACTGGAGAAGATTCTGAAGGAGAGAATTTATCTCCATTTGGAGAGGCAAGGTTTGATCAGGGATAGTCAGCATGGTTTTGTCAGTGGGAGGTCATGCCTAACAAATTTGATTGAATTTTTTGAGCATGTAACGAAGTGTGTGGATGATGTAGTTTACATGGATTTCAGCAAAGCCTTGACAAAGTCCCACATGGGAGACTTATTAAGAAGGCTAATGCACATGGGATACAGGGTGATCTGACAAGGTGGATTCATAATTGGCTTAGCAGTAGGAGACAGAGGGGGTGACAAATGGCTGCTTTAATGACTGGAGACCCGTGACCAGTGGCACACCACAGGGGATCTGTGCTGGGCCCCCTATTGTTCGTCATTTATATAAATGACATAGATGACTATGTGGGGGGTAGGATCAGTAAGTTTGCCGATGACGAAAAGATTGGCCAGGTGGTTAACAGTGAGGTTGAGTGTCTGGGTTACAGGAAGATATAAACGAGATGGTCAAATGGGCAGATAAGTGGCAGATGGAATTTAACCCTGAAAAGTGTGAGGTGATGCACTTTGGAAGGAGTAATTTGACAAGGAAGTACACTGTGAAAGGTCTGACATTGGGAAGTTCCAAAGAACAAAGAGACCTTAGCACATTTGTCCATAGATCTCTGAAGGCGGAAAGGCAGGAAAATAGGGTGGTGAAAAAGGCATATGGCATGTGCGCCTTTATCAATCGGGGTATAGATTACAAAAGCAAAGAGGTCATGATGGAGTTGTATAGAACTTTGGTGAGGCCACAGCTGGAGTACTGTGTGCAGTTCTGGTCGCCACATTATAGGAAGGATGTGAATGCACTGGAGGGGATGCTGCCTGGGATGGAACAATTAAGTTATGGAGAGAGGCTGGATTGGCTTGGGTTGTTTTCACTGGAGCTCAGAAGACTAAGGGGTGACCTGATCGAGGTGTTCAAGATTATGAGGGGTATGGACAAGGTGAATAGGGAGCAGCTGTTCCCCTTAGTTGAAGGATCAGTTACGAGGGGACACAAGTTAAAAGAGAGAGGTGGGAGGTTTGGGGGGGGGGGGGGGGGGGGGGGATTTGAGGAAAAACCTTTTTACTCAGAGGGTGCATTGCCTGGGAGGGTGGAGGTGGCAGGATGCCTCACATTCTTTAAAAAGTACCTGGATGAGTACTTGGCACGCCATAACATTCAAGGCTATGGGCCAAGTGCTGGCAAGTGGGATTATGTGTGCAGGTCAGGGCATTTCATGCGTTAGTGCAGACTCAATGGGCTGAAGGGTCTCTTCTCCACTGTAGTATTCTGTGATTCTGTGACTATACAGATAAAGCATATCGTACCTAGAGAAGGAAAGGAGAGAGTGCAGACTGTAGCATTACAGTCATAGCTAGAGTGTAGAGAAAGATCAACTTCATGCAAGGTGGGTCCATTCGAGAGTTTGATGGCAGCAGGGAAGAAGCTGTTCTTGAGTTGGTTGGTATGTGTCCTCAGACTTTTGTATCTTTTTCCCCAATGGAAGAAAGTGGAAGAGTGTATGTCTAGGGTGCATGGGGTCCTTGATTATGCTGGCTGCTTTTCTGAGGCAGCAGGAAGTGTAAACAGTGTCAGTGGATAGGAGGCTGGTTTGTGTGATGGACTGGGCTTCATTCACAACCCTTTGTAGTTTCTTGCAGTCTTGGGCAGAACAGGAGCCATACCAAGCTGTAATACATCCGGAAAGGATGCTTTCTATGGTGCATCTGTAGAAGTTGGAGAGAGTTGTAACAGACATGCCATATTTCCTTAGTCTCCTGAGTAATTAGAGGCATTGGTGGGCTTTCTTGACTTTCATGTCAGCACAGTGGGATCAGGACAAGTTGGTGGTGATCTGGACACCTAAAAACCTGAAACTCTTGACCATTTCTAATTCATCCCCAGTATTAGTTCAGAACACTTGTGCTCCAGAACTTGCCATGCCTTTAGCCAAGCCGTTCCAGTACAGCTACAACGCTGGCATGTATCTGGCAATATCAAAAACTGCCCAGGTATGTCCTATGCACAAGAAACAGGACTAATCCAACCTGGCCAATTATTGCCCTATCAGCCTAATCTCGATAATCAGTAAATTGATGAAAGGGGTCTTCAACAGCACTATAAAGAGACACTTACTCAACAATAACCTGTTCACTAACACTCCATTTGGGTTCTGTCAAGGCACTCAGCTCCTAACTTCATTATAACCTACAGGTGAGGTAAGAGTAACTACCCTTGATTGACATCAAGGCATTTGACTAGGGTATGCAAAGAGTAGCATCTGTTGTTGAGCCCCTTTGAAGTGCTTTGATCGACAGGTTGGATCAATTACCCACTCGCCATGAGGTTTCATTTCCTCTTTTCTATTCACAATGTTCACAAAGCACTTGAGGTGCATTCAACCGTGAAGGGAAAGAAAAACAAAGCTCCTGGTTAGTGGGTAATTGATTTAACTTAACAAGCAAAGCACTTCAGAAGGGACGAGATACCAGAGGATGCTGTTTGCAAGGGAAAAGGGGAACTCCGCGGCAAAACTCAATCCCTGCTGCCAAAGTAGCCAGGCAGCAGATGCAGCTCTTTCAATATTAAAAAGGAATCTCCCTTCCGAATCCAAGAGCCTGCTGTCCATAAAAGCAATTTTAAAAGAGGTTTCAGAGTACCTGGGCCCTATGAGAGAAAGCAAGCGGATCTCCTTGGTGAAATGACAGGTCCTTTTTACATGGCCACTTTAAAGAGGTTATTTAACACCTGGAGTTTATGACATTAATTAGAGCCAATCGTTAAGATTGGGGCTCTCAATTCTCCGTAAAGCCGGACTGGCAGGTGTGTTTCATGTTATGCATATTTTAAAATGATAAATGTGGGAGAATCCCAACTGACAGGTGCTGCTAACACCAGTGGGGAACATTCCAATTTTCCCACTGGTGGGAGCAGTTCAGAGTCCAGTCGAGTACATTGCACCCATAATCTTGAGTGATGTACCCAGCTTTTAAAATTCAATTATTGTCACAGTAAAATATTTTACATAGCATATCAATTTTTAAAGTAGCATTTACCTTAATCCCCCAGGAAAGACCACAGAATTAGCAAGGTGACTCTGTCCAAGTTAGGCAGAGAATTATCATCTCCAAGTCCCAATATTTATATTCCGAGATTCTGAGTCAAATTCAGTGAATCTAAAATTCCCATGTGTGTTCTCAATGTTTAGTGCAACTTGAGGCTGCATAATTAAGTTTTTAGAATGGGGTTGATATCTTAATTCTAATTAATTTCAGCCTCCATGTCCCAAGTAAATTTGGATCACTGTTGATTGCTCAGTAAATGCAGCCTTCTTTGATTTCTATCAAAGCTTATCTATTAATTTCCTGCAAAGGTCTGTTCCTCCTCAATTCCTCAATGGGGCGGCACGGTAGCACAGTGGTTAGCACTGCTGCTTCACAGCTCCAGGGACCTGGGTTCGATTCCTGGCTTGGGTCACTGTGTGTGTGGAGTTTGCACATTCTCCTCGTGTCTGCATGAGTTTCCTCCAGGTGCTCTGGTTTCCTCCCACAGTCCAAAGATGTGCGGGTTAGGTTGATTGACCATGCTAAAATTGCCCTTAGTGTCCTGGGATGCATAGGTTAGTGGGTAAATATATGGGGGTAGGGCCTGGGTGGGATTGTGGTCGGTGCAGACTCGATGGGCCGAATGGCCTCGTTCTGTGCTGTAGGGATTCTAAGATTCTAAGAATTCGAAAGGAAGTCAGGTTGAGAGGGCACGTGATGGCCAATTTTCAACAGCCATCTGGCTGTCCTTTAGATTTATAATGTAGTTTGCATTGGGGCTAGCTTTATATAAAATGTCAGTTAATTGTGGTTTGGGGCCATCAATGTACTGTCAATGCATCATATACTACACTTTGGTAACTTCCCTCACAGTTTGCAGAAAAGTATTTTACTCTGACTTTGGATGTGCATCTCTCTTATTGGGGGTTCTCTTACTGTGGAGAGGGGCAAATTTTTTCATGCAGAGGCCCATGGCAATGGGATGTGAATTATATTTTACCTTTTAAAAAAAATGAATCCTTTCTTTTAACCCAATATCCCCTCATTATCACTCGATTTCTTTATATGGATCCTATCACATCCCTTCCAAACACACTCTCATCATTACCTACATCGCTACCCTGCGCTATTGCCTTGCCCTTTCTCGACAATTTGCTAAACCACCTCTTATGGGCCCCTTCCTCTCCCACACTATGTTGATTACAGCTGCCCAGCCTGGTTTACTAATGGATGCTGCAGATGGAGGCTTATTATGGGGTGCTGGAGTCCTTGCCATCAGACAAGAAATAACGCACTAAGGCAATGTCCTCATGGATGGAATAGTCCAAGCTAGTTAATCAATGGGGGGTTTTCTATACTAGTTTATCTGCATGATTTTACGTAATTAAATGTTCATCTTATTTAAATTTTTGATGCACAAATCAACTGACATCTGCCAGAAAAATTAACAATCCCTAAGGTTTTCTGAATACCGTCATAAGGATTGCAACCACATTTCAGAAATGGGTTGTAATCCCAATGATTTGAAGGGAGTCAATGTTTAATAACTTCAGTGAGTTTTCAGATTGGGAAGAAAGAGACTTGTGGGGTGGGGCAGACATGAAAGTGGTAGCAGAAGCAACAGTCAACAGCTTTATTGTTCATCACATGGCTGGCTCAAAAAGCATCCCAATTGGAGAATATGTTGCTTCTAGAAAGATATAAATGTGCTTCGAGGTCCCTAGGTTTTGCATTTGCCAACTGCATGAAAGCTTCGTGCGCTCATTAAGAAGGATGTGTTCCTTGGGGAAAGGATAAGCACTCTATTTTAAGTGAATAGACAAAGTGTAGCTGTCGCAGTAACTTGATTTTGAGGGAGAAAAATAGTGATAGGTTTGTGCTCTGACAAGGGGGCAACTAAAAATGAAATCCACGTGAAAACTTTATTTCCTGTGTAATGACTTCAAAATTGAGTCACATATATAAATGTCAAGTCTAAACCAAATTTGGCATTTCAAAACAAAATGTCAGTGATTTTTATTTTTCTTTAAATCGAGCTAATTGATTATGAAGCCACAATTCTCAATTATTCCTTTATGCATCTTGTAGAACCCATGTTTGAATATTTACCCTCCAAAGATTCTTCTTGTTAATAGGTTAATGAGAGAAAGCAAGAAATGAAGGACAAATGCTGAACTATAAACATCTCTATCCAGTTTCACAGAAAGAGACCCGAAGCCATAATTGACTATAGAGTGCTGTCAAGTTAGAAAGTTGTTGACCTTGACTGGTAAATGATGCCCATTTCCCATAACTGTACAGATTGAATCATGATGCAGAAATCATCAGCTTTCCTAAACCAGAAACTATTCAAGAATTATGCAAGCTTAATATTAAATAAGGTCATTTGGATCAGTGTTTAAATTGGAGGGATTTTTGTCTCTTATTCTTTTATCTCCATGGTTCCCCCCACTATCACTAGCCTCACCCTCTTTGGACACCTTAGGCAAACTGTGTCCAAGAAGATCATGAGAACAACTCGTTAAAGTCTCCCACACTAATTTGTTCCCTTTGCCTTTTTCCTGAAAAGGGCAATTCATTTAGCACACAGCCATTGCAAAAAGAGAGCATCAGGAGACAAAAGAGCGGAAGCAAAACAAACATTCAAAAAGCGTGCCAGAAGATCAATGGCCAGAGATAAATTGAGAGCAGAGGGGAGATTCAAAGAGCTCGGATTCCAGTTTCTGTACGTAACCAGTTGAATTGCCCAACTAAGCACTTTAATTGATCCACTCCTTCCTTGGTTATACAGAATTTTGTCAGTGTGATTTCTCACGTATCCCATTGCTAAAAAGGCTTTCTGCTGTTATGTGCATTGCTACAAATATTTAAATTTTTGCACATACTTCTGAATCCAGTGACAAATTCCCCTCCATTGTCCATTAATAATAAGCTGGTGCTCCCATCCCTAACCATCTTTCCATTATCTTAATAATCACTGTTTTGTCTTTACTAAACATTACCCTTAATCTAGTTGTTACGTCTACAAAATATAGAAGTATTTTTTTTTCTTTATTCCATACTTTTGAGGTCAATCACTATGGTGTCATTACAGTCTCTCACCAATGGAAAACTAATTACTGGTCCCGATGGCATCCTCCTGTAACCAAATATCACATTCTTCACTGGTGTCCTCAACAAGTCTTATGTATTCCTCATCCAGTACCTCTGCATCCTTTAATAGAATCTACAATCCTCTGGTCATTGGTTGAAATGAGGTGCAAATTGTCCACGTAGTTTGATAATTTGCTTCTTCTTTAAATCCCTATCCAACATTCTGTCTCAAGATGATAGGCCTTAAAAGGAACACAATAATGCCCTAACTGTATAAAATGCACATCAACAGATTTACCTAAAACACTCTCTTTATCATGGTTCATGTCCCAACTTCATTTGGGTTTTTTACATTGAAGCCTTACTTAGCAGGAAAGGTGTTTAAGTCAATACCACATCACTGAGAAAGTGATTTACCCCTGCTATTTTACACAGCATTGTTCATCTTTAGATTTCAACGTGTTACTACCACTGAAACTGAAACAAGTAGAAAATAATTAAGTGCAGCAACCTGTTATATTTACCATATGAAAGCAAGATCCTAAAATCTCATGGTAGGAATGGCAACACTTCCATCCATAGTTGTAATAAGTTTTCTTATGATGTCAAAAAAATGTGGGATTAGGTGGGGTGGCACACTTTTTGACCAGGACAGACAATGAACCAAGTGGCCTCTTTTTGTGCCATAAACCCTCCGATTGTAACTGACTTTACTTCAGTATGCCTTAAAGAATCCATGCAGCATTTTAACCTTTCAACTCTAAACACCCATACAAAAGAATAAATCTGTAACTCATTACTGGACTGAAGCTTCTGGTGACCGACACAATTCCTTCTAATTAGTCAGTGTTGTCCTACCCTTCCGTGTCACGTGTTGTCTCAAAGACACGGTGTTTCATTTTTGGGCAATAATATCATGCATAATGATACAAGTACCTGTTAACCAGCTCTTTGTTGTGACCGAGGTTCATCCTCCTTCCATAATTGTCTCTGTCCTCAAATCCTTCTTTCGTACAGAGACTTTGGCTCTATATTTGAAAGATCTCAAAACTTTTGTAGCTTTGTATCCTCCAGCTTTGGTGTCACTAGGGCAGCATGGTGGCACAGTGGTTAGCACTGCTGCCTCACAGCACCAGGGACCCAGGTTCGATTCCTGGCTTGGTTCACTGTCTGTGCAAACTCCACACAGACAGTGACCCAAGCTGGGAATCGAACTCAGGTCCTTGGCGTTGTGAAGCAGCAGTGCTAACCACTGTGCCACCGTGGCTGCCCACATAATTAGCATGAGTTAATCAACTGGGCAGCATGATGGCACAGTGGTTCGCACTGCTGCCTCACAGCGCCAGAGACTTGGGTTCAGTTCCAGCCTTGGATGACTGTCTATGTAGAGTTTGCATGTTCTCCGTGTCTGCATGGGTTTCCTCTGGGTGCTCCGGTTTCCTCCCACGGTCCAAAGATGTGTAGGTTAGGTTGATTGGCCATGCTAAATTGCCTCTTAGTGTCAGAGGGATTCACAGGGTAAATACGTGTCGTTATGGGGACAGGGCCTGAGTGGGACTGTGGTTGGTGCAGACTCAATGGGCCAAATGGCCTCCTTCTGCACTGTAGGATTCAATGATCTATAATACCTAACACTTGTTCACTTAAACTAATAGATATTTAATGTCCATCTACAGGACCTATTTGATACTAACAACAAAAGTGGAGCTGGAGAACTGGAGAATTTCAAATGTTAAACCCTTGTTCAAAAAAATAGTGCAAAGATTAACCTATTAACTGTAGGCCAGTAAATTTAAACTTGTGGTTGGAAAGCTTTCAGCAACAATGATCCAGGCTAAAATTGACAGGCACCCACCCGGACAGCTATGGTTTAATTAAGGAAATCCAGCAGCTATATATTAAATTCAACTTGTGTTTAACTAGCTAGATTGAGTTTTTCGATGACTCAGTGAATTTTTAACAACAACCTGAGCTTCTCCAATCTATCCAAATAATTGAAATCCCTCACCCCAGCACCATTCTTGTGAATCTTTTCTGCACTTCTCAAAGCCTTCACATTTTTCATAAGCTGCTGGGCCAAAATTTAGACATAAATATTCCAGCTGAGGTGTGACCAGTTTCATTAAAATTTATCATAACTTCCTTGCTTTTCTACTCTTCACCCTACTTAAAATCTAGGAGTCCATGAACGAGCTAGCACTGAGTATCTGGGGTTACCGGTGGAGTTCTGTGACAAGCTATAAACAATCTCCACCAAAGCATTCTAGCCTCAGTAGCTTCTTCACAACTAGCCTTCAAATAGTAAGAAGTCTCAACACCAGGTTAAAGTCCAACAGGCTTATTTGGAATCACGAGCTTTCGGAGCGCTGCTACTTCTTCAGGTGAGTGGAGCATAGCTCCGAAAGCTTGTGATTCCAAATAAACCTGTTGGTCTTGAACCTGGCATTGAGAGACTTCTTACTGTGCCCATCCCAGTCCAGTGCCAGCATCTCCACATCATAGCCTTGGAAATGCCACTGACACTTGAAGTAACAAAGATTTAATGACAATAATGCGGTGTATATGGACTACTAAAGGGTATATGAAAAACTGCCATGTAATAGGCTTGCAGGAAATTTGTAGCACATGTGGACAGTGACAAATGGGTAGGAAGTTGGCTCAGTTACAGGAAACAGATATCGGAAGTGAACAGTTGTTTTTTGGACTGGGGGATTGTACAGAGTGGGGCTGGTACGAAGATCAATGCTTCTCTTGATATATACTAAGGACTTAGATTTGGGTATCCAGAGCATAATTTCAAAATTTGCAGATGGCACAAACTTGGAAGTATTGTGAATTATGTGGAAGATTGAGGTAAACTTCAAGAGGAAGTAAACAGAGTAGAGCAATGGACAGACAAGTGGCAGATGATATTTACTGCAAAGGTGTGTGAAGTGATATATTTCGGTCAGAATAATGAGTATAGGTAATAGAAATTAAAGGGGGGAATTCTAAAGGTGTACAGGAAAACGGAGCCCTATGGGCAAATACCATTGAAGAGCAGGTAGAAAAAGTGGTTAAAATGCACATGGGCTCCTGGACTTTCTAAGTAGGGGTACAGAGTAGAAAAGCTAATAAGTTATGATGCATTTTAACGAAACACTGGTTGCATATCAACTGGGCCCAGGACTTTACAAAGGACATAAAGGCTTTAGAGAGGGTCAGAAAAGATTCAGGAGAATGATGCTGTGGTGACTGATTAAAATTACTTGGATAGATTGGAGAAGCTCGGGTTGTTCTTCTTAAGGAAGAGGTTTAATTTTACAGTTTTAATTGAGGTATTCAAA
The DNA here is from genome assembly GCF_964213995.1 of Mustelus asterias. Classification (NCBI taxonomy): domain Eukaryota; kingdom Metazoa; phylum Chordata; class Chondrichthyes; order Carcharhiniformes; family Triakidae; genus Mustelus; species Mustelus asterias. The sequence continues at coordinate 42,645,151 of NC_135817.1, forward strand.
ATCATAAGAGGACAAAACAGAGTATACAGCTCTTCTCATTGGAGGAAGGAACTAGAGAACCAGATCCAAGATGTTTGGCAAAAGGGTAGTCCATGGTTTGGATTCAGGCACTGCCTGACAATGTGGTTGAGGTAGATTCAATTGTGGCTTTCAAAAGGGAATTGGATAAGTACCTGAAGGGGAAAACATTCCAGGCCAATGTGGGGAGGCCAAGGAGTGGGACAAACTGCAGAGAGCTGGCACAGACTGTATTGCAAACATTCTATGGTTCTATTCAATACAAGCAAGCTGACATTGGCAATAAAGAGAGTTTGAATAGGTATCCCACTGCTTTGTGCCACTGAGTGTGATCTCTGCTATGATGTGCCATCGTACTGTGTTAATCTTCTAATAGCTTCACTGAGTCTCCATTAGCTGATTAATCAGCTGATTATTGTGGTTGGAAATGAACTGTAATGAATTGGGGAAAGCCAGTTAATGCTAGACTATATTGTTCCATATTACATCTCTGGAGTCACTCCAGATCTTGTAGGTTGCAGATAAAAGTGGAACCTCCCCATGAAGCATCATGGTTGGCAGTTAGTCAGCAGCACACAGTCCCCAGCCTGTAAGGGTACTCCTGACATTCAATTTATTACCACATTGATCGGGTAATATCATTTTTCTCTCTTGAAAAGCATTAGAAAACATTCACCTATACAATTTTCCCAAATATAGTTTTTGCTGATTTGTAGAAATTATTTCTGCCATGTTTGTGCTATACTTGGTGATAGATTTAACTAGTGAAGCGTTTAAATGACGTGAATAATAACAGTCGATGATTCCTCTGATCTTTACCCTGTGTATTACTCAGCTACATCTCTTTCAATGCAGAAAACATTAGCACACAAGGAGGCTATTTATCCCATTGTGTAATATTTGCCAATTGAAAAAGAGCTATTCAGCCTAATCCCACGTTCAGCACTTAGCCCATAGCCTAAAGGGCACATCACTTAAAGTGCACATCACCCATTTCTTAAATATGATGAGGGTTTATACCTCTACCATCCTTTCAGACAATAAGTTCCAGACCCCTTCTACTGTCTGCATGATAAAAATTCTCCTCAACCTGCTGCTGAAACTCTATCCACGCTTTACTCAACTCCAGCATTGATTTCTCCAATACGCTCCTCTTTACTTGGCCATAAATCATAGGGATATAGATTACAGATTCATACAAGATTACAGAATCAGAATTAAACATGGTTTTCCCATTTCATGGGATTAAAATGTATGATCAATGTAGCAGGGCACAGCTTCACATCCTTGCTTTTAAATTGGAGATAAATGTCAACATTCCAGTCAACTGTTTTAATACTTTTTTGTATCTGTGCACTAGCTTTTAGTGGCTTGCTTCTTTACAGCTTACAGTCTTTCAGCATCAAGAAACTATTCAGAGTTCTCATTTTCAGAACCTAAGTAGATGTCATTTGACTTTCCTATATCGAACTCCATCTTCGAGAATTTTGTACACTCAGTCTGTCAGCCTTATACATCTTTGTACCACTGAAGCCCTACTCCAGAGATTTGAGCAGAAAATCTAGACCTACACTCCAGCGCATTGAGACTCCATTTGCCCTTTCAGGTGGACATAATAGATCCCATGATACTATTTCAAAGAACAGCTGGGGAATTCTCTGCACTGTCCTGAACAATATTTATCTCAAAGACAGCGCTAAAAAAAAAGTGTAGTCATTATCACATTGCCTTTCAGATTTTGCTGTGACAGATTGGCTGCCACATTTACTACATTACAGGAAATACAAAAGGGAATAAAGTACATCACCAGCTGTAAAGCACTCTGTGACCCAGAATCATGAAACTCTCTACTTAAATGCAAGCATTTTTTATTCACGCAATTTATACTGTTTCTCCTAAATTAGTACCATCCAGGAACTTGGATATGTAACTCTCTTTCTTCATCAAAGCAATTAACAAATATGGTGAAAAGCTGTGACACCACTACAAGTTGGGAACACCACTATAGTAGGGGAACACTACTTGTCACACACATCATTCAGAGAATATTCCCTATACCCCTAATCGCTATCGCCTACCTCTCCACCAATCATCAACCCATGTCAATTCTAAATGTTCCAATCATTGCTAATAATCTTGTCTGCAAGTAATTTTTAGAAGTCCATTCAGATTCATAGGCATGCCCCTCTCCACTGTAGTATGAATGACATAGTTTGGTAGATCTTAGTAAAATATTCATAATCTTAGGTAGTTCAACAGTAAATATTTATTAGGTACTAGAAACTATACACATGGGTACAGTAAAGGTCCAAGCTAAGAGCTGTCCCCACATTTGCTTCTATACAGGGCTCTGCCAACACTAGACTGACTCCTAGATGTGGGTCATGTGTTCTCTTGCATCACTTGCATGGATGGTACTGCACTCAGTCCCACACCACTCCTTTATGGTCCAGATCCTTACATACTCCACATCCCCCAAGTCTTTATCCAACATATTTGCAAGTCATCCCAGTTTACCCCTCGTATTACATTATTATCCCATTCTCCCCCCTCTCCTCACTAAGTCTCCAAATTCATAAGTTCAGTGAGTCTGGAGGCCTTGTAACCCTTCTGTATCTATTTTGCATTACTGTTGCCGAGGAGTGGTTGGCTCTTTCACTGCAGGTAAACTTTGAGTTGATGGTTCTTCTAGCATCTGGGTATCTTTTCATCTTTTTCCATTCCTTGGAGTTGAATTGCTCTTTTTGATTTGTTTTTTATTGCAAAAGATGTTGTGGGATTATCCTGTTCTTTACGGAGATAACAAATTCTCAACTCTTACATTGTGCGTTTTCTTTTCCTTCCTTTGTGGGGCTCAGTGAGCTGCACATTGAGACTGATATTTCAAAAATGGAACCTTCACTTCCACTTGTTTCACGATTGTGCCCAAATCTTTGATTACTCTCGTATTTTCCAGTTGCTTCTTTGACTTACAAATCCTTTCATTCAGCTCTGCAACTATTGTTAAATTCAGTTGTCTTTATTTAAGAGTAATCCTTGCATATCTAATATAAATTTAATAACTTTAATAACTGGACGTTCAGTTCCTTTTGGAATCTTTCTTCTTTGATCACTGACTGTTCCTTACTATCTTTCATTTTATTCATTCATTAGATCTTCAATCCGTTTGAGAATTTTCCTTAACTCATTTTAAAGTCTGGATTTGTACTTTCATACTGCACATCTAATCCTGCATGTCGTTCTGATTGGATTAAAGTTCAAGAATGTCATCAATTCTGCTTTCCAGCAACTATTCTGATGCATAAGTAATTCTTCCTCAGCTTTCAACACCTCCTTGTGTCTTTGTGACACCTCACATTTATTCATATCTTGAACAGTTTAGTTCATTATGCGTTTTGAAAAGGTTAAAAAGCAGCTTGAATCTTAGGGGCAATTCTCCCAGCCCGCTGAGTTTCTCAAGTAGCGCAGTGAGCCAGGAAATATCAGTGGGGGCTGTTTCGCGGGCTTCTCACTGGGCATCATGACCTCTGCGACTCTCCAAGACTAAGATTTCCAGCTTAATCAGCTCCTTGCCGGAAATCGGCACAGAACGGATTTCAATACGGAAATCGCTATTTGCATTTCATTAGCGGGCCTGGGACTGAATTCTCCAGACCCGCTAGCTTCTCTCCCCCCCACCAGGAGTGGTTCCCTCCAGCAGGGTTTACTCCTGCTCCCCGCTAACAGGAAACACATGGCTATTGAGGCATGCCCGGGAGGTCAGGGGCAGAGGGGCTGCCCCCCCAGGCACACTGGCACTGCCCAAGGAGAAAACTGGCAATGCCTAAGGGGTACCTTGGCACTGCCCAGTGAACATCAGGCAGTGTGCCACTCTCTGCATTGGGGTGGGAAGAGGCGGTGATCGAGGCTGGCCATCCAGGTTGGGGGGAGGCACATCGTGGCTGGCCCGGGAAGGTCTGAGGGGCCAACAATTGGAGAGGGAGGTGGTCGGTAGGCCGAGGTAGGAGTTGTGGTGCTGCCCAGCAATCAGGCTGGCCAGCAATGCGGGGCCACTGCGCATGTGCCAGTCTCCGCTATGACAAAATCAGCGTGTGTTCAGTGGCCTGGTCAGCACTATGCTATGGAATAGGCCCCACCCCCTGATTTGCAGAGTGAATCACTCTAGGACACTGATTCATTCTGGAAATCCTGCTTAAAAAGCCATTTTCCTGCACATTGGTGAGTTAGTTTTTTTTGGAAGATCTTGGCCCTTGTGTTTCAAATCTTCTGCTTCAGCTATGATATAGATATTTTCCGATCTTCTGCTTTTTCCTTTCTCCACCTGCCACAGAACTTTGTCCTCGTCATTCATTATGGTTTCACCTCCGGTAAAGTCTTAACATGTTCCAGTTCTATAATGGTGCTGCATGTTGAATCATTATCTATCTGCTTGTAGCATTGGAATGGTCTTTCACTTTCCCCTTGACCATAATCAGCTGGCTCAGCACTCCTACCTCTGTTTCAGTTCGGGAAATGTGACAGCATTTTCAGAAATGTACATCTTCACGAGTTCTAGAAGTTTCTCTACCTCTGATGTCATCCTGCGGTTTGCTTGGGTAGTGTATTTTGCCTTTTTGTAGGTTGAGGGGATTTTCCAGCCCTCTTAAGCTCAAAGACTTTTAATATTTCATCGAAGATGTTGAGATTTCATTAAGGCATTGCATTAGGATTAATTCATCAGCCAATTCACCGAAAGAGTTTAACAATATATTAATCTAGCCCTCTTCCGATTCCTACTTCTACCTGATGTAGTCCAGTAGTTTAAAAAAAATTCCCCAGGAGACCACAATTAGTAAGAGCAGAAGTAGGCCATTTGGCGCATCGAGTCTGTGCCACCATTCAACAACATCATGACTGATCAGATATGCTAATCCTCAATTCCACTTTCCCAAATTATTCCCATAACCCTCGATTACCTTACTGATTAAAAATCTGTATCTCAGCCTTGAACATTCTTAACAATTCAGCCTCTACAGCCCTCTGTGATAAAGCATTCCACAGACTCACTACCCTCAAGATAAATTGCTCCATATCTCCGTCTTAAATGGGTGACCCCTTATTCCGATTATGCTGTCTGGTCCTGGACTCTCCCACAAGAGAAAACAACCTCTCAGCATTTACCATGTCAGGCCTGCTGAGAATCTTATGCATCTCAATAAAGGTCACCTCTCTTGTAAACTCCAATGAGTGCAGATCTAAGCTACTCAACCTCTCTTATCATAATCCCTACATATCCAGTGAACCTTCTCTGGACTGCCTCCAATGCCAGTACATCTTTCCTTCGATATGGGGACCAAAACTATTCACAGTATTCCAGGTGTGGTCTAGTTAGTGCCTTGTATATTTTTTAGCAAAACATCCCTATTTTGAGCCAGGGTTGGCCTTTGCACGAGTCGAAACTGATCTGGAAGAGTGGATTTTTGATCCATAATTAAAATTTTCAAATTGCACGTGCAGTTTTAAGAGATTTGTGAAAATCCAAGATGACACCACTGCACGATTCTGCACAAAAGACTTTCCTGTGCTTGTTGGTTTTGGCAGACTCCCACAGAGGGCATTTGTGATCTCAGCATTTAAACTTTTTCAACACTGGCTGCCTTAATCAACTGGTTAGAGTCTTGTCCATTTTAGCACAATGTTCAAGGGTTTGGACATTTTCTGGGTTATTAAAACTGCTTACTCAGTTGCGATCAATTTTTTATTACTTCCTTTCCTCTTATTCAGTGAGCTCGGCTGCCTCGTGTTCAGGCGAGGGCTCAGGTATCAGGCTTCCTAGCTATGATTTAAATGTCAATTTCTGACCACTGTAATATTTAACTTATCCCAGAACTTTTGTTGTCCTGGAATTTAAATGTTTTAGCTCACCTTTGCTCGGTCCACTGACCCTGCGCGCACTGAGTATTTAAACTGGACTTCTACAGGATTCAAGAGATTCTTCTGTTGCAGCGAGGCATTTAATTTATATTTTAAACCCCCAAGAGTTTCTTTGGAGCTTTTCTCTAGTGATTTCCTTCCGCGCATTCACTTGGAGATTTTCTTCCGGTCAGAATGCTTCATTGATTTTTTTTTTTCCTCCTTTAGTTTTCCAGGATTTTAATTTCTGTCTGAGGTTTTGAATTTGTGTTGTGCAGTGTTGGGCATAGTTTGGTAGGTCTTTAGCTACCTATAGACCACTCCACCCACCACAATGCTCGAGGAAAGGAGCTAAACAATGACTTTCATCTTAATTAATCTGTACTGATTAAAATATAATACATATTCTCATGGCTTTAAAATGAATTTTATTGGACACTATGGCTTCTAGCTCCGATTGATAATTTTCATTTTCCTGTTCATTTCCAGTTAGGGTTTTTCAAATTCGAAACTGATTGGGTGGCACGGTGGCACCAAGGACCCGAGTTCGATTCCCAGCTTGGGTCATTGCCTGTGTGGAGTTTGTACATTCGCCCCGTGAGTTTCCTCCGGATGCTCCAGTTTCCTCCCACAGTCCAAAGATGTGCGGGTTAGGTTGATTGGCCATGCTAAATTGAGCATAATTTCATGGGGGGGTTAGCAGGGTAAATATGTGGGGTTACAGGGATAGGATAGGATTGTCGTCGGTGCAGGCTTAATGGGCCGTATGGCCTCCTGCTGTACTGTAGGGATTCTATGATCACAGAATATGTTAAAACTATTAATTGCTTAGGGTCTATATGCAACATCATTGTGACTATTTTACAGTGACAATCAAGCAGAAAAATAACCAATTTAGAACGAATTAGATTGCATCTATCCTGCATGAACGTTCAGGGCTAATGTGAGTGCACTCATTGTTTTAATGTTAAACTGAAGCTCCTGTCCCATTTAAGACAAACTGATAAATTCATTTAGTCTTGTTTCGTAGGCAGAGCAGCCAATTTTTGGACAACACAATTACACAGAGATCCTTTCCTCGGGCATAATGGTGGGTGGAGTAGTCAATGTGAGTACATTATCCTAAACGGTATAAAGGCTCCACAATATACTTAAGCAACCACAGGTCAACAAATGAGCAAAAAATTGCCAAAGTAATGTTCGTTGAGGCCTGAATACTTCCTAGGACACAGAGAAAACTCCCAAAGAGTGACAAGTTATTTTGCATCCACCCAGATGGACAGATTGTTCTTAGGTTTTACATCTCATTGAAAAGACAGTGCCTTTAACAATACATTGCTCCCTTAATATTGCACTGACACATTAGTCTAAGTTACCTGCTCAAGTCCCACAGTAGAGTTTAAACTAACAACCTATAAACCCAGAGACAAGAGCGTTCATGTCAAATTAAAATCCTATTCAACTGGGAGCCAACTTGAAAGAAGCATGGGAGAGATGGGGCTGCAATACTAAAATGCCAATTCTTTGATCAATGTTGCCTTTGAGCGTGGCTCACATCTGAAATTGCAAGATTGATGAAGTGACTCCAACATATCAGAAAGTCTCACTTGAACTTGTGTAATTTTAATGCATAGCTACTTAAAAAATTCAGCCAAAACTAGATGGTTAGAAAATGTAATACTTGTTTTAAAAAAAATCATAAATTTGGAATTTTTTTCATTGCTTTAGTTTGATAGTTTCCACAGGAATGTGCGCTTCAAATCCATAATTGAACTGTAATTAATTACCTCAAAAATACGACTTGTATTTCATTGATGGCTTGCACATAATATCACAAGTTTCACAGTGAGATTCAAAGTGCGTGAATGCAATTAACAGTTCATTTGAATACTGCAAGATGAAATGTGGCAGTTCCTGTGCTACTGGGACCATCACATTAACATCTGCTGAAAGCAACTAACCAGGTTTGAATAGTGGTTGTTTTTCCTTTGTACGATTTTGTTTCACTGTCTTGAAGGCTGGAGAGGAGAAATGTTGCAGACCTTTTCCTTAGCTGATGAAGTAAGTAGCCTAGGATTGTATATTGAATCTGGATAGATTTTAAATGATCTGCTGGGAATGGGCTTGATAATCCAGAAGCCTGTTCTCTTTCCTTATGTTTTCGTAGGGTAATTTGCTGACAGCATTCATAGTTGAAAGCCTGCAGTCAACTCAGCACAGCATCTATCCTGGCAGCTTACCACCCTCTTCTGCCTGGCTGAACATTTTTCCCCCCCAACATTGAACAACTTCGTCAACTCCACTCACTTCCTCCAAATAAAAGGTGTTGCTATGGGTACACACACGGGTCCTAGCTATATTTGCCATTCCGAGAGATATGTGGAACATTCTTTGTTCTAGTCCAACTCAGACCCATTCCTTCACATCTTTCTCCAGGCCGTTTCCTGCTCTCACTCATCAACTTTACTTACTTTAGTTAAATATAATTTTCCTTTAACAAATCTGTGCTGACTTTCCTCAATTGATTCACATTTGCCCAAACGACTGTTAATTTTGTCCTGGATTATCATTTCTAAAAGCTTCCCCAGGACTGAAGTTAAAATGACTGACCCATAGTTACTTGGCTTATCCTTACACTCCCTTTTTAACAGGATATAATATTTCCAGTCCTTTGGCACCAGGCCTGTATCCAAGGAAGATTGGAAAGTTTTAGCCAGTGATACTGCAATTTTCATCCTTACTTTCTTCAGTATCCTTGGATGTACCTGATTCAGGCCTGGTGACTTATTGACCCTAGATCAATGATGGGCAACCTGCAGCCTGGGGGTGGCACATGCAGCCCGGGGGTGGCACATGCAGCCCATCAAGGTTCTGAGTGCAACCCACAAGACATTTTGTTGACTGTTGCCCACGTGTAGAATTGCCACATTCTGCTGGTTTCTATCCCCGTAGTATTTTTCCTACCGGTATGACTGAAGTGATACAAATGTAAAGCAAGGGCAAGTGAAGTGAGGTGTGCGCTCATTGTATACAGCACTGACCGAGAGAGCCATGTGCTCCCTCTGCATAAGTATTTTTCCAAACCAGCTGAAATTGATGACAGTTCTATTAATATATGAATGATTAAGCATTTTCCATAAATGGTGAAATATTTGGCATGTATTAAATGTATTCAATCTTATTCAAGTGAACATGCCTGATTTTAATCTGGAGATGAAGGAGGGCCATTCATGCAACCTACTGATTAGTCTAGGTTGCCCATCACTGGCCTAGACTTTCACTAAGTCAAGTTAGCTTAGAACCCCTTGAAAAGTGGCTGGCTAGATTCCCCACCCAATCCTGAGCTGCGAGAATTTTGGCAGGGTCTTTGAAGTATACATGCTAGGCCCAGTCAAAAGCCCGCTTACGGCACACCTGACCTGGCCGGCTCCATTGGGGGGAGATAGGCAGCTCCTATTGCTCTGCAATTTTCATGGAGTTGAACCAGATTTTTAAAGACTCCATGAGTAAAGGATTCATGAACCATAGTCAGCATGAGGGGACCTTTAAATAAATAAATTAGGAAAGGTCCTCTTCAGGCCCCAAACCATTATCGTCAATCTCGGTGACCAACTCAGAATCTCTACCATGCAGGAGGAGGCCATTCGGCCCCTTCGAGCCGGCACCGACAACCATTTCACCCAGGCCCCATCCCCACAACCCCACACATTTACCCTGCCAAATCCCCCTGACACCAAGGGACAATTTAGCATGGCCAATTCACATCTAACCTGCACATCTTTGGACTTCTATCCAACAACTCCATCCCGCTTTTGAGCAATGATTTGGAGGTTGAACCAAACAGTTCACAACTGTGGTGTAAAACTGAAATCTCGGATTAGCTCCCTACCATATAAGTGTGTCATCAGTAAAACAATATTTCCATTTCTGGAATATTACCTGACTTCTCCTCCATCTCAGCTCAACGGTTACTGAAACCCCAATTTGTGTCTTTGTTCCATCAGAATCGTTAAGTCCAGAGGCAACGATGGCTGGCATTTCACATTCCACCCTACCTTAAGCTGGAGGAAAACCAACATACTGCTGCCTCTGTGCTAACTCACAACAAACCACATTCACCAATCAACATCTTTGTTCAGTGATCTACATTTGTCCCCAAATAAGTAATGTCTCAATTCTAAAATTCTCATCCTTGTTTTCCAGTACTTCCACAGCCAAACTCCTCCCATCTCTGTTACCTCCTCCAGCCCCACAATCCTTCTGCATTTCACCAATCCTGACTTCTTGAACATCAATTTTAATTGCTCCACTATTGGTGACCATACCTTCAGCTGCCAAGGACCCAAGCTCTGGAAATCACTTGTCAAAATTTTCTACCTCTTTCCTCCTTTTAAAATTTTCCTTAAAACTACTTACCTTTACAATAAAACTTTTAGGTTGGAATTTTCTCATCCTGCTGGCCATGGGAATGGTAGCGGGCGGGACAGAAAATTTGGTGGACCATGCAAAAGTCCATTGACTTTGGGTGGGAATTTCTGGTCTTGGGGCGAGTGCGGCCAGAAAATCCCACCCTTAGTCATTTTCTCTACCATCTCCTTGAGTGGCTCAGTGTCAAGTTTGCTTTGTAACACTTCTATGGACCAGTTTTGGAATATTTTATGATGGTTTTAAAGGGGCTACATAAGTACTAGTTGATGCTTTCAAAAATAGCTGTGACTTCAGTGTTCCTGTTCGAGGAATCATATCATCATATCCTGCTGAAAGGAAAAAAGGAGTTCTATGTGGAGTTAACCTACGTACTTTAATTCTTCTGTACCTGAGGAAACAAGACTATCGACTTCTTCTGCTATGTCACATCCAGCAGATTCTGCTCCAAGTAATTTGCAAATCACCTTTTTAAACGTGGGCAAGACTCTCATTCTCTACTGGGAGAATGAGCTCGATGCAATAAAGAGTCACCACTCCACTAGCGTTAAACATCAGGGCTAGATTTTCAGAATGGGGTTGGGAACCCAATGCCTGCATAATTTCTGGGTTCTCACTGTAGACAGCAATGCTATTTTAAAATGTAGATACCCTATTTGGGCTAATTAGTAGTGCCAAGCATCTTCAGGAAGGAAGGGAGTTGCCTGTAGAGCACAAGCGGCAAAGGCAAATGTAGTCATGATGATGCTTGCCTTGCTGAAAAGCTCCTCCCTCTTGGAGATGCTCGGCATCATTAAATCAGGTCCAAATACAGCACTTGCATTTCAAAAATTTCAGCTCCCTGAAGGCCAGCAGCATAAACATACAGAAGTGGCCATATGGCCAAATAAATAAGTTAAGTGTACAATCCAGCCAAAATGCCCCAGATCCTGAGATATCATCACGTAGAAATGACTTGCACTCCTCTCCGTATTAACATTCACTATACTGCTCAGATTTATCGCATGCACAATTGAAAATTTCCCAGCCCATTAATCAGTCCGCAAGCAGTTTAATGGGCTATTAATTGTAGAGGGGCAGACTCCACATTCCCCAACCCCTGCTCATCGAAAATCACAGCACATCCCAGAGGCATTGAGATTCAGAGACACACTCCAGGAACATCATTTTTAAATCATACATTCCTGATCCTGTCAGCAATTGGAAATCTGGCCCAAATACTCCACTGGAGCAACACCAGCATTCAGTGACCACACCTGTCGTATCCAGTCACTAGGGCTGACTGAAATGGGATTCAAGCTTGTGACTTAGTGATAGAAAAGCTACGAATGTTAGCCGACATTAAATGATTACAGGAAGCACCACTAAAAGAATGACACATTTTCACAAAGTTCTTATCACAGCTAAGTACAATTATGTTGAAAACATAACACGAGAACTAGGAGTAGGAGTAGGCTATCTGGCCCCTTGAGCCTGCTCCGCCATTCAATAAGATCATGGCTGATCTTTTCATGGACTCAGCTCCACTTACCCGCCCGTTCACCATAACCCTTAATTCCTTTACTGTTCAAACATTTATCTATCCTTGCCTTAAAAACATTCAATGAGGTAGCCTCAACTGCTTCACTGGGCAAGGAATTCCACAGATTCACAACCCTGTGTGTGAAGAAGTTTCTCCTCAACTCAGTCCTAAATCTGTTTCCCCTTATTTTGAGGCTATGCCCCCCTAGTTCTAGTTTCACCCGTCAGTGGAAACAACTTCCCTGCTTCTATCTTATCTATTCCCTTCATAATCTTATATGTTTCTATAGGATCTCCCCTCATTCTTCTGAATTCCAATGAGTATAGCCCCAGTCTACTCAGTCTCTCCTCATAAGCCAACCCCCTCAACTCCAGAATCAACCTAGTGAATCTCCTCTGCACCCCCTCCAGTGCCAGTATACCCTTTCTCAAGTAAGGAGACCAAAACTGTACACTACTCCAGGTGTGGCCTCACCAGCACCTTATATCGCTGCAACATAACCTCGCTCCTTTTAAACTCCATCCCTTTAGCAATGAAGGACAAAATTCCATTTGCCTTCTTAATTACCTACTGCACCTGCAAACCAACTCCTTGAGTTTAACGGTAGGTTATAAGACAGAATTCACTGTTGCTGCTGTGCATATATTATTCCACGCCCTTTAGGTTGAAGGGTATTTCATATTGAAGTGCTGTATGGTTTAGGTCAGCAATTGCAAGTTGTATTAAAAATCTCCCCTGAAAGAAATAAAGTTTCAAATTCATACCAATGCAATGGAATAATATAGTAGGGTGGGGTGGAAAAATGCACAATTCAAATTCCAGTTGACTGTTCCTCTTCGACATATGTAGCTGACAGAACAGTGCACTGTTGTGTCATGCATCAGATGGTCATGGGGGAGTTGATGGTTGAGGGTGTCGGAGGGGGATTAGTAGGGGGGTGGGTGTTGGAGGATCGAGAGAGAGTCAGGGTGGATGGGTCAGCTGTATAGTTACTCATGTACTACACAATGGGGATGATTGAGCTTGCTCTCCATCTGAGGGAATGGCGGGGCGTGTTCAAAATCTGAAATTCACGGCAGCGAGTTTCCGAGTTCCAATCTTCCCAGCCCCTCAGGGGTGGAGTGGAGTGAAACATGCCATGGGACCCCAGAGAGCTCATTTTAATAAATCGAGCACTCTCTCCAGGACTTCTACCCTCACTGGATATTCAGCGGGCGCTGGCGTGATGTCATGCCAGTGCCGTTTACACCAGGTTTACGCAAGCATGAAGCTGGTGCCTTCAACTCCGAAGGTGTTTGGAGGTGACCGCTCAGGCAGCCAGCACCTTCTATGGTATACACTGCTTAGGGGCACTGGAATCGCCATTTTGGAGAGAGTGGTGGGGAGAGATCACTTGCAGGCCTTCTCTACCTGTTATGTCAGGGCGCAAAGACGACTTGATGGAGGTGTACAAAATTATGAGGGGAAGTGATAGAGTGGACAGGATAAAATGGTTTCCCTTGGCGGAGAATTTTAGGACTAGGAGATGGAGATTCAAGATAAGTGGCAGAAGGTATGGAGGGGACGCGAGGAAGTACTTTTTTACGCAGAGGGTAGTGGGTGTCTGGAGTTCGTTGTCCGAGTTGATGTTGGAGGCAGAGGCACTAAACTCTTAAAAACTGCCTGGATCTGCACCTTAAGTGTTGTAAGCTACAGGGAAATGGGTCAGGTGCGGGAAGGTGAGGTTAGAAAGTGGCTGGTTGTCTTCAGGCTGGCATGAACAAGATGGGCCAAATGGCCTCTTTCTGCGCAGCAAATTCCCAATGGTTTAATACCAAGGGGTTAATCCACATGTTTAAGCCAATGTGCAGGCAACTCATCCGAGGACAGTTCTATCCTTATTCTATGGCAAATTATGGGCACTTTCCAGCATGACTCATTGGAAAACAATCTAGACCTTTCTCATCCTGAGTACGAAGAGGCTATTTCTAAACTACCTCAAAATCTGAATATATCTCAGGACCATAGAAGTGATGCATTGAGAACAGAGTGTTGCTTGGATAGAAAGAGCAGCTGAGAGTTTGATAAGTGAGGGAACCTTAAGGATTCATCCCTTTCTAAAAATCATGGGGGGCTGGAAAAGGAGAGAGAGAGAGAGAGAAAGCGATCTCCATCCATGGGAACAGCAGTGGGAGCTGAAGATAACTGGTATGATCCTGGATTTAATACGTTAAGAAATTTCAATATTAAAGAACCCCTCCCCCCCACCATATATTGACCACTCACATATTTTTAACAGGTTCACCCAGACGTGAACCTGCCAAGAGGATCCCCCAGGAGGGATCAAGGTGAATATAGTCCCTGGGAGAGGGACAGTGCCCGGGTGGAAAGTGATGCCAGTTTTGATCGTTGGGGGGGGGGGGGGGGGGGGGGGGAGTGATGCCAGTTTTGATCGTGGGCAGGGGGTGGGCCCCGAGACCACCATGGTGGGGTGGGCAGGAGGGGTTATTTTTTTTCCCCCTGATCACCCTATATAAAAGGGTGCCTCGATGTCAGTGCAACCGACTTTACCAGCATGTTCAGGCCCCACCCCACCTGTTTTTTTTTGACAAAGTGTCAGAGCATCTGGAGAGAAAACCCAGCATCTTTGAAGCGAAACACGCTGGCTAGCAGAGCACGTTTCTAGCAGAGCTTAATCATCCAAGTTCTAGCTGTTATAATTACAGGGTGCTCAGCGTGACATACATTGAGTGCGACTTAACAGAGTGAATAGCTGACACTCTGGTGAGTGGAGTGAGTTTGGTGAAGAGGGGAAAAGAGGTGTCCCTTTCTTTTTCTACCTTTTTCAGCCTCCAGTATTTGGTTCTCACTTCAATACAGGGGAAGAAGCTGTTTGGCGGATAAGTGGTTATTCCACTTAGAATAAATAGTTTGTGAAGGTAGGGCTGGGCAGCTTGGCTGATTGGACTGTGCAACCTGTGGCACGTGGGAAGTCATGGGCAACCATGTGTTTTAGACAAACACATCTGCAGGAAGTGTCATGGCTGCAGGAAGTTGGATTTTGGACTGGAGCTGCAGTTGGAGTTGCTATGTTGCAGCCTTGAAGCTGAAAACTGTGTGAATAGCATGTTTTGGGAGGTAGAAACCTGGAAACAAAGAAAATAGGGTGACAGAGGCCATTCAGCTCTCTGAGCCTGCTCTACCATTCATCATCATGGCTGATCATCCAAACAATAGTTTGGATGATCCCCTCCATACCTTCTGCCACTTATTGGGCAGCACAGTGGTTAGCACTGCTGCTTCACAGCTCCAGGGACCTGGGTTCGATTCCCGGCTTGGGTCACTGTCTGTGTGGAGTTTGCACATTCTCCTCGTGTCTGCGTGGGTTTCCTCCAGGTGCTCCGGTTTCCTCCCACAGTCCAAAGACGTGCGGGTTAGGTTGATTGGCCATGCTAAAATTGCCCTTAGTGTCCTGGGATGCGTAGGTTAGAGGGATTAGTGGGTAAATATGTAGGGATATGGGGTTAGGGCCTGGGTGGGATTGTGGTCAGTGCAGACTCGATGGGCCGAATGGCCTCTTTCTGTGCTGTAGGGTTTCTAAGATTCTAAGAGTCTGATCCTGCTTTCCGTCCACATCCTTTGATCACCTTTGCTTCAAGTGTTATATCTAACTGCTTCTTGAAAACATTCAATGCTTTTGCCTCTACTACTTTGTAGTTGCAAATTCCATAAGCTGACCACTCTGTGGGTGAAGATATTTCTCCTCACCTCAGTCCTAAACTGTCTACCATGTATCTTTAGACTGTGACCCCTGGTTTTGGACACCCCAACCATTGGAAACATCCTTTTTGCATCTACCTTGCCTAGTCCTGTTAGGGTTTTATAGGTTTCAATGAGATCCCTTCTCATTCTCCTGAACTCCAGTGAATACATTCCTAACCAACTCCATCTCTCCTCATATGTCAGTCTCGCCATCCCAGGAATTAGTCTGGTAAACCTTCTCTGCACTCCTAGAGCAAGAACATTCTTCATCAGGTAGGGAGTCCAAAACTGCACACTATTCTTGGTGTGACCTCGCCAAGGCCCTGTATAATTGCATCAAGATATCCTTGTTCCTGTACTCAAATCCTCTCGCTAGGAAGGCCAACATGCCACTTGCCTTTGTTACTGCCTGCGGCACCTGCATGCTTACTTTGTGACTGATGCATGGGGACGCCCAGGTCTCTTGCACATTCCCCTCTCCTAATTTATGACCAGATAGTAATCTGCTTCCAATTTTTGCTACCAAAATGGATAACCTCATATTTATCCAAATTATACTGCATCTGTCAATCATTTGCTCACTCACTCAACTTGTCCAAATCACACTGAAGCATCTCTGCATCCTCCTCACAGCTCATCCTCCCACCCAGCTTTGTGCCATCTGCAGATTTTGAGATGTTACATTTAATTACCTCATCTAAATCATTAATACATAGTGATTAGCTGATGTCCCAGCACTGATCCCTGCGGTACCCCCACTAGTCACTACCTGCCATTTGGAAAATGATCCGTTTATTCCTACTTTGTTTCCTGTCTGCCAACCAGTTTTCTATCCATTTCAATACACTACCCCCAAATCCCATGTGCTTTAATTTTGCACACTAATCTCTTATGTGGGACTTTGTCGAAGCCTTCTGAAAGTCCAAATAAACCACATTCACTGGCTCCCCTTCATCAACTCTACTAGTTACAGCCTTGAAGAATTCCAGTCGATTTGTCAAACATGATTTCCCTTTCATAAATCCATGCTGACTCTGTCTAATCCTGTCACTGTTTTCCCAAGTGTTTTGCGATTAAAAAGGGGTCACGCTACAGGTTAGGAGTATGCAGGCAAAGGAGGAATGGGTAACCGCCAAGTAGTCGAAGAGAACCAGATAGGTAGTACAAGAGTCCCCTGAGTTGCTAACTGATTTTCCATTTTGGATACTCATGAGGATGATGGTGCCTCAGAGGAGTGCAGCAAGAGCCGAATCCATGGCACCACAAGTGATTCAGCTGTAGAGACAGGGAGAGAGAGAGGAGTGGAAGAGGAATAGTGAAAGTGTATTACATTGGGGAACAGACAGGTGTTTCAACAGTAAGATGTGACTTCAAGATGGTACTTTACCAGGTCAAGGATGTCAAGGCAGGACATCCTTCTGCGGAAGGGTGAACAGCCAGAGGCCATGGTTCATAAAAGGTAGGATATATGCTATATCCTACCTATATGAACCATGTCACAGGTAGGAAGAGAGATGAGGTCCAAAAGCAGATTTGAAAGAAATTCAAAAGCATGACGTGAAAAACGATAATCACAGGATTACTCCCAGTACCTCATACCAGTGACCACAGGAATAGATGGACTGAGCAATTGAACATATGGCTAGAGAATTGAAGGAGGGAGGGAGGGCATCAGATTTGAGGCATTGGGGCAGGTGGCACCTGCACAAATTGGACAATAGACAGGCAATGATTAGTATTTAAAGTATTACATGGTCTACAACAAATCTACATTCCTCAAAGCACATAATCCCATCAGGAATTGTGGCTAACAAAATAAGTTAAAGATTGTAATAGATCAATTGAAGTGGTTGAAAAGCTTTGGTAACCCCATAAACTAGATGGGAATGCAACTTGTAAGGGAGATGCAAGGAGGCTTCAAGGAGACATGGACAGGCTAAACGAATGGGCAAGAGCAGGTGGAATATTATGTGAATATGTATGAAATTATCCACTTTGTAGAAAAAAAAACAGAAAAGCAGAGTATTTCTTTAATGGAGAGAGGTTGGGGAATGTTGATGTCCAAAGGGATCTGGATGTCCTTGATGATGAATCACTAAAAGCTAGCATGCAGGTGCAGCAAGCAATTAGGAAGGTAAATGGAATGCTGACCTTCATTGTGAGAGGATTGGAGTACAGCAATAAAGATGGCTTGCTGTAATTGTATAGTGCCTTGGGGAGACCGCTACTATGTATCTAAAGGATGTATTTGCCATAGAGGGAGTGCAACAGAGGTTTGCCAGACTAATGCCTGTGAGTGTAAGGGGATACTGAGGAAACTCAAGAGATTTGAAGAAGGAGAGGTGATCTCATTGAAACTTAAAAACCGCTTACAGGGCGTGACAGTGTAGATGCAGACAGGATGATTCCCCTGGCTGATGAGGGGACAGTGTCTCAGAATAAGGGGTAGGCCATTTAGGACTGAGGTAAGGAGGAATTTCTTCAATCAGAGGCTGGTGAATCTTTGGAATTCTGGGTGTGGAAACATAATCATTGAGCACGTTCAAGACTGAAATTGTTAGACTTTTGGATACTAAAGACATCAAGGAATAGCATGAGAAAATGGTGGAGAGGTAGATGATCAGCCATGATCTAAATGAATGTTGGGGCAGGTTCAACAAGCTCAATGGCCTACTCCTGCTCCTAAATGATGAGCACTGTTCCATTTATTAAAAAATATATATTTTAAAAGTATATCAATGTAAGCTATTGATGTAAATGAAAATAGATGGAAGGTTCATTATGATGGAATGAATATTTTAAAATTATAGCCAAGCTACGTATTATTTTGGAGATAGCTTACTGCTCACTGTTGTTCAAGTCTGTGATATAAAATGCACATTTTAATCAACATGTATTAAAATATGTAAACTGAAAAGGAGAAGAAAGACAATGTGCAGTACTATGAAACAGGACAGTGACCTACCAAAACCTTTATAGGAAATGATTTAAAAGGCATCTGTGTACCATTTGAAAAACTAAAAAGACCAAGCTTTGTCATAAACTTAACAATACAATAATATCTGGATTTCCACTTCTAACTGCTGTGTCGCACTATGCTTAAAGGCTTCCTGTTCAGTAAGCAGTGAGATTTATGAAACAAAATAGGCTATTTTATTTACCTTATAATTCATATTCTGACAATCTGCAGTGCATGAGCTGCTAAATTTAAATTTCTATAGACTAAACCCAACCAGTTGACCTACTTTTATACAAGCATATCAGATTGCAAATATAAAAATACTAATCTTCCACAAAAAGTTACATAGAGCATGTTAGAAGTCTTGCAAGGTGTATGTCTGCAGTACATTTGAAATTACCTAAGTGTTTTAGTGTTATTCTCCCTTGCACACAAAGCAGCAGGGAGGTTAACACAAACTAATACCTCAAGTGACTGTTGATTCTTTTTATTTATATAATCCACTTTCCCAGATACTCCATAGGATGCACGATTTTAACAATGGGGGCAGATGTATAAATGGGCAATATCTGAACACTTCGGCCAATGCCAGTTACAAAATCTTACAGGGTTGACTAATTCACTGAAATACTTTCGACACCTCTTCAATCTTGTTCAAATATACACTCAAGTACTAGACTAGGCCACTGCATCTGACATTTACTAATCATGAAGAATGCAACAATACTGCATTAATATATACAACAGCCATGTGAACACACTTAATGGATTATCATGCATCTCGGAGGACACCCAAGAGATATTAACTTAAATTAGAATTTGATAGCCTGTGAACAAATCTTTTAGAAAATGCAAACATTAAAAACTATTTTATGTATGTACCATATACTACAATGGTGCAATTGTTCATTAAGAGTGGGCTCAAACTTCAGAAATTGGATAAAGCCATATTAATTTTATAGGCATAAAACAGGTGTACAGTGTCCAATAAAGTGGGCAGTGTACACAGGTACATTTTGAACTGGAAGGCGTTGCCAAAAGGAACATTTCTGGGCTCGCCTCTGAAATAGACATCGTTTTCATCCAGTATCAGGCAGGCTGCATTCAAAAAAAAAATCAGGTCTACATTCAGCCTAACCAGAGGTCTTTAAATAGATTGTGGAAGGCTGCCAAAAGGGTTTTAACTTTTCACCAGAACATAGAGCAGGAGGTACGCAAATTTTCCTCAGAGATTCATATGAAAACCATGCTCCACTGCCAACCATTGCTGACCCAATTTCCCAAACTCTATCATAACCCCCTCACGATTATCTCTCTTGCAAGATTTACAAATCTGGGTCTTTACATGGCAGTGATGTTTATATTTGTCACTCAGTTAAATGTCCTCAATAGGGGGAAGTGATCATACTAACTTTGCCTGGAGACAGGCCTATGTGATGTGTAACTGAAAACCATTGAACATCAACTGACAGGTTGTGCACTGTTTTGAAAAAACAAATTGTTTTGTGTTAGCCATCAAGTCAGATGCTAGTGAGAATTGATTCTCTGTTTGCAGAGATGGGACTTCTGGCAATTTTAGGAACAAAATGGGCCTTGGTGCTAGAAGCCCATTTGGAGATAGTCAGATGAATGACTTTCAAAGGAAGATTGATCTAGTGTGGCAGAGAGAATGCAGCCTGCTGAAAAGCTGGGGGAGCATATCTTTAAGGCAACATTGCTGGAAGCATGATGTAACAAAAAAATCATCAAAGAATATTTTGGTTGTTTAGTTAGTTATTGGGAAAGTAGCTTTTGTTTAATTTATTGCATAGGTGTCTGTTAATTCATGTTTAGTCTGTGCGATTTTAGTTTGTTACAGTAAAAGTCTTAAAACATGTGAAATCTTGTCCTTCAGTCATTTCTGTTGTTTACTGGGGAATTCATCTCCCGTTAAAAGTTAGTCGGTTTCTTTGAGGATCATCACGCAAGACCTGCCTGCACCACTTGCAGTGCCCCAGAATGCAAATAACCTTTGGTGGCGAGCTACCTGGGGATACCCAGAAGATATCTGCAACTCTCTGGACTTGGGGAAAATAAGGGCTAAACCCCAATATAATGTGAGCTTCGAGCCTTCCCATCATGTGGTATAGATCAATCCTTGCCCCCAGGCTGTGGTTCCGATTTAGAGGTCATAATGTTTCATGGGGAGATATTGGGTAGGTTTGACTCAGACATGCTTTCTGCAAAATTTCAGTTGGCGTACTATCACTTGGTCAGTGATCAGCATTGTTAGGAATAATCTTTCTTCTGTGCTGGATGTTTTTTGTAATAACGTACTTTATACTTGACTTTATTAAGGTAGCAATGGAACATTTGTTGTGTTGTATGTACTTTTGTTTATACTGTTCTGACAAGCTGTTTTAATTTACCAAAGGGGAGTAGTAGCTCTGTAAAAGGAGAGATGGTAGAATGAGCACAAATAGCAGTAGAATTAAAAAAGCTTTCTTTAATTGCCTTGAAAAATCTGTTTAAAAAAATAAATCCCAAGGCCAGATAGTTTAAGGCTCTGAACATTGTATTTCCCCCGAGAACAGCTTTGTAGTTTCATCCATAAAATCATTTATAGAACTGTTATTAATTGCATAAAATGAAAATGAAACAATATAAATTATTCATCAAGTCAAAATAAAATAAGAATTTAAATAAAATAGCAATGCTGCATAAAATGATTCAAAGCTGTCACTGAAACATCCTGAATTTTCTGGTACTTTTTTTTAGCAACATGGTGCAAAAATTAACTTGCTGTGCAAATGGACATAAAAGCGGCTTTGTTTGCTGCAAGTACCAGTATTTTTAAACTGGTTGGTAGTGTATGAGTATTCTTTTGCCTGTCAAAACGGCTGACAAGGCTGAGGGACTTAATGCAACTTCCTCTTGAACAAGTGCCAATATTATAAGACAATATTATTTCTCTGGACCACTGAGATAAATATTTTCAAATACTTTGAAAATAAATGACAAACACTTAATTTTCAGCCACAATCCAGTGCATGAAATGTCTGGGTTGAAATTAATGTCTACACAAATGAAATTACCGAGCGAACGATTTGTGCCCGGTGCAAATCTGCTGCTCATCTGTTCTTTATTGCACATAAGATACAAACACTCATCTGAAATGTATACAGGTGGTTGACCTATAAATATGGAGCGCATCATAAAACTAACTCCAATTATGTTGTAGGAATAAGATTATTGAGCCAGATCTTGCTAGAGCAAGGCGGCATGCCTCATTAACACATGTTTTGCTCAAAGTTGATGGAAGTACAAAGTGACAATGGACTGACAAGGAGACAGCCGGGACCTTGATGGGACAAACAGTATCTCCTCAACCAAATGAGAATTAAGGATTGAGAAATAAAACAGAAAAACTGAGCAGGAAAGTGAATTACAGTGGGTAAATTCAAAGTCAAAATCAGGTACAACAAAGAAATAAATACAAAGTAAAATTGGATTCAGGAAGAGGGAGGAAAGAGAAAAAATTAAAAATGTAACTTTTAAAAAATCTTCTAAGCCAATCCACGATCTAAAGGGATGAGATTCCACACTTGATTCTACTCATCCCGAGCAAGAGGCGCCAATTGTGGCATGGCACAAATCAGCCACCAATTTGTGATGATTTGCAATTCACAGGAGGCCAGGGGAGTGGGGTTATGGGGCTGGAGGAGAGATTGGGGAACTTGGAAGCCATGAATGGATTTGAACAACTGAATGAGAATTGTAAATTGAAGACTCTGGGAACTTGGGGTTCGTAGAGGTGAACAAAGACTGGAGTGATGGTGGAGCAGGATGTAATATGGGATAAGGATGTGTATTGTTCAGACAGCTTTATTCTTTTCAACAGTATCTCATCCGATATCTTGTGTCAACTTTTCTGTTGTTATTTGTTATGGGCACAGCCAGCCTGAAACAATTTAATGGTTGAAAAACAGAAAATGCTTGCAATGACATTTTGTACTGGCCAACATGCTTCTGTTGAGCATTAACTGGGCAATGCAGTGAGTACTCAAATCTTTTGAGCTTTTATTACCCTCCAGCAAGGAGAACAGACACCGTGAATTTCACTGTCAATTCATACAAAAAATGTAAGAGTTATAGTTCACTGTATCTTGCTCTTTGGAATTTTGTCATTGAAAGGGTCTTATTTTCATCATTTGGCCAAGGCTGGAAACAGTTTATGAAACTAACACAAGGTTTAGATTAGTCACTTATCCCGAATATGCAAGCCCAGGCCTCACTGAAGGACTTGATTGCTAATAAGCGTTTTCCATTACTTGACAGAGTTGTTTGTCATAACTTTAATTTCCACAATTGTTGTAACTTAATTTTTCCGTGCCAGCATCCGCAGTTTTCAAACTGCTTTTAATTATAGTTTCACAGGTTCCAGCAACCTCATGGTGCTTTATTTGAAATGAGCATCTTTAATCTTGCAGAACAAAGTGAATTAAATGTTTGGCCATAGCTGGAATTACAACTTAATTTCCACACTTCACAGAAACAAAGCATGACACCAAGCCACTTCTGGAAGTTACTGGTCAGATGACCAAAAGCTTGATCAAACAGGTAAGTTTTAAAGAGCGCCTTAAAAGGAAGACAACTAGGTGGGAGTGAGTGGTCAGCATTCCAGAGATACAAATCAGAGACTTGCAGATCGGTCTAAAACAATATAGCCTTAATTTATCAACATCCAGGCACCATTACTAATCGTGGAGCTATGTAATTTTAACTCTGGTAGCAACCACAGCCTGCAGTTATATATTGCCTACAACATTTCAAGGAGGGTAAAGGCTAAATGAACATCAAGTCAAGGAAAGAGATATTAGGAAGGATGACCAAAAGTTTCTCGAAGTGAGAATTCCAGAGATCAGGATCTCGGCTCATTATCGGCACAAATCGCTGGTTGAAGGAAAGGTGGAATGCACTAGAATTCAGTGTCAGGAACAAGGAATGTGGAGGCCAAGGGAGCAGGTTTGTAGGGCTGGAAGTTATGGAGATGAGGGGACTTGTAAGTCATGGATGGATTTAAACAACTGAATGGGAATTTAAAATTGAAGGCACTGGAAATTGAGGGCTAATATTAGGTGAACAAGGACTGGAGTTATGGCTGAGCAGGATGTAATGTGGGATAGGTATCAGAGATTTGGGTGATTTGATATTTATGGACAGTGGGTAATACGAGAGCAGTCAGTAGAATTGCTGAGGCTGGAGACAAGAGGGTTGTAGCAGCATGTAGGCTGCTTCAGGGGCAAATAGATAATGCTTTGGAGGTAGAGGTAGGTGGCTTTGTGATCAAGAGGAATGGGATTCTGAAGTTCAGGGCCTAATTATACAGCCCGAATCAAATTGTTCATAATCTTGCTGAGACACTTAGGAGCAGGGGGAATAGCTGAAGGACATGATTTGTGGTGGAGATTGTGGTGCAGATTCATCCACGACTGAATGCAAGACAAACAACCTGACAACTGAAAAGAGATGGAAAGTTTGAGAGAAGTATTAGAGAGGTAGAACTGTGAGTCATTAATCCACAATTGGAAGCTGATCTCATATCTGAAGATGATGTCACCAAGAGGCACCATATAGTGAAGAGCAGGAGGTTAAGAATAAATCCTGGGGGACTCCACAACTAACAGTGCCGAGCTAGGAAAAGAAAAAGTGTCATTCTGGCTACTGATGAACAAAAGAGTGAAATCAAGTAAACCTCATCATATTTAATGTGGGCCTTAATGCCCAGTAGGTTTGATCATTCCAATGCATTCCTGGTCAGCCTCTCACATTTTATCCTCCATGAAACTGAAGTTATTCAAAACTCTGTTGCCTATGTCCTAACTCACACCAATCACACTCACCTGCAGTTATGTGCTTGCTAACCTGCAGAAACTCATGAACCAATGCTTCGATCGTTTTTGGCCTTGTTCCTCATTAAGTATGTCATCTTCTCCACTTCCAGATATCTGTGTTCATCAAATTCTGGCCTCTTGACTAATTACAATCTCCCCACAGTTGGTAGCTGCGGCTTCAGGTGCCAAGGCCTGAAGCTCTGGAACCACCTCCCTAAAGTTGACCTCTTACACACTTTCCTCCTTTGTGAGGATTCTTTAAACCGACTTTTGTCTAAGCTTTTGGTCATCTTTCGTGACATCTCCATATGTGATTCAGTATCAAATGTTGTTTAAGAATGCTCTGGAGAAGTGCCCTGGGACGTTTTATTGAAAGGTGGTTTATAAATAGGAACTGTGGCCCTTCACTGGTTTCCTTGATTGCAAGTAGTCTCACAACACCAGGTTAAAGTCCAACAAGCCACTAGCTTTCAGAGCGCTGCCCCTTCATCAAGTGAATAGGAGTTCTGTTCTTGAACAGGGCATATAAAGACACAAACTCAATTTACAAAATAATGGTTGGAATGCGAGTCTTTACAGGTAATCAAGTCTTAAAAGGTACAGACAATGAGAGTGGAGAGAGGGTTAAGCACAGGTTAAAGAGATGTGTATTGTCTCCAGCCAGGACAGTTAGTGAGATTTTGCAAGCCCAGGCAAGTCGTGGGGGTTACAGATAGTGTGACATGAACCCAAGATCCCGGTTGAGGCCGGCCTCATGTGTGCAGAACTTGGCTATCAGTTTCTGCTCAGCGATTCTGCATAGTCGTGTGTTGTGAAGGCCACCTTGGAGAACCCTTATCTGAAGATCAGAGGCTGAATGCCCATGACTGCTGAAGTGTTCGCCGACTGAAAAGGAACACCCCTGCCTGGTGATTGTCGAGCGGTGTTCATTCATTCGTTGTCGTAGCATCTCCCCAATGTACCATGCCTCAGGACATCCTTTCCTGCAGCGTATCAGGTAGACAATGTTGGCCAAGTTGCAAGAGTATGTACCATGTACCTGATGGATGGTGTTCTCACGTGAGATGATGGCATCCGGGTTGATGATCCGACACGTCTTGCAGAGGTTGCTGTGGCAGGGTTGTGTGGTGTCGTGGTCACTGTCCTCCTGAAGGCTGGGTAGTTTGCTGCGGACAATGGTCTGTTTGAGGTTGTGCAGTTGTTTGAAGGCATCTGATCTTACCTGTAAAGACTTGCATTCCAACCATTATTTTGTAAATTGAGTTTGTGTCTTTATATGCCCTGCTTGAGAACAGAACTCCCGCTTACCTGAAGAAGGGACAGCACTCCCAAAGCTAGTGGCTTGTGCTAGCAAATAAACCTGTTGGACTTCAACCTGGTGTTGTGAGACTTCTTACTGTGTTTACTCCAGTCCATCACCGGCATCTCCACATCATTCCTTGATTGCACCATGGTTATGTGGCTAATTAGTGCAGTATGGTTTGCATTGGAAAAAAGATGCTGCAGGTTCTGCTAGATGCACTTGTTAATGTCTTTCCACTGTTTTAACAACAGACATGAGTTGTAAACGATCCATTTAGTCTTGCTCTTGAAAGCTGCAATTTCTTTACAAATATTACTTGACTGACAGGTGAACTATTGTATTCAACAGTTAGAAATTTTATCTTGTCAAAAAGTGCACACGTTTATAGTATTTCCATTTTGCTTATGTGCCATGATAACAGTCAATAATTTGACAATCTTCATTCGATACGAACAATTGAAAAACATTCTTGCGGAACACTTTCAAAAATGTTATTGCATCCAGAATGAGTTACTAAATCCAAGGGTTAAGGATCTGTCAGTTTGCAAAGAAAATATTGCCCAAATAGCATCGTGCTGTTAGACATCTATTTGTTGTGTCTTTAGGCAATGGATAATCTTAGCATGAGATAGGGTTGACTGCAGGAAATGAACAATGCCTATGAACAGCTTTCCTCTAAAGAGAAGGATAGAAGAATAGGATGGTTGGCTCTAATGCCTATTCCTGTGTTTAAGACTTGCAAACTTGATATTAGTTTCCACCAGTCGGGGCATAGGAGAGGGTCAAGGGGAGGGAGGGGGTGGATAAAAATTTAAAACCTGGGAACACATTCCAAATCCAGGACCTGTGATGGGAGGAGGTGACACTGCATACTGGGGCCTGTAGAGAGGGACAACAGCTTATTGGGACCCCTAGAGAGGGAAAAGTAGTGATAGAGATAAAAGAGAAGTGGAATTGCACCTCACATGAGCCTCTTGCTTTTCATGACGGTGGGGGCAGCGTGAGAGTGTTCTGCCCATGCAAGTGGGGGGGGTTTCTTTATTTAAATCAGACTTCCCCAGTGTAATTGGCAACCTGATTAAAATTTACTCAGTTTCAGCAGGGTTTCAATGGGCTTAAGAGGCACAGCAGCTCTTAAGTGCTGTTTTACATACTTTCTTGTGGGAGAGTTCCACCGAGCAGGCTATTTAATAGATTAGAACCAGATGAAAAAATGAAGTTCTACCATCAGATTTGGCAGGCCCTTTGCATCCCTAGCCTTGCTGGGTTTTCCCAGTGCTATCACTCCTCTGTTCCCTCCCTGTAAACATCAATCTCTGTGCTTTTACGCAATCAACTGAAATTTTGACTCGCAACAACATATAATTATTAAACTATCCTATTGTGATCTTCGCAAAGGCCTTAATTTAGAAGAAAGGAGAAGCTGACAACCTCTGATATATAAACTGATTCTGTAGCATCAGGTAATCAATCAGACAGACATCCCCATTAAATTATAACTTTCAAGTATAAAATGGGAAAGTCAGAAGGCTAAAATGTTACCAAAAAATGGCAGTGTGTTGTTTCCGACGAGAAAAATCAACATGTTTCTCTCCAGAGAAGCTGGATGGTTTTCTCTCCAGATCTTTTGATACACTGCCAAAAAAGAAATCAAGGGGCGTGTTTCACAGTCATACATAGGGATAGGGCGTCAACCCACTGGCAAAATCCCGCTGCAGGGGTGCCATTATTAAAGGTTGCCCCAATCAGAACCCATATAAATCTCCCCCCTCCCTCTCCCCCAGCACATCATGGAGCTCTCCTCTTTCCCAATTGGAGTCAGCCCCTCCCCTCCGATCATCGGTCCCTTCCCCCACCCCACCCTCTGCGCCAGCACCCACCGCTCTCCCCCGCCCCCAACGGCCATTGCCAGCATATCCAGCTCCAATGTCCTCTCCCAGCCACCACCTCATCGAAATGAATCCCTCTCTCCCCCATGAGGCTCTCACTGGGGCCCACCCTTTGGCACAGGTTGGCACTGTCAGGTTGGTGGAAGTGCCAGTGCCAAGGGGCATTGCCAGGCAACTGTTTGGCCACATCCTTCTCCCCTTGGGGCTATACTTACCGGTGTGCACCCAGGCAGGTCTGTGTGAACCTGTTGTAAACCATGCCGACGTAATGTCATGTCATCTGCACTGTGTCAATATAGGGGGGGTGGGGTCGTCAATATTTAAATATTGTAAAATATCTGTACTGTTCTATGTTCTAAATCAGTCACTGGCCAGGGAGTGGGGAAGATCCAAAAATCCATTCTCACCAGCCAGAACTCAGACTTCAGGATCTTGAGTCCCCGCTGGCATTCGCATGGACAGCAAACACAGGCTCAAGATCACCCCAATATTGTCATTTTGATTTGAATCAAGACTATGTTTATTAATAATTCTCCATGTGAAGCATTTAGAAAAGAGAGTTACTGCAATCAAATATTATAAAGAATTGCAAGCCTTTGGTTTGGAAACAAATAGCTCACAAAATGGTATTTGAAATGTAAAAAAAAAATGTTTATTTTCAGAATTTAGCCTTTGTTCTCAAAGATAATATCTTTGTATTGCAATCAGATTTTGTAGATGGTCTGTGTTTCTTAAGGTGTACCCTACTTAAATGCTGGTTGGGATTGGCATTTACTATGGAGTTTATTTTAGCTCCAACCACTTAGCAAAAATTGGATGGGAAGGTGATATTCACATTCTGGTGGGGGACTGATCGCCTCCTGTTTATTGCTAAACTTCATCTGATATATTCAGAGGCAGCAAAGGCCTAAATGAAGCAACAATTTTGTGATTTCATATAAACCAGGGTCCAATTAAGTACTGATGAACCCATTGCCATTCTCCCAACAGGAAAGAGCATCCATCAAGGAACGTCAACTTAGTAAACTCTGTGCACTGCAGATGCGGTCTAGAAAGGTAGTTGGTGGAATAACAATTGTGGGGCCAGAAGTGCAGAATGACTCCTCTGGGCTCCACATGAAAATGACATTTCTAACACTAACCCCCTTATACTACTCTCCTTGCCACCTGAATGTGTTAGTCTCTGGACTATCAGATGTTGAGCTAACCGGCGAGCAACACTGGGTTGGCTATTCGATGTATGCAGATCACCTCAATTGACTGGGCCTCCAAAGTTGGTGAGATTCGGGAACTAGCATGCATGAGAGAAAGGTCAGACATGGTTATAGTACAGGTGGTGGCAGTCCGTGGGGTTCCTCAGTGGTGAAACAGAATGAAAGCAGCATGGAAGAATACTTCAAAAATAAGAACAAGTCAAATGGGAAACATTAAAAATGTAACACATTGAATCCAGATCAGGGAAGAAGTGTGGAGAAGTGGCAGCAAAATGGAGTCTGGGTCATATACAGCAGCAAAACGGGGTATGGTACATCAGGACCTGTGATGGGAGGAGGTGACACTGCATACTGGGGCCTGTAGAGAGGGACAACAGCATATTGGGACACCTAGAGAGGAAAAAGTAATGATAGAGATAAAAGAGAAGTGGAATTGCAGCAAAAAACTTAAAATTTGGTTTCAAAATGGAAGTCTATACTTGAATCTCCTACACCAGCAAGAATTAGGCAGTGTTTTGAAATATTGGTGATCAGTGCAAATCGGGGAAAGATTTTCAGTAGCAGCATCTTCAGCTTGATGAATATTAAATTTCTCCTCCAGAAAAGGGAAGGAATTCCCACTAAACATACTAGGATTTAAGTGATGATTTATCAATGCCAGTTTGACTGACGGCACGGGCGGCACGGTAGCACAGTGGTTAGCACTGCTGCTTCACAGCTCCAGGGTCCCGGGTTCGATTCCCGGCTCGGGTCACTGTGTGTGGAGTTTGCACATTCTCCTCGTGTCTGCGTGGGTTTCCTATTTCCCCAGGTCCCTCTGCTCCTGCATCCCCTTTACAATTGTACCCTTTATATTGTGTTGCCACACCATGTTCTTTCTTTCAAAAAGAGTCACTTCACACTTCTCTGCATTGAATTTCATCTGCTACTTGTCTGCCCATTCCAGTAATCTGCCCATATCCTTTTGAAGTTCTTTGCTATCCTCCTCACAGCTCACAATGCTGCCAAGACCGATACCATCCTCAAATTTTATAATTGTGCTATGTATACTAAAGAGCTAGACATGGTGTACATTAGGAAGAGCAAAGGTCGCAACACCAATAGAAACTATAGAAACCATAGAAAATTACAGCTCAGACACAGGCCTTCTGGCCCTTCTTGTCTGTGCCGAACCATTTTTTGCCTAGTCCCACTGACCTGCACTTGGACCATATCCCTCCACACTCCTCTCATCCATGAACCCGTCCAAGTTTTTCTTAAATGTTAAAAGCATTTACCACTTTATCCGGCAGCTCATTCCACACTCCCACCACTCTCTGCGTGAAGAAGCCCCCACTAATATTCCCTTTAAACTTTTCTCCTTTCACCCTTAACCCATGCCCTCTGGTTTTTTTCTCCCCTAGCCTCAGCGGAAAAGGCCTGCTTGTATTCACTCTATCTATACCCATCAAAATCTTATACACCTCTATCAAATCTCCCCTCAATCTTCTACGCTCCAGGGAATAAAGTCCCAACCTATTCAATCTCTCTCTGTAACTCAGTTTCCCAAGTCCCGGCAACATCCTTGTGAACCTTCTCTGCACTCTTTCAACCTTATTTACATCGTTCCTGTAACTAGGTGACCAAAACTGTACGCAATACTCCAAATTTGGCCTCACCAATGCCTTATATAACCTTACCATAACACTCCCAACTTTTATACTCGATACTCCGATTTATAAAGGCCAATGTACCAAAGGCACTCTTTACGACCCTATCCACCTGTGACGTCACTTAGGGAATTCTGTACCTGTATTCCCAGATCCCTCTGTTCAACTGCACTCTTCAGAGTCCTACCATTTACCCTGTACGTTCTACTTTGGTTTGTCCTTCCAAAGTGCAATATCTCTCACTTGTCTGCGTTAAATTCCATTTGCCATTTTTTAGCCCATTTTTCTAGTTGGTCCAAATCCCTCTGCAAGCTTTGAAAACCTTCCTCACTGTCCACTACACCTCCAATCTTTGTATCATCAGCAAACTTGCTGATCCAATTTACCACATTATCATCCAGATCATTGATATAGATGACAAACAACAATGGACCCAACACCGATCCCTGCGGCACACCACTAGTCACAGGCCTCCACTCAGAAGCAATCCTCCACAACCACTCTCTGGCTTCTTCCATTGAGCCAGTGTCTAATCCAATTTACTACCTCCCCATGTATACCTAGCGACTGAACCTTCCTAACTAACCTCCCATGAGGGACCTTGTCAAAGGCCTTGCTGAAATCCAGGTAGACAACATCCACCGCCTTCCCTTCATCCACTTTCCTGGTAACCTCCTCGAAAAACTGTAATAGATTGGTCAAACATGACCTACCATGCACAAAGCCATGTTGACTCTCCCTAATAAGTCCCTGTCTATCCAAATATTTGTAGATCCTATCCCTTATCACACCTTCCAATAACTTGCCCACCACCGACGTCAAACTTACTGGCCGATAATTTCCCGGATTTCTTTTGGAACCTTTTTTAAACAACGGAACAACATGACCCACCCTCCAATCATCCGGCAACTCCCCCGTGAATACTGACATTTTAAATATGTCTGCCAGGGCCCCTGCAAGTTCAACACTAGCTTCTCTCAAGGTCCGTGGGAATACCCTGTCCGGTCCTGGGGATTTATCCACTCTGATTTGCCTCAAGACAGCGAGCACCTCCCCCCCCCTTTAATCTGTAAAGGTTCTATGACCTCTCTACCTGTTTGCCCTATTTCCGTAGACTCCATGCCCGTTTCCTCAGTAAATACAGATGCAAAAAAACCATTTAGTATCTCCCCCATCTCTTTTGGTTCCATACACAGTCTACCACTCTGGTCTTCAAGAGGACCAATTTTATCCCTCACTATCCTTTTGCTCCTAACATACCTATAGAAGCTCTTTGGATTTTCCTTCACTCTGTCTGCCAAAGCAACCTCATGTCTTCTTTTAGCCCTCCTGATTTCCCTCTTAAGTAGCTTCTTGCACTTTTTATAGTCCTCGAGCATCTGATCTGTTCCTTGCTGCCTGTACATTTCATACAACTCTCTCTTCCTCTTAATCAGTGTTACAATCTCCCTCGAGAACCAAGGTTCCTTATTCCTATTTACTTTGCCTTTAATCCTGACAGGAACATACAAACTCTGCACTCTCAAAATTTCTCCTTTGAAGGCCTCCCACTTTCCATTTACATCCTTACCAAAGAACAGCCTGTGCCAATCCACACTTCCCAGATCCCTTCTCATTTCATCAAATTTGGCCTTTTTCCAGTTCAGAACTTCAACCCGAGGACCAGATCTATCCTTATCCACGATCAGGTTGAAACTAATGGCATTATGATCACTGGATCCAAAGTGTTCCCTCACACTCGCATCCATCACCTGCCCTAACTCATTTCCCAATAGGAGATCCAATATCGCATCCTCTCTAGTTGGCACCTCTATATACTGATGTAGAAAATTCTCCTGAACACATTTTACAAACTCTACCCCGTCTAAACCTTTAACAATATGCGAGTCCCAATCTATATGTGGAAAATTAAAATCCCCTACTATCACAACTTTGTGTTTCTTGCAGTTGTTAGCTATCTCTGCAGATTTCCTCCTCCAATTCTCGCTGACTATTGGGTGGTCTATAATACAAGCCCATTAATGTGGTCATACCTTTCCTGTTTCTCAGCTCCACCCATAGGGCCTCTGTAGACAAGCTCCCTAACCTATCCTGCCCGAGTACCACTGTAACATTTTCCCTGACCAACAATGCCACCCACCCACCTTTTATCCCTCTGCCTCTATCCCGCCTGAAACATTGGAACCCTGGAACATTGAGCTGCCAGTCCTGCCCCTCCTGTAGCCAAGTTTCACTAATGGCTATTGATGCGCGATTAATTCACACGGGAGGCTAGAACGTACCCGGGAATAAAGGCTTTTATTCACGACAAATAGGAGCACACTACTTAACAATATTATCCCAGACTAAAGACTGCTAGGAAGTAGCAGTGACCTTTATACTCCTGTAAGAAGGCGGAGCCGAACGGAGTGTACCACATAAACAATAATAACAGGTGGAACACCCAAACCCTAACCCCAACAGTAACAAGAGTAACATATGTACAAGTACCCATAGTGGTAACCATCTATGGTTCACCACAGCTATAATGTCATATTTCCATGTGTCTATCGACGCCTTCAGCTCATCTGCCTTCCCCACAATACTCCTGGCATTGAAATAGACACACCTCAAAAGGTTATTTCCACCACACTCTACCCTTCCATTTGTGATTTTGCTTGAACTAACCTGTCTTTTTACCCCTGCTCCACTATCTGCTCTGGCACTCTGGTTCCCATCCCCCTGCAAATCTAGTTTAAAGGCTCCCCAATAACACGAGCAAATCTCCCTGCAAGTATATTGGTCCCCTTGTAGTTTAGGTGTAACCAGTCTCTCTTGTACAGGTCCCACCTGCCCCAGAAGAGGTCCCAATGATCCAAGAATTGGAAACCCTGCCCCCTGCACCAGTTCCTCAGCCACGTGTTCATCCGCCCAAGCATCCTACTCCCGCCCTCACTGGCATGTGGCTCAGGTAGCAATCCTGAGATTACTACCCTCGGGGTCCTGCTTTTTAACTTCCTTCCAAGCTCTTTGTACTCACTCTTTAGGACCTCCTGACTCTTGCTTCCCACGTCATTTGTACCAATGTGCACCACGACATCTGGCTGATCACCTTCCCACTTTAGAATGCTGTGCATGCGATCAGAGACATTGCTGACCTTGGCACCTGGGAGGCAACAAACCATGCGGGAGTCTCTGTCCTGACCACAGAACCTCCTGTCCGTACCTCTGACCATTGAGTCCCCTATCACTACTGCTCTCCTCTTCTTCATCCCACCCTTTTGCGCTGTAGAACCAAACTCCGTGTCAGAGTTCCGGCTGTCGCAGCTTGTCCCAGGTAAAGCATCTCCCACAACAGTATCCAATTCAGTATATCTGGGGTATTCCACGACAGTCATTCATAACTTTATTAACAAACAGTCCTTCGCAACTTTACAACACTTGAGTTATGACAAACTGCACTTACCTTGTTTTGGCTTTGATACTGGTTTCAACTTTACGATGCTCGCACTGACGCAATGCTCACACCGGTGAATAAGTTCAAATCTGGATATTAACATTCTGCACCACCCACCTCTCTAACTCAGTATGGTACTATATTTCTATATTTATTCAATTATTTTGTAATTTTGTATGTCAGTATGATTACTATTTACAACATATATATAAAAAACATTGCTACGTCTATCATTGATTCAGTAAAAATTCTGGGCTAATTTGGAGAAACCCCTCCCCCTGTTTATAATGGTTCTTAAGGGAAAATTGGTTCCAAGTTATGGCGTTTTGACTTCAGGCACAGTTTTCAGGAACCAATTGTGTTGCAAGTCCAATGGGAGTGGGAAAGGGGATGGGGATGGACAGCAATACAACAAAGTGGTTACAAGTAGCCTTATTCAGTGGTTGATATCAAGGGAGTAGCATCCACGAGATGGTGAAGTCAAGAATGTGACCAATAATATGGACTGGGGAGTTTACATGAAGGGAATGATTAAGGGAGGATAAGATCACAATAAACTCATAGGAGAGAGAACATGAAGAATTGAGAAGGGAGGTTGAAAAGTCACTTGGTGCAGAGGCCGAGAGGGGGATTTAGTGGCAATAGTTAGTTGAGAAAAGGTTTAAGGAGCTTGGGTGGCTGGTAGAGAATAATGATTTCAAATGAGGGGTGAGAGGACTGGAATCAGGTGAGAAGAGAAAATACCATAATATCAAGGTGCAATTTACTGAAGAGCCACCCTGCCACCACAATGGTCTTAGTGGGAAAGGGGGGCAAGGTAAAGCCAGGTGGTGAAGCTTCATTTAGGGGGAGATATCAGGTTTCAGCTGGGATACTGGAAAAGTACTCTCAATAATTCAAAATGCAAACTTTGAATCAATAAGAGGTATTATTTCTATAAAATAGGTGGACACACATAGGGATATAGATATTTCCCTATCCAACTCTAGATCCTGATGCCTGTCGATGTGACAGAAAGCACAGAAGGCTTGTTCATCCATGCAGTAGCAGAGTAGCTCATCCTGAATTTAGTCCATTTTATGATTCAACTGCCAAGAGATCTTTTGACCTCTTGAGCCTGCTCCACCATTCAATAAGATTGACAAGGGAGTCTGTCAAAAATATGTCTAACTCAGCTTGAATGTACTCAATGTCCCATCCTCTACTGTTCTCTGGGGAAGAGAATTCCAAAGATGAACAACCCTCAGAAGAAATGCCTTCTCATCTCTACCTTAAATGAGCGACCTCTTATTTTTAAACAGTGGTCCCTAGTTCTAGATTCCCTCAAGGGGAAATATCCTCCCAGCATTTATCCTCTCCGCCCCCTATGGTTGATCTTTCGAGAGTTGTCTCAGTTCCAACAGGGTCATATATGCACGTAACTGCCAGCCACCTCACATACCCTGTCAAACTAGAAGAAAGAAGCATAAGGCAAGAATTAAGAGAGTGTATTCATCACACGTTGTCACCAAGAAGTACTGTGGAAGTAAACACTCGTCATTCACACACCATTTGACATTAAATCTTATTGTACTATAGGTGTGAGTGCAGAATGTTCTTGTAGAGATTTCATTAGGTGGCAAGAATGTGATATTTGTGGATTTAATATGATTTAAGACATTACAGGTGAAGGGCAATTTCTGTTGGAATAGGGCCGTTAATAAAGTGTCTGTATTCTCAATTAAGGAGCAGTACCCTATATCAGAACTTTCTAAATTCTAATCAGAATCAAGTTCGAAAGTGCAGCTATTTCTAGTTCCTCCTCCTCCTGTTCTTCTTTACTTGAATACTTAGACCTCTGATCAGATATCTTTTTGAAGTGATGACACAGTGGTTATCACTGCTGCCTCACAGGGCCAGGGACCCAGGTTTAATTCTGGCCTTGGTGGACTGGCTGTGTGGAGTTTGCATGTTCACCTCGTGTCTGCGTGAGTTTTCTCCGGGTGCTTCGGTTTCCTCCCACAGTCCAAAGATGTGTGGGTTAGGTGGATTGGCCATGTTAAATTGCCCCTTGGTGTTAGGGGGATTGACAGGGTAGATATGTGGGATTATGGTGATAGGGCCTGGAGTGGAATCTTTGTTGGTACAGTCTCAATGGGCCGAATAGTCTCCTTCTGCACTGTAAGGATTCTAAGAAGAGTGAAGCAGCAGCATGACGCACAACAATCATTGAAACCTGAGGAAGTCTATGTTGACACAACATCTCCTCCCACCCAAATAATTCCAGGCACCTTAGGTGTATTTTGATGTTTCAATGGGGATTACACTGGTGGATTCAGACACCGCATGATACATGGATTTTTCTGGTGTCCTGGGAGATCACAGAAGCGTGGGCATGGAGTTTGTGCTAGTGATGTCTGAAACTGTTGGTTTTTCATTACTCCTCTGAAACTGAAGCAACTTCTGGAGTCCACATACTCCGTTAAATCGCAGAAAATTTCAAACGTTTGTCAGTGATTCCATGCTGCTGTGTAGGGAGTATTGTTAAAGTCCTCGTAAGCTGCAATCAAGTAGAAATCGCTGAACTGATACACACTTGGATGTTATTGGTCTCGCTGTCAAAACCCAGAAAAAAAAAGTTATACTTTTCCCCAAAAAAATTTATGGGCATTTGTCCCTTTCTTGCCATTTCATTGCCCAATCAATACCCCCTTGCAGTTTCCTCTTGCCCTCAGAAACATTCCACTTAAGCTGCAGACCTCACAGCAACCTGTACGTTCTCATGCAGACCTTGCACAAATCGGCCACTTAGTTACTACGTGTGTGGGACTGTTCACAAAATATTTATTGGATCAGCATATGAATCAGCAAAACACTACAAGAAAAAAAAAAGAGAATACGTTGGTCCTCAATTACTTAGTGGGTAAATTTTCACCTATATAGCAATCTGGTGAACTGGATTGTCCATTTGTTGAACTCAATGAGAAGAAAAGCAGGTTGGTTCTCTGATGAGCAGATAAATCATTCCGCCAGCTCACTGCCCGGAGAATGAAGGTGAAAATTATTTCCATGCCTCCAAATGTGTACACTGCTCCCTCTGCCTCTTACAGGGCATTCCTACGGACCCAAAGGTAACCACGTGTGCTCTGAACTTCTCCTCACTGACTATAGTTTGAACTCCAAGTCATTAAACCTTGCTGGGAATTATTTCCTTCATGACCCGTATAGACCTGACCTGCTGGATTTCACACTTTTGCCCACAGACCACGATGCCACTTGCACCAGTTTTTAGTGCAAGTCGGTGTTGGAAAATTTAAATTAGATTCAAGAGTTAAAATCTTCTAGGCCACATGCTTGGCCATCGACATCGCCACCATTAACCACACTAATACTCCATTTTAAAATTGGGCCTTTATTCTTCTGACTACAAACACACACACACACACTCTCTTCTCAGCGATGTCAACCTAACGTTAAGTAATCCACATCACAGTAGAAAGATCCATGTTCCACTGGAGGGCTGAACTGGTGGAATTTTTTGCAGCATACCTGTGTTAAGTGGGGGAATGATTAATCTTGTTTTGCGCAATGGAAAATATAGTGAACAGTCCATAGGGCCCATCAACTCCAGAAATTTTTCATTATAAAACGTGGGAAAAACAAGACTGCTCCACTCCAGCATATTGTTGTGTCCCAGATTCAACAGAATACATTAATGCAAATGACTGCCAATGAAGCGCCTCAAAGTAATTTGCTCCATGAAAGGTGCAAAATATAGAATATCTCCCCAGTCTTTGACCTCTCCAAGTTTGCATTTTGTCACAAGTTAACTTGAACTTGTGACATCGTTCTCGTTTTCCTTTGTGCACCCTCATAATGGCTACAATTCTCGGAGAGCGACTACTGCCAGCAACAGTACAGCAATTAGCAGATATATCACAAGAAGTGAACACAATGAGACCTGTAGTCGGTCACCTGTTCATAATATTTGTATAAAACTTATATAAGGTGGCATAACCCCAAGGCACAGCAGAAATAACACAAACAAGAACCCATGAAAGAAATTTGTTATTAATTATGACTGGGAACATCTAGAGCAATTTCACTCCGTGTCAAAGAGTACGCCCCACATTTCTGATAACACTTCTGATGCTTATGGCCTGATTTTCATCAAGTGATGCAAATCAGCTAGGAATGTTTAAGAGCAGTTGCTAATCCCATCAGCACAATGATGTGGCCATACCACTCAAGTTTGTGGATCAGTTCACTTGCATAATGATTCACACTCCAGCAACAGACTTGGACAGGTAC
Source organism: Mustelus asterias (assembly GCF_964213995.1). NCBI lineage: Eukaryota > Metazoa > Chordata > Chondrichthyes > Carcharhiniformes > Triakidae > Mustelus > Mustelus asterias. The sequence continues at coordinate 42,683,362 of NC_135817.1, forward strand.
AGGGAGCAAACAAGTCGTGTGAGCGAAAGGCTGATAAGAAGTGAAACTGGCAGGGGTGAGGATAATTAAAGGGAAGTGTTGCAGTAAAGCGAAGGGATATTTTCGACCCTCAAAATACTTCCAGAATTTTCAAAACACTACACTTTGTCTTTAGATAATGATTTGGAGTTTCTGCTAGATTACACTATTTCCCTGGGATCAGTCAAACTGGTGCAATCAACTAAGTTGAAGCGTGAATTACATGCAGCACAAACAGAGATTTGATGATCTTTTGCACTAATTTTAAAAAAAACAATTTGCTGAAAGCTGGCCCTGCCCTCGAAACTGACCACGGTCTCAGGGTCAATGAAATACCATTGTGACTTTCTACTAATTGCATTCATTTGCAGGACTGTGAAAAGACACAGAAATAAGCATGTTTAGGCACAATTTACAAAAAAATACAAAGGAACAAACCATTGTAAGCAAATTAAACTCGTAAATGGTTTTACTGAGATTTTCCAGCATTTTCCCTTTAAACTCAAATGGTTCTGTGTTGGTTTTTTTTTAAAAGTATTTTTCAATTATTTAAAATCATGTTACACAGCAGACTGACTAGACACTGATTAAAATACCTTTTAGATAAATTAATAGTAATATGCCTGTATTAGTAAAAGCTTCTCTAGCAATGTTTAAATTATGTCTGAAAAGATTGCCTGATTGTACTGGATTGTGTAAGATTTTGGTACGTCACTGCCAGCCTCCAGGGTATATGAACCAGGGGCGGAGCAGAACAGGGGTGTATCCCAAAGATTCACTGAGGAACCTCCCTTGGAAGTCCCCAAGTAAAGCCTGCATGGCAGGCTTTCCAAAAGTCTGCCATGCAAGCTTTTGGAAATCCAAACTTCCATTGGGCAATTGCTGAGTAAACGGAATCATCCGAAAGCTCCATTTAAATCACCAAGTTTGGATGGTTCCGACTGTATAACAGGTTTCGTTACCCAGGAAAAGTTAGACGAATTAGCTCACTTTGAACACCTGGTTTAACTATAGTACTGACTCCCGCCCCAACCACCTTCAATCCATCACAGGACCAGCTGAGAAGACAAAGGAGGCAGCCTCAGTTTCACATTTCATTCAAAAGGTGGCACCTCTACAACACTCCCTCTGTACTTCACTGGAGCGTTGGCCGAGACTGTTGTGTTCAAGTCCTGGAGTGGGACTTAAATTCACAAATTTCTAATTCAGAGGCAGAATAGGTGCCGACCGAACAATGGCTGATTAAAAGGTGGAAGTAACGCACGCAAACATCTATCTAAATGATAGTGCTAATTGTGGGTGGCACAGTGGCAAGCACTGCTGCCTCACAGCACCAAGGACCCAGGCTCGATTCCCGGTTTGGGTTACTGTCCAGAGACTGCACGTTCTTCCTGTGTCTGTGTGGGTTTCCTCCGGGTGTTCTGGTTTCCTCCCATAGTCCGAAAGACATGTTGGTTGGGTGCACTGGCCATGCTAAATTTTCCCTCAGTGTACTCAAACAGATGCCAGAATGTGGTGACTAGGGAATGTTCACAGTAACTTCATTGCAGTGTCAATGTAAGCCTACTTGTGACACTAAAACTCAAACCTTAAACACATGAAAGAATAAAAACAATGTTGCCTTAAAATCTTTACTCGAAGGTCAATGCTACTAGAAGGTTGATATTTTTGCTCAGAGCTGTTCTACAATCTGAGCTTGTGCAGCTTGCCTAATTTCCCAGAATTCCTCAGTTCTGTTCAGTCAGTGCTTGGAACATCGCCCAGTAGCTTTTCCCAAAATAATTTTGAAGAACAAGTGGACGCATTTTAAAAAAAACAATGTTTGTACTCCAAAAGTATTGGGACAGTCTTTGGAAATACTTGGCATAGCAACTTTGAGTAGGTACAATTGAAATTGAGATGCAAAGATTACGGATTAAGCATGTGACTGGCTCTATTTTTCCACATAAATGGATAAACAGGGCAGCAATCTGGCAAATCCAGGTTCCATTCCAATGTCAGGCATTACTGAATTACTGAAAATTTTTGGCTGCTCTTTAATGGGGCCACGAGACCCACTCTAGAGTTCAGCGTTCCAGTACATAGCGGAGGATTTGAAATGCTTCTGCAGGCGTATTGGGCTTGGCTCACACAGCAGAAAAGTCTGGTTTTTAAACAGCCAGCATCGTTCCACACACTCTGGTTTGCAGGGCCCATGCATCAGGAGCTGGTATCAGCATGACACAAAACCAAATGTGAATGTAGATTCAGAGTCCTTGGAGTGACACTTTTTTCTGGTTCACAATAACTGCTCAAGTCTGAGTTTGTAATCTGGCAAGAAGAACATCTAACACACTCAAAAGCATAGAGCAGTGTGCTCTTCACACATCAGGCAGATTGTTCCTCAGGAACAACAAAAATATTTTCAGTCTCCTCAACAACGTTTAGGTACTGGTTACTAGGCCGTTGAGCAGGGATCAGTGGCATCAAGAAACCAACTTCAAATCAACTCTGCATTTGAAGTTCTTCTGTGTTTCTGCACAATTATTTTCGAATATCATTGGTCTTCTGAGATCATTCCCTCTTCCCATTATTGGAGTTTTGTCTGAATTCTCGAGTAAACAATAAATTGATGATGGAAGTTCCTCTGGCAGTATCGGGTGGATACGGATGTTCAATACAAGAATCAACCTCATTTAACTCCTGGCATCAGATTTCCTGCCAGTGGGTAGTAGATTGAAAAAAAATCACAGAACTCAAAGACTTTCACTCGCAGCGGGCAAGTGGTGAAGTGGCTGTTGAACTGTCATATGAGAGCCCTGTGGAGTTGGAGGGTGAGAGATGGCTGGTGAGATTGTAGAAAAGAGACTCGCCCTTGCCAAAAATCTGAACCATTATCTTTTACATGTTGTTATTGTTCAGAAGCACTGGCTTGATGTTTCTCCCAATCTGAAATATCTCTCTACCTGTGAAAAGACAGTTGATGAGCTACTTCAACACAGCTGGTGTTTTCACTCTAGTTCTTGTTGGCTGGAAGTTTGATCACTGGGTGCATAGTCTTGTGGCAGAATTGCAAAACATTAAAGGATTTCATCATGGTTATTTGTGGCCTTCAGGTTATTAATATCCAAGTGAATTCAAATCTGAGAGCAGGTTGTTAAACAGATTTTCCACCTCTAATTTCATAACATTTTTCAGTTCATGGCACAGCACAAGTATGATACAAACAGCACTGTGGGTGTGCCTACACCACATGGACTGCAGTGGTTCAAGAATGCAGCTCTCCACCACCTTCTCAAGAGCAATAAAACATGTTGCTGGCCTAGCCAGTGATGCTCACATCTTATGAACAAATAAAAGAACAGTATTTCTTTCACAAAAGTGGGATTGCTCCAATTGTAGAATGGCGAGGCTGGACATGCACCTAAAAGTGGGCCTTAAGCTTTATTACCATTGAAGTGGCAAGCTGCTTGATGTAGGATCGATGGTCAAATCACTGATGTCAGCAGGCACAGTGATGTCATGGGAGCGAAACAGTGTCAATTGAGTCAGGAAGGAAGTGATGACAGATATCAGTGACGACTGAGGGATACAGATTGTAGGGGATGTAGAGGTAATGAATCATGGGTCAACTAACAGTCATGATGTGGAGATGCTGGTGTTGGACTGGGGTAAACACAGTAAGAGTTTTAACAACACCAGGTTTTAACCTGGTGTTATTAAAACTCTTGCTCAACTAACAGTGACAGATAGGGAAGGGGAGGGGGTTCACGGCCTTTGGCAGCAGCACATGTTCTTTGAATGTGGATTGGAAGGAACATTCCTACTCCATCAGTCCACTTCAGGGGAGTATACATTAAAAGCTTATTTTGTTGCTTAAAGCCCAAAAGGAAATGTCTATTGGCTAGATACAGACCCAGTCTTCTGATGTGCAATCTGCTGCAGTGTTAGCTGCATCAGGGCAAGCCAATTTTGCAGTAGAGTTCTGAAATATGCACAAGGCAATTTGCAAATAAGAGGGCCAAGACATGTTTCTGGCACGGGCTTTTAAAAATTGGACAGCACACCTCCAGCTCATAATGAATATGCACTTCCTGTCCACCATATTGGAGTTTAGAAGACGGTTTAGCACTCAAAAGCAGCACCGTGTAGCTGACTGTCTGGGCCCATTACTTAAAATGTACTTTAAGAAATACACTATGCTCTACGCACCTAGACTCTTCAGGCTTTTGTATGTGTGGGAGACCTTGGATTGAAATGTCTGCATTATCTTCTACAAAATTTCATCAAGAAACCCTGTATATCCCAGAAGAGCCAGAAGATGACTTTAACCTTTCTGTATTTCAGCACATCTATTTCTGTTAATTTAGTTACCGCTGCAGAAACCCAAAAGCTTAACTTTTTGAGTCAACAATTAGTCAATTTTGTTGTTGTCAATCACAGAATTAGCACATTCTGCAACATTACAGCTGTCTGTGCTTCCATCAACCTGACAAGGGGGAGGAGGTAATTGCTACAGGTCATCAATGCCCATTCAAGTCAGTTACACACCAATTCATATCACTGATGTTTTCAATGAGTCCTTGAGTCTTGATCAAAAATCATGCCTGTCAATACAACTGAGAATAATTCAGCATAGTTTATAATTTCTAGCCTTCTCAAATCCTGAGAGCAGAGGGTTATTATTTTTCATGTCAAAATAGTAAAGATTATGGAAGAATCTTTCAACCACACCAGATAATCAAACCAGGTTAGCACTGCTGCCTCACAGCATCAGGGACCCGGGTTCGATTGCCGGCTTGGGTCAATGTCTGTGTGGAGTCTCCACATTCTCCCCATGCCTGCGTGGGTTTCCTCCAGGTGCTCCAGTTTCCTCCCACAGTCCAAAAGACGTGCTGGTTAGGTGCATTGGCCATGCTAAATTCTCCCTCAATGTACCCGAATAGGTACGGGAGTGTGGCGACTACGGGATTTTCATAGTAACTTCATTACAATGTTAATGTAAACCTACTTGAGACATTAATAAATAACGTTAAACTTAAGGGTGCAGCAGATTGGCTGCTCATTGTAAATACTCAGTTTCTTTTCCATTGAAGTTGTTCGAAAAGAAAAAGGGAAGCACAAATTGGCTTCCACACTTCCTATAATAACTACTAACAGGAAATATACCAAATATGTCCTCAACAGAACAGCTAGAGGAAGATGTGCCTTCTGGAATATCTCAACCACTGTTCTGGCAGACGAATGCTGCAGAAAAATGAAATCTCCAGTTGTATTGGTTTCATTGCCATTGGTTCTCTCAAGACATGCGTTAAAGCTGGGGTGCAATGGTTTCTCCAGGTTAAAAGATGTCATGTGCAGGAATCTTTCTTTGAGTACATCGCCCAAGCTCTTCAATGGCTAGGAAATGGCAACAGGAGCAGAAGTGTGTTGTTTTGGAAGCTTCTAGTCATGATCTGGCACAGGGATGTTAGTTATAAGATGGTCGTCTAACACTCAAGCTTGCCATCAACTTCGCTGTTCTAAAGAGAGACCAGACAAGCCAGAGAGGGGCAGTTTAAGGAATTCCAAAGCTTTCTTTTGGAAAAGGAAAATTAGAAGATCACAGAGTTGGATTTTCCATCAGGCAGGAACTTGTGAACCAGTTTCATGAGTTTCCTCTTGGAGGAAATAAGCACCTCATGATTTTTCATCCCAAACAAACAAGGAGTCAGTTCACCACCGTGGTTGGTGTATATGCCCCAGCTCTGGATGTCAACAATGAAACCCTGGGAGATTTCTATGCCAAACCTGACAAAGCTGTCTGCGGGGTTCCAAAGAAATACAGGCTTATTCTTCTCGGAGAATTCCCATTGAAATCATGACATCCCACCAGGAAACCCGCAGCACAGAATGTGTCGCCAGCGGGACCAAAAGAATCCCACCAGCATAAACAGCCAGAGAATTCTAGTATTTGTCTTTCGCATTGATGTGCAGGCTACCCCATCATTGAGGATGGGGATATCCTCCTTTTAGTTGTTTAATTGTCCACAATGGGCTGTGGCAGCATTGCAGAGTGCAGACCTGATCCAACAGTTGTGGGATTTCTTAGTGCTGTCTACCTTTCGCTGCTTTTGCTCTTTGGCATGCAAGTAGCCGTCTGTTGTAACTTCACCATGTTTACTCATTTTTAGGTGCTGCTCCTGGCATGTCCTTCATTGAACCAAGGTTGATCCCCTTGTAGAAGATAATGCAGACATTCCAATCCAAGTTCTCTCACACATACAAAAGTCTGAAGAGTCTAGGTGCGTAGAGCATAGTGTATTTCTTAAAGTACATTTTAAGTAACGGGCCCAGACAGTCAGCTACATGGTGCTGCTGGATGATAATGGTAGAGTGGGGGACATGGAGGTTACATATTGTGGTTATATACAAGACTGCTGACAGCCTCTAATGCCACATAGTTGCCCTGTTTTGAGTTGTTAGATCTGTTAAAAATCTCTCCCATTTACCATGCTGGTAGTGCCACACAACATGGAGTGTATCAATGTGAAGATGGTACTTTATCTCCACAAAGACTTTGCAGTGGTCACTCCTACTGATACCGTCATGGACTCGTGCGTCTGCAATGGGTGATTAATGAGGAGGAGGTCAAGTAGGATTTTCCCTCTTATTTGTTCCCTTATCAATTGCTGTGGAACCAGACTCAGCCAGTTCAGTCAGTAGTGGTCCTAATGAGCCACTCTTAGTGATGGACATTGAAGTTTCACACCCAGAATATATTTTGTGCCCTTGTTCCTCCTGACTGTGTATTACTGTGCTACCACCTCTGGTAAGTCTGTGCTCTCTGTGGAACAGCACATAACCAGGACTGGTGTTATGGAGGAGTCCCTCAGCATCTCTCCAATAGTCTCTCATTTCCCTTTATCTCAGTACATTTTGCCTCCCAGTTTTTAACATTTTCTTGATTTAAAAAAAAAAGATTTACCAAGTGTGTTGGTGTGTTGGCCGCATTAACAATGTGTATAAGTGATTAAATAGATGCAAAGAAAGAGACAGAGGGAAGTAACACACACAAAATATAAGACTGTAACAATAAGAAAAGAAATCACACTGAATGTTGCCTTTACCACAGTAGAAAAATATATGTCAGCAATTAAGAGCAAGAAATAAATCAGAAAAAAGAGAAAAGATTGGAAGAGAGTGGGTGATACAAAAAGAATGAATGAGTAGGAATGATGCAGAGATGATGATAGGAAAGGACAGATTTATTTTTGGTCCATTAACAATGTTACATGAAATCAACTATATTTTGATATGTTTGATAGCTGGTAGAATGCCCGTGTCATTATACAAAAGTCTATCACCACGGGCAATGTCACAGGAGACTCAATAGTTATTCATGATGTGGAGTTGCCGGTGTTGGACTGGGGTAGGCACAGTAAGTAATCTCACAACACCAGATTAAAATCCAACAGGTTTATTTGGTAGCACGAGCTTTCGGAGCACTGCCCCTTCATCACCTGATGCTACCAAATAAATCTGTTGGACTTTAACCTGTTGAGAGACAGTAGTTATTCAGTAGGGCAATTGATTTCTCCTAACCTTTTCTTCATAGAGGTTTGTTTAATTTTATATTCATGTCCACTAGTTCTGTGTTGATAATAAGCAAATAACTTGTTTTTGCATTGCTATTTCAATGCGTGTGTCTGGTACTTCTTATGCTGTATTCATTCTACACTAACTGGTGCCTGTGCCCATTATGACTTCAGGGGAAATGCATCATGTGCCTTTGAAGGCTCCACATGCAAGACCACATATGAGATATTCTAGGTAACATTCTTCCTTCATGTAAAAGCTTGGATCAGAAAACTGATTTTTTAAATTGTGCTCCTGATAGATGTACCTGCTGGGATTGCAAATGTGAAAAATCAAGATTGATCTCCTTCCGACATCCTGTCATCCAATAAATAGTGACGTTCAATGAGACTCTCTTCACAACCTAGAGCATAAGACTCCAGAATAATCAACATTTCAATGTCCTTTATATATTTTCACCCTTCCATAAGACCTTAAAATACAGGAGCAGTATTAAGCCATTTGGCCCCTTAAGTCTGCTCCTACAGTCAATCATGGCTGATAAGTTTCTCAACCCCATTCTCCCACTTTTTCCTCAATAACCTTTGATCCCTTTACCAATCAAGAACTAGCTACCTCTGTCTTAAATACACTCAATGGCCCGTCCTCCACAGCCTTCTGTGGCAATGAATTCCACAGATTCACCACCCTCTGGCTGAAGAAATTCCTCATCTCAGTTCCAAAGGGTCATTCCTTTATTCTGAGGCTGTGCCCTCAGATCCTAGTCTTGCCTACTAATGGAAACATCTTCCCCACTATCCAGGCCTTTCATTATTCTGTAAGTTTCAATAAGATCTCCCCTCAGCTTTTAAACTCCATCGAGTACAGACCCAGAGTCCTCAGACGCTCCTCATATGTCAAGCTTTTCATTCCCGGGATCATTCTCGTCAACCTCCTCTGAACCCTCTCCAAGGTCAGCACATCCTTCCTTAGATATGGGGCCCAAAATTGCTCACAATATTCAAAATGTGGTCTCAGAGCCTTCTCAAGCCTCAGCAGTATATCCTTGTTTTTGTATTCTAGTCCTCTCAAAATGAATGCTAACATTGAATTTGCTTTCCCAACTGCCAAGTCAACCTGCAAGTTAACCTTGAGAATGCTAAACTAGGACTCCCAAGTCCCTTTGCACTTATTTCTGAATTCTCTCCCCATTTTAGAAAATAATCTATGCCTCTATCCTTCCTGCCAGTGTGCATAACCTCGCACTTTCCCATGTTGTATTCTGCCACTTCTTTGCTCACTCTCCTAACTTGTCCAAGTCTTCTGCAGCCTCCCCGCCTCTTCAATACTAACTGTCCCTCCGCCTATCTTTGTATCATCTGCAAACTTAGCCACAATGCCCTCAGTTCCTTCATCTAGGTCACTGATGTTTAGAGTGAAAAGTTGTGGCCCCAACACTGACCCCTGCGGAACTCCACTAGTCACCAGCTGCCATCCTAAAAAGGACCCCTTTATCCCCACTCCTTGCCTTCTACCAGTCAGCCAATCTTCTTTCCATGCTAGTCCCTTGCCTCTAACACCATGGGCTCTTATCTTACTCAGCAGCCTCTTGTGTAGCACCTTGTCAAAGGCCTTCTAGAAATCTAAGGAGACAACATCCACTGGCTCACCTTTGTCTAACCTGCTCATTACCTTCGCAAAAGAATTCTAACAGATTTCTCAGGCATGACCTCACCTTGAAACCATGCTGACTTTGCTTTATTTTACCATGTACTTGCAAGTAATCCGAAATCTCATCCTTAATAATGGACTCTAAATTCTTACCAACAACCAAAGTCAGGCTAACTGGCCTGTAATATCCCATTTTTGCCTCCCTTCCTTTTTAAACAAGGGTGTTACATTAGCGATTTTTCAGTCCTCTGGGACCCTCCCTCACTTCAGTGTTTCCTGAAAGATCACCACTCATACCGCCACCATTGCTTCAGCTATCTCCTTCAGAACTCTGGGGTGTGGTCCATCTGGTACAGGTGATTTATCCACCTTCAGACATTTCAGTTTCCCTAGCACCTTCTCCTTAGTAACGGCCACCATACTCAACTCAGTCCCCTGAATCTCTTGAATTTTTGGTATATTGCTGGTGTCTTCCGCTGTGAAGACTGACACAAAGTACCTATTCAATTCCTTCATTTCTTTGTTCCCCATTATGACTTCTCCAGCGGCATTTTCCAGCAATCTTTTTATATCCCTGGCTAGCTTATCCTCATATTTCATCATCTCCCCCATTATTTCTTTTTTAGTTATCTTCTGTTGGTTTTCAAAGTCTTCCCAATCCCCTGGCTTCCCACTAATCTTCACTACATTATATGCTTTTTCTTTTGCTTTAATGCTGTCTCAGACTTCCCTTTTCAGCCATGGTTGCTTTATCCTCCCCTTAGCATGCTTCTTCTTTCTCCTTGGGATAACATTTTGCTGCGTCTCCGGAATTACTCCTAGAAACTTCTGCCATTGTTGTTCCACCATCTTTCCTGCTAGGCTCCTTACCCAATCAAACTCTGCCTAGCTCCTCCCTCATGCCTCTGTAGTTGCCTTTATTCAACTGTAATACTGTTATATCTGATTCCAGCTTCTCCCTCCGAAACTGCAGGGTGAATTCGATCATAATAGTCACTGCCTCCCACGGGTTCCTTCACCTTAAGCTCCCTTATCAAATCTGCCTCATTACACATAACCAAATCCAGAATTGCCTGCTCCCTAATAGGATCTACCACAAGCTGCTGCAAAAAGCCATTTCATAGACATTCCACAAATTCCTTTTCTTGGCATCCATCATCAACCTGATTTTCCCAGTCCACCTGCATATTGAAGTCCCCCATGATCACTATAACTATCCCATGCTAGGGTATAAGTTCATGAGCACTTGCAGTCCTCTGACACCATGCCCACCATGGATCTGCCTCAATGATTGATCCTGACAAATTATTCAGCTGCAGAAGGTATCACATTCAACTTAATTCCATCACATCCAATATCCATGTATTCCAGCAGGAAGAATTGTCTCATGCTAATGAGTGCAAAACTTATTTTTCTTCATTGTTTAATAGCCTATGTCAGACTCAAAAACATAACTCTGAAGGTGTTATTTAAATAAAAATCATTCACTTGCAACCAAATGCCCTACAATTGTAACAGTCCATGATTAGCCTTGGTGATAACAGTTTGTATTAACCAGATATGTTTGATGAATTTTAACCCAAATTTAAATCCCTTTCCCTGATGTGGAGTTGCCAGCATTGGACTGGAGTAGGTATAGTAGGTAGTCTCACATCATCAAGTTACAGTCCAACAGGTTTATTTGATAGCACAAGCTTTCGGAGAACTTCCCCTTCATCGGGTGAGTGTAGTATTTGTTTCACAAACAGGGCATATATAGACACAAACTCAATTAAAGATAATGGTTGGAATGCAAGTCTTAACAGGTACAGACAATGTGAGTGGAGAGGGGGTTAAGCACAGGTTAAAAGAGGTGCGAGTTGTCTCCAGCCAGGACAATTAGAGAGATTTTGCAAGCCCAGGCAAGTTGTGGGGGTTACAGATAGTGTGACGTGAACCCAAGATCCCGATTGAGGCCATCTTCCTGTGTGCGGAACTTGGCTATTAGTTTTTGCTCTGCGATTCTGCGTTGTCATGTGTCATGAAGGCCGCCTTGGAGAATGCTTACCCACGATCAGAGGCTGAATGCCCTCGACTACTGGAGTGTTCCCCGACAGGAAGGGAACACTCCTGCCTGGTGATTGTCGAGAGGTGTCCATTCATCCATTGTCGTAGCGTCTGCATGGTCCCGCCAATGTATCATGCCTCGGGACACTGGCATTCCAACCATTATCTTGTACTTGTGTTTGTATCTATATATGCCCTGGTTGTGAAACAAAGCACTCACCTGATGAAGGGGCAGTGCTCCGAAAGCTCATGCTACCAAATAAACCAGTTGGACTTTAATCTGGTGTTGTGAGACTTCTTACTGTGCAAATCCCTTTCCAACAGACATTCATTCTGTGTATACATATTATACATTAACATTCAGCATTAAATGATTTTAATACACTTTAGCCCATCCAGCTGATCTGGATACCCTCAGACAAATATTTATATAGTGCTTTAATGACAAAGAATGTTCCCAAGATACATCATAAAAGTATGAGTTGGGTACAGAAGCAGGAGATGCCACACCAAAGGAGAGATTGGGTGAAGTATGTTCCTTTGAAGAGTCAGGTTTTAAGGATGGCCTTAAATGAAGAATGGGAAGTTGAAAGGATTGGGGAAGGTGTGAACTCAGTGACCAAAACATGCTTGGACACAAGTTGACGACAGAAACAAGATCTGCTATAATGCCTCTTCAATTGAATATCCACTGCTACTTGCAGTCAAAATCCACACAAGAATCATGGTCACTTTGTAAGGATATCAAAGAGCAACTGCTGCATATGGAATTGCACTTCAAAGGGGAGTCATAATGGAGGGAAAATAGTTGCGTGGAAATAAAACAAAAATGATTTTATAGGATGTGCAAGGTTCAATTACAGTACAATGACTTAAAGACGAGGTTCTCTTCACTTATAAACAGCTTGACAATCTCATGAACATAATTAGAATGTTAGTTATGACTAAGTATGTTTGCTTTGTTGTTTGTATATATATTAGGATCTGGAGGTTAACGTAGGTGATCTGATTAGTACGTTTTTGGATGACACAAGTTGACGGAGTTGCAGATAGTGACAAGGATTGTAAAAGGATGCAGCAGGATATAGATAGATTGCAGACTTGGGCAGAGAAATGGCAGATGGAGTTTAGTCCAGACAAATGCGAGGTGATACATTTTGGAAGATCAAATTCAGGTATGAATTATACAGTAAATGGCAGAACCCTTAGGAGCATTGACGCAAAGAGGGACATACAGGTCCATGGATCCCTGAAAGTGGCAACACTGATGGATAAGGTGGTCAACAGAAGGAGAGAAACTGTATCAATGCAGGCTTGGTGGGCCAGAGGGCCTGTTCCTGTGCTGTATTGTTCTCATCATATTTTTCACAGTTTAAATATTTCCTTGTTAAAGAATTTATAGGAAAACACCTTCAAGATGGAGAGAAAGTTTCCAAGTTTAAAAATGAAACATTGACCTGTAAACATTGTTCAGAATTTTCCCAAGAAAACTTCCAATCATATTGACAACATCTCTTGGACTGCAAGTAACTTTTAAACATTGGAATAATTTTAGGTTACACCAAGTAAGGAAGGAGATATTTGGGGACTGTAGAAGGAAAACTAATTATGCAAAGACTAGCCAACATACCTTCCTAGAAGTGATGAGGTGGACCTGTTGGACTTTAACCTGGTGTTGAGAGACTTTTTACTGTATCGTCTGGGAGGCATTGGATTTACAAGGTCAAAGCTGCAACATCCAACCACACATGGGACTCGCAAAGTGGTTTGTATGAATACAGTAGCACCAGACATTTACAGTATTTGCCATTGATCTTAGTTACCAGACATTCACAGCCACATACAAAGTTAAACAAAACGACCTGACCATCTCTAGTGTCATGTCACATTAGCCCATAACCCAGAATTAATGTTTCTGAAGTTTATATTTAGAAATGATGTAAATCAGCAGGATATCACTTATTCCAAAGATACAATAGCTTGTTTTATGCTGCAAATCCGGAAACATGGGTCAACATTCACCTCAATTTAGAAGAAGCACCCAGTAAAAACAAAGAATTACATCTGCCACTTCAAATGGAATTTGCAATACTGGAATGATAATTAAATATAAATCACACCACAAGTTGTTGCGGTTGGAATGTGCTGATCTGAAATTTGAGACAACTTTAGAGACTGGATGACAAGAACATTGCCTGACCACTTTGGGATGAGAGTTTGAATTCAACACAGCCCAAGATAATGAAAGGATTTGCAAACTGACAGATGCAAATTTTAAATTAGATGAAACTACAGCTCAGAAACTTAGTTTTTAATAGAATGGGTTCATTCAAATAGTCAGAAAACGATTCCCATGAGTGTAAAAAAAAAATCACACTGGGTGTATTGCTTGAGGTTGAATTTAAGGCATGATTTTGGTAAAAGCGAGAGGGGAAGCTTTGCCTTTAACTTATACCTGACCAGAATGTGTTTGCCATAAGCTTTAGGTGAATGATATGAAAATAGTTTATCTAGCATTGATGTCCTTTAAATAAGGAAACTGAATATCAATTTTAAAAAGTTTCAAACGTATTCCCTATTTTACAGAAGATGCTTAACTTTCCTTAACCTTAAATACCATTTGATTATTATTCCCACACTGCATGGCATCGAGTCCTAAACCCAGTACTATGTACCCATCACTACAAACTCATACCTCCCCAAAGTCTAACTCCTGCTACAGGTACCACCTGCAACACACTCCATCGAGCTGGTAGATGTTCAATGCCATTTTCTCTATCCTGCAAGTTAAAATTCAAAACAAAAGTTTGATAGTAATCAAGGATATTGATATATAGCTCGCACCCAATTATACACATCATGCCAGTGGAGTCTGAAAATAGGACTAAAAATATCCCTCTTACAATGTGTTGTGATGACATTTGATTTATTTAATCACCACAGTTAAGTAGCCATGATATATTGCATATACCATAAAAAATCCTTAGATTTATTTTAAAATCAGTTATGTATGGATTATATGCATTTAAACTTCCTGTATATTTTGTTTCAAGATGACATGACTTATTTGATCACCATAGATAAGTGGCCCTGATGAAATATTACATATAAACATAAAACAATCCTTAGGTTCGCTGTAAAAAAAGTCAGATAGTTATGAATTAAAATTCCTATTTATTTTGTTTCAAAATCAAAGTTTGAATTGCTTATCTGCTTTTATTCTAAAAAGTCAGAGCCCGTTGACTTCCTGCAGTAATATTTCAAATCAGAATTTCCTTAAAGTCGTAATGACTGTCTTAATATTTGCACAAATGAAAATCAGGTAGTTTAAGAACATGAAAACGCCAGTGAATTCGGAGGTCACCAAGTTGAAGGCATTTGAAATATTATTCATTTTAATTTATACAGAAAGTCAGAATTTTCTCCACTGGTTAGGATTGTTAAAATATAGTTCATAATTCATATGTTTTAGATTAACTTTTAGTTTTGGGAATGCAACATATAGGTTGGAGGTTAAAATATTAAATGTACATTTGTTTATATTTCTCTTTGAGAGACCATCCCAAAACACTGTTGTCATAGAAATGGGCTGTGGGGTAGAATGTTCTTTTGTTTAAATTAGCTGAGTGTCTCTCATAGCAGGCAATTACAGTATTGGTCAAGTTGTAAACTGTATCTCATTGGATTAAGAGAACCAACAGGAGATGATTGCACTGACCGGAAAAGAACACAGAATAATGGATGGCTCAGAGAAAAGCCCGAGGAGTGATTTGACTTGGTAGACAAGGGGAAGAGGTGAAGCAGCAGAGGCAGCTGAATGAATAATCTCAGATGATAAAAGGAGCCTATGAACTAACGCGCACTTATTGTGGGATATGAAAATGAAGGATGCATCCTCCTTTAAAACACAGGTCTTTGCCCTCCAGTTTGAATCGGAAGTAATTAACAGTTTCAGCCTAGGAACACAAGGGCCAATAATGCTCCCTTTTTCCAACCCGATTCGGCCAAGGATGGCTGAACTTGCTTTCTATGAAATGCATTCTACTTTTACAATGCCTCTATTTTCTCAGAAGACGAAGGAAATTTGACATTTCAGCTACAACCCTCACCAACTTTTGCAGATGCACCATAGAAAGCATTCTTGGTATGGCTCCTGCTCTGCCCAAGACCGCAAGGAACTACAAAAGGTCGTGAATGTAGCCCAATCCATCACGCAAACCAGCCTCCCATCCATTGACTCGGTCTACACTTCCTACTGCCTCGGCAAAGCAGCCAGCATAATTAAGGACATTCTCTCTTCCACCTTCTTCCATCGGGAAAAAGATACAAAAGTCTGAGGTCACGTACCAACTGACTCAAGAACAGCTTCTTCCCTGCTGCTGTCAGACTTTTGAATGGACTTACCTTGCATTAAGTTAATCTTTCTCTACATCCTAGCTATGACTGTAACACCACATTCTGCACTCTCTCATTTACTTGTCTATGAACAGTACGTTTTGTTTGTATAGCGTGCAAGAAACAATACTTTTCACTGTGTTAATACATGTGACAATAAATCAAATCAAATTCATCTACATCCCATGGATCCAATGATATAGGTATTACCATTATCAATAACCAGAACAAAAAAACCCAGCAAAACAGAGGACAAACACTTTGATGAAAGGGTTGTAATGTTGCAATGTGTTACAGAATTTGTGTTTGAAGTAGAGATAGTCAATATTTAGCATTTAGATCAAATGGCATGGGAACAGGATGGGCACATGGGACTAACACTGTGCTCAAGTGGAGAATAAACATCAAAACAAACTGATTGGGATGAATGACCTGTTTGTGTTATAATTTTTATACACTGCTATGCCTGAAGAATGAGAGAAGACAGAATATTGTCAAAGAAAATTAGTGCAAAAATATGGAAATGCAAAAACATACAGAATTTAGAAATGTGAACTTGGTGCAATTGGTAGCACTCACACCTTTGAATCAGAGGTAATCTTGGCCAACATTTTGTGCACAATTGAGAGAGTGCTGCAATGTTGGAGCCGATAGCTTTTGAATGCAACAGAGGTTCTGTCTGCCTGTTCACCTGGACAAACAAGATCCCATGGTCCCATTCATCCCTCAACCAAGATCATCAAAACAGATTAGTCATAAACCTCTGGAATGAAACTAACAAGGGATTCCTGGTCACTGCAGTCTTTTACTCTGGAAGTAGTTGTAGATTTCTATAACTACTAAAAGCTTTGGAAAAGCTTGTGTTAATTCTCACTTCAGACATTTATGCTAATACCCTCCCTCCCTGCAATACAAGTACTTAAATATATGCTTCAGGAGGTATTTAAACAGTCCTTCAATTATCTCAGGGAAAGCTTTAATTAGTTTTGAGCCAAGGTGTTTTGCTATTTCTGGAATAGTGCTACTTCTGATAATAACCATGATGATGGGTCTTTCAATAACTACCACTTGAAAAGAATTATGTGCATTTCTAATGTGATGGTGTTTGATGAGCCCAATGGATGGTGAATAGAAGTCCATTTGTCCATTCAATGGAATTGTAGCCTGTTTCCATTGAATAGCATCCAGAACAAGCAACTTTCACAGAGAAAAATTTCAAACTTGTTTATGTCTTCCTTTATATTGTTCGAGTCTTTATGATTAGCTATGCCACTTAATTTGGTAAGATCTGCAAATTTTTAATCACCATACCTCTAATCCAGAATCCAAATCATTTTGATGAATGCAGCAATGATCCCAGCTTGGATTCTTAGATAGATCTCCAATTCCATCAGTCAGAGGAATTTCCCTTACCTTCTGTTGTTTGTTTTTGGTTTTGTAGCCTTCTTTCAATCCATTCTGTGCCCTAGCCTCTGACAACTGTCATGGATATATTGGGTGGCAAAATATTGAAGGGTTTCTTCATCAACATTTCAAACATCTGAATGTTGGTGTCTATTGCTTCTATTATTACTTGAAATAGGTTGGATAAACAATCTTCCTTTTATAAAATAGATGCTGATTGATCTGTTATATTTTTTATTTCTAGTTTTTTGTTAATCTCAGTCTTTTAGGAAAGGTTCTTGTATCTTTGTTCCCATTGATGATAGACTATGTGGCCTCTAGTTCCTTGGACGACTTCCATCTTCTTGAAGAGTTGCTGTCTGCCAGTCCTCTGCACTATCCCTTTGTTACAGGGTAGGTTGGGAATTTACCAGGTAAGAATAACTATGCAATTCCAAGTCAGACCGTCCCAGTACGAACCATGATTCAAGGTCAGACAGACATCTTTGCCTCCTTTTTTAATCTGGTCCCAAGTGTTTAATTATTTTCCTTAAAACCTCTTATTTTACTTTCATCATTCTCAATATTTTACTTTCAACATTATATCTTTGCAACAATTTCCAATATTCAAAGAGAAACAAATATTTCATCAAACAATATCAATGTTCAAACATCTGAACATGAAACTTAGTCAGTACAAAATGATTAAACTCATTGCTGGGAATTAGAGATTACAAAATATATTTAAGTTAGAAAAAGGTCTGGCTTCTATTCAAAAATATCAGCATCAAATATTCACAAGATGAACTATTGCTCACATGTAATGGTTTACTATCACCATGAAAATACATGATATTTATCTTGTCTCCTTCGGACTTTTAATTTACAAGCAAATATTGTTATATTATTCAGAATCTTAAGTTATGGAACTGGTCACCAAAGGGAACAATTGCAATTTAAAATAGAAATTCAATATCACTAAAATTGTATTGCTTTGAATAAAATTCACAACTCTGAGAAAAATAGCACTCCTCCAGTACATTCTGCCTGCTGTGTGTTAAAAGAAAACTGTGAATAATTTCTACCAAGATCCTTGCTATTTTTCTCAACAAATGCATGAATTTGTCCTTTTTCATTCTTTGGTATCTACTAAATAATTCTAGTGGGCTGGTTAAAACAGGCAAAAAGTAAATTCCAATCGAAGAAAGGATAAAATATGACGGAATTCAAATACGACTTCTGTAACATGTTGGTTAAGACACTCAAACATGCCTATGCTCGTTAACCTTAATAATAAGAAATGTCACACTAACATGAGAAACAACATACTAAACATCAGCAATTCAGTACCTGCGATGTATATTTCACCATTCTGTTAATGATAAAGTATCAAAATGTAATTTTAAAGAGTAAATTGTTCTTCTTTTAAAGGTATCGTTTACTATATATTATTAATTTAAAGCAAAAAAGTTTCAACATAATATTGTCAGATTTATCAGATTGATAAGTTAAAGGTCATATACAGGATACAAGCACTGCCAAATCACGTTACTGAGCTGTTGTCAACAGTAAGATGTGTTATACTGGGCCACTGAATGCCTCAAATAAACAAAGCTGCACATATCTTTCAATGTCCATTTTTAGTATTTATTTTCACCAAATATACATTTTCAAATAGTGTGCTAAAGTCTGCAACCGGCTGTCACAAATACTTCTTGTGGGCTATATGGTAGCCATGATGTAGAGTTGCCAGCATTGAACTGAGGTAGGCACAGTAAGTAGTCTCACAACATCAGGTTAAAGTCCAACAGGTTTATTTGGTAGCACAAGCTTTCGGAGCGCTGCTCCTTCATCAGGTGAGGCATTCAACCTGGTGTTGTGAGACTACTTACTGTATGATAGGTTAAGCCCCTTGGTCCCTAGTTTAGGTGGAGGAGTCCATCCATGATCTGTCTGCTGTCATGGCTCCAGCATATGAGCTCTGAGCTGTGGCCATGGAAAGTGTGGCAACTGCCTTGGAGGCCCAAGTCAACAGAACACACCGTGGCTGCCGGATGTGTGCTTGGACTTGCACTCCCTCTCTCCAACCATGGGTGCAGGGCATTAATGGCAAGGAAAGAAGGGCACAAAGTACCTCCGTGTCCCTCCAGGTGCCCCTTCTCCTGAAGGAGTCGAAGAGGTGCATTTGGGCACCCATATGGAGAAGTGCCAGCCAGGCACCCTAGGGGTATCATCCCAGAAAACTCAAAAGGGCGTAATCCTGCTGCTTCACCTCCCCACTACCAGTGACACCATTGCCTCCTGCAGGTCAGCCCGAGGAAGGTAGACCTGCATCGGTGCATGTGACCCTCAGCAGGCTGGAGCCCTCTAGGCCTCACACCATGAGGAGATGCCTTCCAGGATCAAAGTCAACAGGCATAGCAGTCAGCTGGCTGCCTCCACCTCAGCTCTGGATAATGGGGCTACAAAGAAACTTCCAATCGTTGTACATATGATTTACACACATGTTTAATTGCAGTGTTTAAGTTTGTTGTATTCTCATTATGTTGCCAGTTGCTGCACTGGTCTTGGGATTTAAAGGCATCAAACTTCATTCCCCATCAGATTCCAATGATGTGGTAATACCAATACACAATTTATCGTCCCACATCATCAGTCCTGTCAGTATCGAGAATCCCCGCAGCAGTATATTTAACTATTGGCCATCATTTATGACTTTGTGGCACCAGGCAACCCAGCAGGTATTGATCACCCAGTCTTGAGCCCTCAAAATGCTGTCCCCTCAGCATTTACAGCCATGTCATTGCATGTCCTGCTGGTGTCCTGATGCGAGATTTGAGGAGGATGCAAAGACGCCTCAAGGAGAGTTAGACAGAAACAGGACTGATAGAGTACGAGGGTTAAAATCATGAGGCTGGCCACTGAGGTCTGAGGAATAGAAAACCAGCGTCTGTCCGAGGGGTTAAGATAATAAGTGTGGACAGCCAACATGTAGGTGCAGACAGCAAATAAGGAGGCAACAAATCGCTCTTGATTGCAAGAGGGATTGAATATAGGAATTAAGAAGTGTCCTGTTTGTCTTACTAGCTTGGTAAGGATAGACCTCCCATTAAGGGATTATAAACAAGGTTCACCAGATTTATTTCAGAGACTGTGGGATTTTCTTATGAGATGAGAGTGAGAAGAATGGCCCTAGATTCTCGAGTGCAGAAGACTGACCGACTATCTATATGAAGCAAAAAGATTTTGAAGGGGCTCTGCAGGATCTACTAGTTGAGTATAGTTAATGGCAAAGCCTCCACTGCCCTATGGGATGGAGGCTTCCAAACACCGACTATCTTGTGTGTGTGTAGAAATTCCTACACATCTCAGTCCTAGATGTTTTCCATGGCTGGGATGTCCAGAACAAGGGGACACCATCTCAGAGTAAGAGGTAGGCTATCTAGGACTGAGATGTGTAGGAATTTCTACACACAGAAGGTAGTCAATGTTTGGATTTCTCCATCCGATAGGGCAGTGGAGGCTTTGTCATTAAGTATACTCAACTAGTATATCAATTTCTAGCTAAAGACCTGGGACAGTCTAGGAAATAAATTAGGACATTCTCATCACCACCCCCCTCCACCCCTGCCCCATGCCCCCACCCCACCAGGCACAAAGGAGCTAACCCCTACCTCACTTCCCTCTATCCGCATCCCTTGCCACCCCCATCCTTCAACTCACCTTCGGTCAACTTAAGCTGTCCTTTAGCAAAGATTTTACTGCAGTTCCTATTGGGATCTCAATATTATGAGATCAGGCTGCCATGTAGACTTCGCGATGTGGAAATGCCGGCGTTGGACTGGGGTAAACACAGTAAGGAGTCTAACAACACCAGGTTAAAGTCCAACTGGTTTATTGCTACCAAATAAACCTGTTGGACTTTAACCTGGTGTTGTTAGACTCCTTACTGTGTAGACTTCACCACAGAGGCGAACAGAACTGAACATGGTCCTCATTCATTTGACTCATGATTATAGGGTGTCCCTTTACACTCAGCCAATTGTGCTCACCCTTACCTCTACCCTCAAAGACATCCCTTCTCCCACTTGAGGAATCGTGCTTTCAGAATGACTGGGTTTTAACAAACATTTTTAAAATTTAACTATCCAGACCCACTCCACCACCTTCCACACTCACCTGTCATTTATCAATTTCTTCCCACGTTCTACACTCCCCTGTCACTTATCAATTTCTCCATCATCCTTAACCCATGCCTATCCCGATCCCGACTCCTCCTGTTCTCCATGCCACCTGTTTTGTCCATTACTTAGCCTCACGGGGGACAATCTGCTACCTGATCATAACTCTGGACCTGCCACCCTACAGCATCCCACATACCCTTCTCATTGTGACTGTTCCATCCACTGTTCAGTAGGCTCAGTTCAACCCCCAGGACCCACCATAGACAGCACCAAACCCACCTCGTCTCCCACCATCCCTGCCAAACTCCCTCCCACCCAACATGTCAGGTCCTTCTCTACCTCCGTCATTTCCACCCTGCCCCTGACAGCCTGCCTCTCTTCCTGACTCCAGCCAATCTCCCTCCCCGTGTACCCTTCACTCTGCCCCGCTCACCTTTGCACCTTTTTCAGGTCCGAGCTCCATCCTTCTCTGCTGACCCTGCCTCCCATGTTCAGCCTCCTTCACCCTTGCCCAATAGACTCCATCCTCCCTCCCTAGGTCACCTTGGAAAACTGATACCCAAACTCAATCATAGTCTGCCACAGAATCCAGAGGGGTAACTTGATTCTGGTGAGCTGGCCTGTAAATGAGCATGCATGACATGGGAAATCCTTTTGTATGTATTTGCAACACGTGGCATTGGGAAGCTGGACTCACCTTTAAAATTCTGAGAATTTAAATGCTAAAGTTCACCCGATGTTGTGAAGTTAAATTTTGCCCTCACGCCTTTCTTCCCACTCCTGGTGGACACAGAAGCTTCTACCCAGTATCTCAGATGGGAGTTTTAAGGACAGCTAATTTTACAAAACTAGAGGGGGCGGCACGGTGGCAAGCACTGCTGCCTCAACGCCAGGGACCCGGGTTCAATTCCCGGCTTGGGTCACAGTCTGTGTGGAGTTTGTACATTCTCCCCGTGTCTGCGTGGGTTTCCTCCAGGTGCTCCAGTTTCCTCCCACAATCCAAAAGATGTGTGGGTTAGGTTGATTGCCAATGCTAAGTTGACCCTAGTTTCGGGGGGGATTAGCAGGGTAAATATGTGGGATTAGGGGATAGGATGGGATTGTTGTTGTTGCAGGCTCAATGGGCTGAATGGCCTCCTTCTGCACTGTTGGGATTCTATGAAAATAAATAGAGGATCCTGACAAATAACCAAAGTCGCAGAGGGCCATAGGCTGCTCTCCTCCTTTTAGAGAGAGAGAGAGAGAGAGAGCTGACTGGTGGCGATTTAACCCGAGGGTCACTACATCACAGGGAAGAGACAAAGTTGAGAACGTGGGGCCCTCTCTCAGTCAGTATGGGAGAAACCACACATGTGGTGTATCTCCACATCATAAAATGAACCATCCGAGCTAACTGACCCTGCCTGGCAAGTAACATGCATAGGATGTGAGCATCGCTGTCTAGAGCAGCATTTATTACCCAACCCTAGTTGCCCTTGAGAAGGTGGTGGTGAGCTGCCTTCTTGAACCACTGCAGTCCGAGGTGCAGGATCAACAGTACTTATCGGGAGTTTCAGGATTTTAACCCAGAAGCAGTGAAGGAACGGTGATAAATTTATACTGTGGAGCTTGCAATAAGCTATCTTTTGTCGCTATGGCCTTTGAAGAGGGCTATTGATAGTTTGGACTGCAGCCTTTGTAGAACAGCTTTTTTAACTGAAGAATTGCTGCATTACATTGTGCTGTTTGCTCTGATAATATACTTCCACTCATTTTAAAACCATCATCATTTGATAGAGTAATTCTGTTAGACCTTTCTGATCTCTCAAAGTAGCTCTGAAAAAACAGCTTTATTCAGAAATAAGAACCCTAAAACCTCAAATGCTTGTGTTCAATGTCACTAAAATATTCAAACAAAAGTACCTATTTCTCAGTGACAGCTGGTAACAGCCTTTAAAAAAAAACAGGTGGTCAATTATTCTCAACTCAGAAAACCAGCTGCACAGAATCAGTTATCAAAAACAAATCTCCCACTGTCCACCCATGTAACAAAATGCTTAAATGTTCATTTACTGAGTGCGCCAATGCTAAAATTCATCAAATCTACCATAATTTTATTCACCACAGCACCACTGTCCTCCTTTCCTGCTCACATAGAAATCATAGAAACCCTACAGTACAGAAAGAGGTCATTCGGCCCATCGAGTCTGCACCGACCACAATCCCACCCAGGCCCTACCCCCATATCCCTACATATTTTACCCGCTAATCCCTCTAATCTACGCATCCCAGGACACTAAGGGGCAATTTTAGCATGGCCAATCAACCTAACCTGCACATCTTTGGACTGTGGGAGGAAACCCACGCAGACACGAGGAGAATGTGCAAACTCCACACAGACAGTGACCCAAGCCGGGAATCGAACCCAGGTCCCTGGAGCTGTGAAGCAGCAGTGCTAACCACTGTGCTACCGTGCCGCCCTATGTGGGAATTAATTGCATTTTTCAAAAATATGTGCAAGTGCACATCTTGGTTTAACAGTTGGCAGAATATGTTTTGCCATAGCAGAGATTTATAGTCTCAATCCGCAACTAGATGGTTACTGGCCTCAGATCAGAATGTATTACTATCTCCTGCCAGAGATGTTCCTTTTGCAATTGTCTGTCTCCTTAATTCAAGAACGCAGTCTGAACAAGGTGGAGTTCTTTGGAATTTCTGACAATTTTAAGTAAGGAAGGCTGCTCAAGCCCAATGTATTTTTAAGAAATAAAATACATGCTAAAATGATAGGATTCCACAAATGGTATCTGATTTTAGAAGTAATGTCATTTGCCAGCTCAGTATCAAAAATTACAAAAGCAGTTTTGGATTTCAGTGGTACCAAATTACATGGAGAATGCCAAACAGCCAGGGTGAATTGCAAGTGTCGATTTTCCTCATTGAATTTACTCTGCTGTATTTACTCATGTATGTGCCGAAGGCCCAATCTAATTGGATACCCTGAATCCTTGTTATTCCTGGAATACTGTATACACAAGTTTGTTTTCCATGCTTCAGCTGGTGGAGCGTGGCTGATATTGAATGAGGAAATGAGAAAGTATTTTGTGATTAATAGTATGGTCACATGAAATAGAAACAACATAATGGGTAATGTTAGAGATCCTTATTTACAGGAGATTTTCAGATTCTCATAGGAGCATATTTCAACCAGCTTCTGAAGTATCTATCATAAGTGATTCATGGACAACCTTTAAGGCATCATTTACTGTTCAAACAAGTTGGTGGTCTTGATAATAACATACTAATGCTTGTCCCTTAGCTGATTTTGCATTGTTTTTACTAGCATTGGAGATTTTGTGAAAACATTTTGAAATAAATGACAGCTGTTGCATTTCAATACCGATTTGCTCTATATTGTAGACTGAAAGCAAGAGGTACAGGACTAGGAATCCTTAATTAAAGCCAGTAGTGTTGTTACAGTATGGGAGTTTATATACATACACACCTCCCTCTCGCACTCCACAGTTGAGGTGGACTCAAAAATTCAATAAGGCTGTTGAATGGATACACTTACCATGATGCAGGGTTGGCAATTTAAATTGATAATGATTATTCGATGTTGAACAGTCAGCAGTTTTTGTATAATTTTATAATTTATTTAGTTCTGATGATTGGCTTCTTGAAGAATTATTGATGAAAACATTAACAGTAGAATCAACAAGAAATATACTTGTGTGTGTTTCTACATTGAAAATCTCAAAGGCATTTAAAATTGCTGGATCATTTAGAATTTTAATGTTAACCAATATAAGTAGGATAACATGGCGAGAAGACCTATATTTCACCACTAGTTACAGAAACAGTTTGCATATTAAGGTGTTTGTTTTTTTAAAACTATGTACGTTCCTTACCTGTTTTCTCTGGTGCTGTGCTACTCGCAGCTGTCTCAGTTTGGGCCTTTGTTGCTGCTTCACTGGCCTCTGCAGCAGGTGCTTCCACTGGTTTCTTCTCCTTTTCCTGGCTAGAGGTTACATTTGAAGATGGGGTACTTTCAGTGGCAGTACTTGCGGCGCTTCCTGTTTCCTTGACATCCTTTTCACCATTTGCGGGCTTTTCATCTTTCGCTGCTGGCGTTGCTTTTTCCAAGTTTTCCGTGGGAGCTTCCTTTGCCTCCGAGGCCTTCTCAGCATCGGAGGGGGTTGCTTCAGGATTGCTTACTGGCTTTGCTGCCTCTTCCGTTTTCCCTTCAGAACCAGATGCGGCTGGTTCTGTTGCCGTTGCCTCCTCTTCCTTGATAGCCTCTGTTTTTTTAGCGTCGTCCTTTTTTTCTGCACCCTCCACCTTCGCTGCCACAGCGGACTCTCCTTTCTTCTCCCCCTTGAGCTTTTTCCGTGTTATATGGCCACGGAAGCTAGCCTGGATTTTGGTGGCAGCCTTGTGAGCCTTGTCTTCGGGTTTGGTAGTCTCTTGCTCAGCTTTCGCATTGGCCTCATCATTCTTCTCAGCCTAGAAATCAAAGTCACAGGAAAACATAGCCATGAAGTCATAGCAGAAACATTCTTTGGGTCACTGGTGTTATATACCCCTACCATTGTTCCCAACACATATTTATGCTTCAGATTTTGTCTGTTTAAGCCACTGTTTATCCTACTTTGCAATCCCATCGAGAAGATTTAAGTCACTATCAATTTCTTTTAATCAGTAAATGGAAGCATTAATAGCTAAAGTGCCAGAAAAGAAATAGATTGTAGATTTATTTCCATTTTCACAATGCAATGTACATTTGGTGAGTCACTAGAAGTGTGTTAGTATAACTCAAGAGACTGAGGCACTAAAACCATGAGATGCCAAGACCGTTGTAGGAGATCAAGAAAAAAAAAGTACAGACAGGAACAGGCCTTCCAAGCCCATTGTGATGCCTTCACTAAACTAAAAAAACCCTTCTGCCTTTACTTTATCTGTATTCCTCTATTCATGTAGCCATCCAGATGCCTCTTAAATGTTGCTAATGTACCTGCTTCTACCACCTCTTCTGGCAGCTCATTCCAGGCACCCTTCACACTCGTGAAAAACTTCCCCCGCACATCTCCCTTAAACTTTCCCCCAATCACCTTGAAATTGTGCCCCACCTGACACTTCCACCCTGGGAAAAAGCCCGAGTATCCACCCTATGACTCTCAATTTTGTAGACCTCTATCCCTCCCCTTAGCCTCCGTATTTACAGTAAAAACAACAAGACGTGCTTACATATTGCATCAATTCCAGTATAATTCTATTCATAAAGTTATAAATAGATCCCTTTACATTTTATTTAGAATGAGCTGAGAAAAGGCATTTCAAATGTAAAGTACATTGAACCCCCAGCTTTTTCATAGTTAGATGCTTTCATTTTCTAGCTGCCTTGCTTAGCAAGCAAATAGAGAACTGAATGGATGGGAATGTGAATGGTGAGCAGGATGTTAAGAAGCTTCAAGGTGATTTAGCCAAGTTTAGTGAGTGGGCAAAATACATGGCAGAAACAGTATAATGTGGATAAATGTGAAGTTATCTACTTCAGTAGGAAAAATAGAAAGGCAGAATATTATTTAAGTGGTGAGAGATTGACAAATGTTGATGTACAAAGGGACCCAAGTGTCCATGTACACCAGTCACTGAAATCAAGCGCGCAGGTAGGAAGGCAAATGGTTTGTTGGTCTTCATTGCAAGAGGACTTGAGTAGAGCAAGGATGCCTGACTGTACAGGGCCCTGGTCAGATCACATCTGGCATACTGTGTACAGTTTTGGTTTTCTTACCTAAGAAAGGATATACTTGCCACAGAGAGTAGAGTGAAGGTTCACCAAACTGATTGCTGGAATGGCAAGATTTTCATACAAGAGAAGAAATATGGTCAACTAGGCAGGTATTCACTGGAATTTAGAAGAATGAGAGGCGATCCAATTGAAATATATAAAACTCCTACAGGGTTGAACAGACTGGATGTAGGGATATTGTTTCCTCTAGCTGGAAACAGGAGTTGAGCAAAGGAGAGATTTCTTCTGTCAGTGGATGGTGAACTTGGAATTCTCTACCACAGAAGGTTGTGAAGGCCAACTCACTGAATATATTCAAGGAGTAAATAGATGCATTTCCAGACTCAAGGCATCAAGGAATATGGGGAGTGGGTGGAGGGATAATGCAGAGAGAGAATCAGCCACTGAATGGCAGGTCAGGCCTGAAGGGCCGAATGACCAACTCCTGCTCCTATATTCTGTGTTTCTAAGAATCCACCTACCTTGGTCTTAAAAATATTCAATGAACCCACCTTCACCCATTTCTGAGGCAGAAAGTTCCAAAATCACAGAATCCTCAAAAAATTCACCTCATCGCTGTCCTAAAAGGGCAAGTCCTAATTTTAAAACAGTGCCCTCTCATTCTGGACTCACCCACATCCTTTCCATGTACACCTTTCCAAGACCATTCAGGATGTAATATACTTCAGCTAAGTCACCCCTCACTCTTTGAAACTCCAATGGTAACAAACCTAGTCTGTCCAACCTTTCCTCATAAGCCCACCCACTCATTCCAGCTATCAATCTAGGAAATTTCCTCTGAACTGCCTCTATTGCATTTACATGCTTCCTTAAATAAGGAGACCAAAGCCACACACAGTATTTGAAGTGTGCACTGGAATTTTCACGTCCCGCCTGCCACAGGAATCGTAGCGGGAGGGGAGAGGACCATGCAAAGGTCCATTGGCGGGATTTTCCAGTTTTGGGTGAGCGCGACCAGAAAATCCCGCTCCTGTTTTCACCAACTATAGCTGAAGCATTACTCTTTATTCTTTCATGGGATTTGGCCGTTGCAGGCAAGGCCAGCATTTGTTACCCATCCCTAATTGCTCTTGAACTGAATGGCTTTCTAGACCATTTCAGAGGGTAGTTAAGAGTTAATCACATTGCTGTGGGTCTACAGTCAAATGTAGGCCAGACCAAGGATAGCAGATTTACTTCCAAAAAGGACATTAGTAGACCAGATGGGTTTTTAATAACCATGGACAATTGTTTCATAGTCATCATTTGACTTGTAATTCCAGATTACTCTGCACCTCAGAATTCTGCAGCTGTGCTTCATTTAAGTAATACTCTGCTTTAATTCATCTTGTCAAAATGAACATTTTCACTTTTTCCCCAATTATACTCCATCAGCCAGATTTTTGCTCACTCACTCGACCTATCTATATTTGCCTGCAACCTCATGTCCTCTTCACAACATGCTTTCCTATCTATCTTTGTGTCACCTGCAAATTTAGCTACCTTGGCTTCCCTCATCTATGTAATTAATTTAAATTGTAAAAAGCCGAGGCCCCAGCATAGACCCCTGTGGGACTCCACTAGTCACATCCTGCCAATCAGAGAAATACCCTTTTGTGCTTTCTCTGTTTTCTGTCAGCCAGCCAATCTTCCATCCATGGTAATATGTTACCCCTACACCATGAGCTCCAAACTTGTGCAATAGTCTTCTATGCAGCCCTTTGTCAAATGCGTTCTGGAAACTCAAGTACAGTACTTGGATTTCCAGAAGGCAGGGGGGTGCCAATGTGGGCTGCTTTGAGCTGGATGGTGTCAAGCTTCGTGTGTTGTTAGAGTTGCACTCATCCAGGCAAGTGGAGAGCATTTCATCCCACTCCCGACTGGTGCCTTGTGGATGGTGGACAAACTTTGGGGAGTCAGGAGGCAAGTTACTCACTGCAGCATTCCCAGCTTCTCACCTGCCCTTGTAGCCACAGTATTTATATGGCTGGTTCAGTTCAGTTCCTTGTCAGTGTATCTGGTCAAGTCTGATTCAGATGACATTGTAAGCTTTAATTTGCGTCCGCCCAGCACAAAACTAAGAATCAATCACCTTCATCAGTTATCAGACTATGTAATTTTAAAGCTTTTTTCTGATCTAAATTAAGAGGTGCCTTTTTCTGGTAAGTACGTATGTGGAAGTGATTGTCACAGACTTCAGCCTTATTTATGCTCATTTAATGTAACATAATTAATCTGTTTATTTTATGCTATTCTTAGATTGGAATCAGTATGCTTTAGAGACACAGTTGACCTGTTGTGTAGCTGCAAAAGGATCTTCAGTTTTATATTCACTGACAGTTGCATTGGTTAAACAGCGATGCAGTCAGTAGTTTTGCATCTTCACTTCCACGGAGATTAAAAACACTGTTGGGGTTTCAATATCAGTTCCATACCTTTTTATGATTCATATTCAAAGCAATGTGCAAGTTATGAACTGAAAAGTTATGTTTTCACGGTAGGATCATTACATTGGAAGATTTAATGCTCTGCTAGATCAGACTCAAATCCATTTATAAAATTAGTGTAAGAGTGATTACAAAACTCAGATCATACTTACAATTGTAGCAACCTGGCATAAGAGTGGGGGGGGGGGATTTGAAACTCTCAATCAGGTACAGGATTGCGATTATCCCACACCGAATGATGCAGGTGTCACAATCCTGTTCATGACCGTTAATGTTTAAAGAATAATCCAAGCATCCAGTAATTGACTGACAGAACTATAACACTAAATTTCACACTTAGACAAAAGCAAAATTTATTGTACACAAAAATAAATTAAACAATGCAAGCACCACTAACAGCACTATTTTATAAAGACTCAGTTCCACTTGTTACTCCCTCCCCACCACATCCTTCTCCCCAACAGCTTTCTTATACATCACAAAATTCTTGAAAGTTCATTCACTTTTCCTGGGACCAACCCAATGGCATGCCACAGTCCTCCACAAGTAGTTATGATTTCTCCTCAGTTTCCCGGCTATTGTCAGAGGCATGAAATTTCATGGAGATCCTTCCATTAGTTTTTGCCTAGATACTCCTTCTAATTCTCTTCTAAGCCTCATGATTATGTTCTGAGCCCAAACTTCAGCTTCATATCCAGGGATTTAAACATCAGGAACACTGCCGATTCCGAATGGATCTTAATGCTCCCACAGCTTCTATACAGTTGTTGGCCCCACAGCTTATTCTAGTACCTGGCAGATGATTTCTTATTGGCTGATCCAAGCTGACTGGCCAAGTCAACTGCTTCCAAGCTAACTACAACCTGCCTACTGCCAAAAGACTCTGTGAAGATCATTGTGAATTTCTTCTTCTAACATGGAGCTAGGCAAATTTATGGTTTCTTTTCCCCGCATGAATTCCAAACCAAACTTAAGCCATGCACACATTCCATGTGGTGAACAATAATGTTAATATTTTCCCAACTTAAAATGCAGGCTTGATGAAAAATTATCTCCTGTTGACTGTCAATCCAGTGAGAAGCAGTCTACACTAAAACAAATGAATTTGCCTGCCCCTGAGCAAACACCTAGATAACTGAAAAAAAAGAACATTCAACTTTCTATACTGCCTCCCCTCTTAATGCCTTCATTTTCTATCCTTCCTGAACAACTCATATCCAACTTGTATTTAATACCCAGCCCGTTCCTCCTTTGAGGCAGGTCTCCATTATCACCACAACATCTTATTTTTAATGTGGCTATCAGCACCTGCAACTCACCAACTTCATTCACAACAGTCCATATATTCACATATATTTGCTCCTGATAACCTTCCCCCTTAGTAAGGTAATAGATGGGTTCAACCTATTTCCTACTCTGGTGTGGTCTGTCCCTCCCAGTATTCTGTGCACCTTGGTGTTCCTCTCTGGTATTATCTCCTAGTTCCCATACCCTTGCCTAGTTAGTTTTAACTGTCCCCAATAGCAATAACAAATTGCTCCACGATGTAATTGGTCCTGGCTATATTTAATTTTAATCCCGCTGACTTTATCGCTAATTGACCTAGTCCCAACATCACAGGAATCTAAAGCCCTCCCTCCTACACCATCTTTCCAGCCATGTATTCATCCGCTTTATCCTTCTATTTCTATATTCACTTGCACATGGCAGTGGAAGTAATCTGGAGGTTACTACTTTACAGCTCTTGTTTTTAATTTCTTACCTAGCTCCTCAAGTTCAACTGTAGGACCACATCTCTCTTTCTATCTGTCATTGATATTGATGTGGACCATGACTGCTGACTATTCACCCTCCCTCCTTCAAGTGCTCTGCAGCCCATGGCACCCTTGACCACTGCACGATGCAGTGATACCAGATGCTGCCCATGCTCTGAAATCTGGATGGAGCTCAAGCTGCTGCAACGCAGAATGCTCCCTGCACAGATGGCTATCGAGCACATGGGAAGCATTCTGATGTTCTGACATTGCACAGGTTATTCGTGCAAGAGGCCGGAGCTGCCTGCCATTCACCAATTATACAAAAAAAAAACTACTGCCTAAAAAGACTTGGGATAGGGCTTTGTGCAAAGCTTCGAGTCTATCCTCACCCTCTTCCTCCATCGGAAAGCTGCTCATTTTCTTTGCTGCCTCTGATGCTGCAGCCCAAGGGGATCTGCTACTATAGCCCAATGACTGAGAAAGTGGTATGCCCAGAACCGTTGCAGTAGCAACCAATGCCTTCCCCACACACAGCACCACAACAAAAATGGTTGTTGGTGAGGGTTGGGTGCCTTTTTCAGCTGATGCATATTCTGCTGTGCATAGTTAACGGAGAGCAATAGAACAGCAAGGTCCAAAATGACAAGTTAGGCATCAAATCAGCATTAGACATTGACGGATATTAAAATCTGCCCACTCCATCTACTCATGCCCAAACTAATGCAAGATGGTGCTCAGTGTGAACCATGTCAGAAGTGGGCAGAAACAACACTTTTGCAAGCTTTCCACTAAACCCATAGTGCCAAAACTACCTGTGCTATGGAGTCAAATTTTACAACCTATATATCCCTCTCCAAAACTTCATCAACTGTACCTGTAACGTGGTGCTAATATAATTGTGCCACCACTGCTATTGATTTCGAGTGATGATTTCAATTTTCACACCAGACTTTCAAATCTAATCCCATCTTGATGTCCCTTTGTGTTTTTTCTTCCTCTGCCATAAATGTAGTGCACATAGTTTAATGCATTTGTCTCAACTTCCTGTCTGCATTCTTAACGTAGTAGTTAACTCATTTAAAACCAAGTGCTCATTTGTTACAAGCGTCAACTGGCTTGGTATTAACTTGATTATATCATTAAGTGACACTACAAGAATGTCTATTGTCAGAAGGCCATGCTGCAACAGTAAAGTTTACATGAGATTTAATAATACCTAATTTATAATTTTAAAGAAGCGATAAACACAAGAGGGGCATTACAGAGCATATGCATTTCATTACCATACAAGACTGCTCATCCTCATTAAATATCAGAATAGCAGTCACTTATTTTCTTCTGTATTTCCCACATTGCCTTTATTTTCCATTCCAATTATTCCTCGTGTCATTTCTCAACTTACTTCAATTTTGTACCACTATTCCATTTCAGTACAAGAGGCACTGGTAATTACATTAACTATTTTATGCTCATCGTCAAGAATCTCATTATTGCTTCAGTCTCAAAAATAGTAATTACCATCTTAACAGAGCAATATTTTTAACAGTAAAGTTTAATGCTTTAGCACTAGTCTAAATGCACTATTATGTAGAAAAATTTATTAAGTGGCAAAATATTTGATTTCGAAATATTAACTCAATAGCGAAACATTTCTATTTAAACTGGTGTTTCCTCTTCTGAATGGAAGTATTCTGTGGGCAAAATAGATTTGAATGTACATTCTGATTGTTGTTTCAGGATGTAAATAGTGACCAATTTCTCTAAAATGGGAGGCTACTCCCATTCATTAGACTTACCCTGAAGTCAGTTTGTCCTACACCTCAATCAATTTGTTCAAAGTTGCCGGAAGTATTAAGCTGAAAATAACACAGCGAGGGCTAGAGAGCACCTGGACCTCAGAGAACAAGGTAATCAATGAGATTTTTAAAGTTTATTTTTTAGTGTCACAAGTAGGCTTACATTGACATTGCAATGAAGTTGCTGCGAAAATTCCCTAGTCACCACACTTTGACACCTGTGCGGGACACGGAGGGAGAATTTAGCATGGCCAATGCACCCAACCAGCACGTCTTTCAGATCATGGGAGGAAACCGAAGTACCCAGAGGAAACCCACACAGACACAGGGAGAACATGCAACTCCGCACAGATAGTGACCCAAGCCGGGAATCAAACCCGGGTCCCTGGTGCTGTGGGGCAGTAGTGCTAACTACTGTGCCACCAGATTTAAGGATTGGGAAACAAACAGAGAAAATGTAGGAGGGTAAATTAAAGGGGGCAAATTCAATGTCAAATCAGGGAAGGAAAAATAAACAGATAGAAAGAAAAGTTAGAGAGATGAGATAGAAATAAAATAAAATTCAACAAATTTTAAATTTCCACAAAAAATTCAAGAGCTGACAGAATGAGACTCCACACTTGTATTGGCTACTTTTCAGTGTCAGTAAGGTTGCATGGTAGTTAATAATTATCGGGTTAAAAGTTTATTTACACTACTAATTACCATCCTTAAATATCTGTGATTTCATTTCATAGCATACAAATGCTGCAAATGCACAACATTCAAATTAATTTCATTGGTGAGACCGACAACGTCATTTTTACAAAGCTAACAATAGAACGGTGTCACTACCTAACCCTTTAACGAAGATAACACCGTCAAGGCTTTCTTCATATCCTTTATTTTTTTCTTATGAACAAGAGCAGCTTCCAGTAACTATATTTTTTGACTGAGGTAAACATTGTTTACAAGTGAATGATTAAACATTTTACTTTCTAAAAAAGCCACATCCACAGCATACTACACATACTGGTTGCTAGTGTTAGGAAATATCCAGCATAGATTACAAGGCAGTAGTTAAATGGCCCCAAATATATAATAGCACAAGGAGAGTTAACTCCCATAAAATATTACACTTCTAGAAGCAACAGGTGCCAAGAAAGAATCAAGATCTTAAATCACTGTGCACATAAAAGAACCTCTGCTGATAAATTTCTGATAACTAGAAAGAATCAAGAGAATGATCAAGTTTTGGCCATCAGAAATGGATAAAGGTTAGACAAGACAAAAATCCAGTCTGCATTGGTTGGAGTTTTCCTTTTCTAAAATACTTTACTTCAATTTGGTGTGATTTGTAATCCTAGATCAATAAGTCTAACTTACAACTCAAATCAGAATGGGGAGATCTTTTATATATTATTTGGACATTATTCAAATAGTCTGCCAACAAATAAAATAAAGGAGCGATCGGACATAAGATCATGTTTCATGTCCTTTGCAGCGAGGTAGCATAAAGAGCTTAGCATTGCTGCTGTACCCTAATGTGCATTGGGCAAGTCTTATTGGCCTAAAGTGAGCGCTAAGAGGCAGCCTATTTAAGCATCTATGGTTTGCCACCATTCAGTTCCTTGAGCTTCTTCCCCCATTTGATTAGATCATGACTGATCTGGAACAAGAACAACTTGCATTTATAAAGCATCTTTAAATTATGGTAATGGGGTTCCTGACCTTTCATGACCAAAGGAAGTCATCTTAAAAATAATGTGTGATTCCTTGATGGTAAATCAGTTTAAACATTGTTATACTGATAATGAATTAAACAAACTGGCAACAGATCATTTTTAAGATAGTGAGCCTCAACCAAATTTGATGTTAGATGAGTCGATAGAGGCCTGATGGCATTAATACCCCTTTTTGTTAAGAAAGGGTGGGATTTTCCAGCCGTAGTTGCCCCAAAGACAGAAAATTCCACCCAAGGTCAGCAGACCTTTGCATAGTCTGTGTCCTGCCCGCTATGGTTCTCTTGGCGGGCAGAACAGGAAAATTCTGCACCAAGTCTTTTAACAAATATCGAAAAGCTTCCCTTAATTTCAGCATAATTACTACATATATCCTACAATGATATAATGTTTTACAATGCACTGAAAAGTGAGCCATTAATATCAAAATTACAAGCAGTATGCCTTGTAATATCAGATTTAACCCTTGATCATTAAGAGAACGGGCATTGATAGCTAAACGTATATACCAATCAAAGGTGAACTATGTGATGTTGCCTTTAAAGTTAGCTTAACTCGCTAGAATCACTTTTGTAGTTTGGAAACAAACAAGACAAATCTGCACTATTAGAATGTATGTAACTATGGAAACAACAGATAAGGCCAACTGAGCTCTTGACCCATCAACTCATATTGAATAATTGGACTCCAGCCCAAATAAAACTAAGAATGAGCCTCAGTTATAATTAAATAATTTATTAATAGTTTTATCCCAAGATTGGTCTTTAAACTTAGACAGGTTACTGTTAGGTATGTTCCTAAAGAGATTTGGGCTGGAATTCTCCGGCCTCCCAGCCGCGTGTTTCCCGTCGGCGGGAGGTGGGGCATTGTTGGCTAGCAGCGAGATTCTTTGGTCCCACCATTGTCAATGGAAATTCCCACTAATATTGCCCCACGCCAGCGGGAAACTCACGAACGGCGGTGTGCTGCTGGTGGGACTGGAGAATTCCAGTGTTTGATGTTTTACATTTGATACAAAGTCTTCTTACAAAACAAGTTAAAGTGGAGACACACAATGGCTACAGAAGAATGCATCTGAGTCTGATTATAAGTATAGAAACCAAAAGGTAAGACAAAATATAAAGTCACATGTCTGAAGTAAGATTAAAAGAACATATTGGACAAGCTCATTGTTTGATTTTTAAGATTAATTATGAACAGCCAAGACCAATTAAGTTAAATTAAAGAATGTCAGCCAGTGGGTGACAAGCTCCCATTGAGGAGAGGGATCTTGAACCTTCTCCAAGGATTAAAAATCCCACCTCCAGGTCTCCATTAGTTATCCATAATCTGACTGAAGATACTCATCCAAAAGGAAGAGGATGATGCACATTTTCATGGAAATAATCATCCATGGAAAGCAATAGAGGTCTTTTGCACAAGATGAGTGTGCTTATGTTCTTTGGGTGCTGTACTTGAAATTAGTTTTGTGTGGAAAGACAAAGAATGATACTCATGAGAATGCTTAATGGTATTGATCTATGATTCTTATATATTTTGACTTGACCAGTTGTGTATTATAATTTCATAATTCTACATTACAACTGTATTATTTTTCTTTAGAGAAAACTTCCTTGAATTCACTATCTGAAGAGTATTGCCTTATCTAGTGTTTCAAGTCTTGTTCTATACTGAAGAGTTAAAATGAATTACCAGTGAACTGGAATCCATCCAAAAATCCAACATTGCCCCATTGTGTAAAACAATTGCTTCCTGATTTAGTTCCTGAATCTCCTTGCTCTAATTTTAAGATTAATGAAACTATATATTTTTGTTTTCTTCTCTTGCTTGTTGCTGATAAAGCAATGTACAAATAAATGGAAAACATATCAGCATGCCAAAACAACGTATAAAACATTATTAAAACTAAAAAGATCTAGATTACAGAATGTGTACTTCGGTAAATAGCATGTAGTCACGAGGCACAGCACACAAAGTATTTTATTGACCAACTCTGTCTGCTTGCACTATCAGAAATATGTTTAAATTACAAGAGAACGATATGTGAAATCCTAGATACATTGAGTAATTTCCAAAGGATAATTTCAGATAGGAGAGAAAACTATAAGATTAGCTTCATATTATTTATGGCATTTATTAATTAGGACAGAATTTTAATAGAAGTGGTAAAGAAATATTGTTAAAATTCACAAACTATTGAAATTAACAAGATGATTTTAACTAGTACAAAGGGTACTGACAAAGAGCTATCAGTTAGACTTTTTTTAATGCACATTTGAGTGGTTGAAATGTAGTGATGTCTTTGAAAATTAAAATATGTTACTGAAATGCTCTTTGATAATGTCTAACAGGGTAGCTTGTGGCAAACCAATGGACAATTGGGGAGGGGGGATAAGGTTCAATACCACAAGCATGGTTCAGTGAGCAAAGTTGTAATAGGTAATCCGTTCATTTATATGTGAACAGTTTTACCATAAAAGTGGCATTTACAACAGTTCAGGTTAGCTTTTATCACAATGGTACAGCTGATCAGTAAAGATGGTCATTTGTATTTATAATCCAATCACAGAATGGCAGATACTTACTCGTTGCCAACCATTACAGCAGAAAAGGGTCACAGAAGTTTCTGTGGCCATGCATTACATGGAAACAAATGTTTAGAAAACTTTGTCAAAGGCAAATCGTGCCTTACGAGCCTGGTGGAGTTCTTTGAAAATGTGACTAAACACATTGACGAAGGAAAAGCGGTAGATGTGGTTTACATGGATTTCAGCAAGGCGTTCGATAAGGTCCCCCATGCAAGACTTCGAGAAAGTGAGAGGGCATGGGATCCAAGGGGCTGTTGTCTTGTGGATCCAGAACTGGCTTGCCTGCAGAAGGCAGAGAGTGGTTGTCGATGGGTCTTTTTCTGAATGGAGGCCAGTCACCAGTGGAGTGTCCCAGGGATCTGTTCTGGGACCCTTGCTGTTTGTCATTTTCATAAATGACCTGGATGAGGAAGTGGAGGGATGGGTTGATAAGTTTGCCGACGACACGAAGGTTGGTGGTGTTGTGGATAGGTTGGAGGGATATCAGAAGCTGCAGCGTGACATAGATAGGATGCAAGACTGGACGGAGAAGTGGCAGATGGACTTCAACCCGGATAAATGTGTAGTGGTCCATTTTGGCAGGTCAAATGGGATGAAGGAGTATAATATCAAGGGTAAGACTCTTAGCAATGTAGAGGATCAGAAAGACCTTGGGATCCGGGTCCATAGGACCCTCAAAATCGGCCTCGCAGGTAGAGGTGGTTAAGGCAGCGTATGGTGTGCTGGCCTTCATCAATTGAGGGATTGAGTTTAGGAGTTGGCAGATAATGATGCAGCTTTAGAAGACCCTCGTCAGATCCCACTTGGAGTACTGTGCTCAGTTCTGGTCGCCTCATTACAGAAGGGATGTGGAAATGATTGAAAGGGTGCAGACAAGATTTACAAAGATGTTGCCTGGATTGATTGGCATGCCTTATGAGGATAGGCTGAGGGAACTCGGTCTTTTCTCCTTGGAGAGACGAAGGATGAGAGGTGACCCGATAGAGGTGTACAAGATGTTGAGAGGTATAGATCGGGTGGATTCTCGGAGGCTTTTTCCCAGGGCTGAAATGGCTGCTACAAGAGGACACAGGTTTAAAGGTGCTGGTGAGTAGGTACAGAGGAGATGTCAGGGGTAAGTTTTTCACAGAGGGTGGTGGGTGAGTGGAATCGGCTGCCGTCAGTGGTGGTGGGGGCAAACTCGATAGGGTATTTTAAGGGACTTCTGGATGAGTACATGGGACTTAATAGGATTGAGGGTTATAGGTGAGCCTATATACAAGCCTAGGTAGGTAGGGACATGACCGACGCAACTTGTGGGCCGAAGGGCCTGTTTGTGCTGTATTTTTTCTATGTTCTATGAAAGAGCACAGTGTACATTGTCCTTCTATGAATAAAACCATTCATTTTATAGTTACTTAATTCTAATTCAATTGAACAACTTCTGTTTTCTGAGGTCTCTCCAGAATTTGTAAATCAAAATCAATTGATGTTGTTTTTCTTAGAATGAAGCCATCGGAGAAAGGGAGAAGAATCAAAATAAATGACGTATTCAAATGAATTAAATTATTCTAATAAACCACCTGTAAAATATTACCTTAAATAAACAATTAAAGCAAAGATTATTACAGAGAATCAGATTGATAGGAAAACCTTGAGTACCAAATTAAATTCACAGCTTTCAAAGTACAGATGATTGTCTGCTCACTGATTCTTATGATTTTCATGTCCTTGCCTTGATTTCACTCTGCTTTGGCACATTGCAGAACAAGCAACCCCTTGGCTTGCTAATGCTGAAAACACTCATTCTTCTCTTTGCCTTTGCTATTAATGGTTCACCATTACTAATAACAGGAATGCTGATGTTACTGGATTAGTAATCCAGAAGCCTGGGTTAATCATCTGGAGATCCAAGTTCAAATCTAACTGTGGCAGCTGGAGAATTTCAATTGAGTTAATTAAATAAATGTGGAATAAAAAGCTATACATGTAACTAGCAGATTGTCATAAAAATCCATCTGGTACACACACTAATGCACTTCTGGTCTATATATGACTGCAGATCCACAGTAATGTAGCTGATTCTTGACCTAATGACCTAGAAAACCACTCAGTGGTAGCAAACAGCTGTGACAAGGTATAATTATAATAAATAGAGTAAATAAAGTTTGAACCTAGTCATCAGATTCAGATGACAAATCCCCATCGATCCTGCAAATAACATGTGGAGACTTGTGCCATTGTTTGGAGAACTGGCCCTTAGAGATCTCGTCCCAAAACAACATCTGATATAGTCAGACGTACCAAATCATAACTTACAGCCAACATCACAGAGTATGTCCTGTGCCACTGGCAGAGCGGATATACAGTCGAGTGACACTGAGTGTCCTCCAGATCTCATGACATTGCATGGCATCGCATGGCATCAGGTCAAATCTGGGCAGGAAAACCTCTTGCTGATTACCACCTTCCCTAATTGATGAATTATTACGCCATGCTGAACACCATTTGATGGAAGCATCAAGAGTGACAAGAACACGGAATATCCTCTGGGTGGGTGACATCAATGTCTATCAATATAACATAGCTGCTAGACTCGGCCTATTCCAAGACCATGCCCTCGCCAACCGATCTATCAGACATATCTGCCTATGAGAGTTTTGGTAAGAGTGCCCATCACGCAGTCGTGTGGCGATGAACTCCATCTTCACACCGAGGACATGCTGTACAAAATGTTGCAGAACCACCATGCTGAGCAGGATAGATTTAGGAGCAGATTGAACAGCTCAAACTGGGCATTTGTGATGTCTTGGGGCTGTCAGCAGCAGAAATGTATTCACAATTTATAACTCTTAGAACTTGGCATACCCCTCACTCTATTAATACCATTACCCTGTCTCCAAACCAGAAATTCTGGTTTTGAGTCCTATCCCAGGATTTGAAGGCTAAGGAAGGTACATCTGTGTGTGGCCAAACAAGTTAATTACTAATCCGTAAATCCTTCCAACACGTGCCAATGTCAGGCAGTAAGAGTGTGAGGGACTCAAACAAACAAAGAACAAAGAACAATACAGCACAGGAACAGGCCCTTCGGCCCTCCAAGCCCACGCCGCTCCCCGGTCCAGGATTGAATCCTGAATCCAGGATCCCTGCCCAATTTTCCAGCCTATCTACATCCTAATATCCTATCCACCGAGCTGTGCCTCACAGCTACGATGCTTTGTTCATCACAACCTATTAACTCACCCCCACCCCCCCATTCCAGACCATGTGATCTCCAGGGAGAGGCGAAAAACCAGAGTGAAAACCCCAGGGCCAATATGGGGAAAAAAAAAATCTGGGAAATTCCTCTCCGACCCCCTGTGGCGATCGAAACGAGTCCAGGAGATCACACTGGCCCTGATCAGAAAATGCTTCCCAACCCTATTCATTTCCACTTCTGCTTTACGAACACCATCTGAATTCCCTGCCCCCGAGACAGGTTCCCAACTATCCGCAGTCTCGCTCTGTACTGGCACCAGCAAGATGATCATAGAATGAAGCCTTGAAACGAGAAACAAAGAACAATTAGCCCGCGCCGCTCCCTGGTCCAAACTAGACCACTCTTTTGTATCCCTCCATTCCCACTCCGTTCATATAGCTGTCTAGATAAGTCTTAAACGTTCCCAGTGTGTCCGCCTCCACCACCTTGCCCGGCAACACATCCCAGGCCCCCACGACCCTCTGTGTAAAATATGACTCATGGTCAGATGTAATGGAAAGAAAGTTGGAGTGTCTATCATCATTATGTCTGCTTGGCTGAGGGACCAGACAACAGTACTCTTGCTGAAACACTTGTGCCCCAGAGAAAACAGCTCAGACTCTCTGATCTCGTGAATTTCACAATATTTATTTACACAATGTTAAGTGGTTTCAAGAGTTTATGATTTTTGATGTTGATATTTCAAAGGGTTTGGATGATTGTCACTTGTTAGCATGCAGTAAAATGACTTTTTTCAACATAACTTCCTCTTTTGAATGAAATAGTTTTTCAAAGTTTTTTAAAAACACATCCTACTGTCACTACAGGATTTATTGGATCCAGACAGTGTATAATGGGTCATTGGGCATAGAAGTGCATTAGCTTAACAGAGGGGACATAAAGGATTGGATGAAGGACAGAGTTTGGCAAGGGGAGCAGAAGGAAGATCTTTTGAACTCATCTTTTAAGAGGATTCCTCATGCAGATTAACGTTCACAATTCCTCTGAGGGGCAATGAATGATAACTCTTTAAAATCCGGCCTGACTGCATGAAAATTGCAGGGGAGTAAGAGATACCTTTCCCCATATTGGAGTCAGCCAAGATTGGAAGTGCCAGATGTGGGCTTTTGACAGAAACCACTCTTTCAAGGCACTCCTGATAATTAGGAGTCAGGAATGCCAGAATTGAAACCCACCCACCATTTTTAAAAGGGCTCCTGAGTCATTGCAACTCAGTGAAAATCCAGGCCAATAACTATGACAATAACCAGCACCGTGCTGTTAAACTTGTATTTGTGGCAGGCCAAGCAATGATACCGGTGTTCTACCGATGAAAAATTTTAATATGGATGGTTTTTTCCTGTTTTGTCCTTTATATTTTTATAACAAAGTGCCTTGCTTTCAGAATTAGTTTGTTCATTTTAAGATGTGAATCTTGTGATACGAAAGATGGTCTCCAAAGCTGTGGCAATACTTGCATTTTCTAAAATGATCACTAGGGGGGAGAAGAGCAAATTAGACATAATGGCACTTAGCATGTACAGTTATATAATTCTGCCAACAATTATGGTTAATCATGGGTATGCAAACAGCAGCTGCTTTATTTGTTTTCAAACTTCCAATGAGGTTGGAGGTCCTTAATATCAAAAAACACTTGAATTCAGTAACATCCTGTGTTTGGTAAAATAGTTGGCTTCAGGATTATCCTGAACTCTGCAAGAACAGGATGTTTCTCTCTCAAGTACCACTGAGTGAATACACAAGTGAAAGTGGGCCATAGAGTTTGCAGTTTGCACCATTTTGCATACATGGGATTGCTCACATTGCAGCTTCATGTTCTGGAATCAAATCCTTCCTGACGGGTCTCCTGAAGGAGAACTCAATTAAAACAGTGCTCAGTGCTGTCGACAGTCAACATCAGGGGCAACAGTCTGAATTTGGCAACCGCATCCCAAGTTCAAAACTGGACAAATGACCAGTGGATTCAAAAATATATTCAGCCATAAAGAGATCATTTGAATACATTTGTAAAATTGAATTGACATCAAACTATGGCCTGCAGTTTCTTGAAAACTTCCAGTATTGTACTGACATATCTACCACAGACAATGTTTTTCTATTGCTGAAGCGACCGGAAATGACAGTATAAGTTACATTACATTTTACTCCACACCAACATTTCTTGGGCTATTTGTGCTGCACTGTTATTACCCTTGGACAAGACACAAAAGTTAGTGATCATATCTTTCCACACCCTGCCATTAAAATCAATGACAATCATGAATTAGCACCTGCTTACTTGCCACTCAAACTTACACTCAGAAATAAAAGGTGGTGATGCACTCCAATTAATGAAGTAAAGCTGAAAGTTGCATTGTAGGAGAAAGTGATTGTTTCCAAAGTCCAGCTAATATTTAGCAGAATGAAAGCAGTGATCCTTTTGCCACCTGTTATGTAATGAATACTTGGTAAGTGTAATGCATACGTCAAAGATGCATAGATTAAGTATTGTTAAGACAGGAGTCTCTCAGTGAAGGGTATGAAATACTGCTGATGTAAGTGGGGGGCCTGAATTTTCAGGATGGCAAGCAGAGTGCTCGCCACCCTGAGTTGGTGCGAACATGTAAATGCCGACTCCAGCGGGCTCACTGCCATTTCACACTCGATTGAGACCTTGGAGTCCTCGCGCATTGGTCGCTGAGAGTAAGTGCGCAGGTACAGCAGACAGTAAAGATGACAAATGGTATGTTGGTCTTCATAGTGAAAGGATTTGAGTATAGGGATGTTTTGCTGCAATTGTACAGGGCATTGGTGAGACCACAGTTTTAGTGTCCTTATTTGAGGAAGGATGTCCTTGCGACAGAGGGAGTGCAACGAAGAAGGTTTAGCAGGCTGATTCCTGGATGGCAGGTCTGTCATATGAGGAGACCCCAAGTCAGTTAGGATTATTTTCACTGGAGTTTAGAAGAGAGGAGATCTCAGAGAAACTTACCAAATTCTAACAGGGTTAGACAGGGTAGGTTCAGAAAGAATGTTCCCAATGGTGGGGGAGTTCAGAACTAGGGTTCATCATTCGAGGATAAAGGGAAAACCTTTTAGAACGGAGGCGAGGAGAAATTTCTTCACCCAGAGGGTGGCGAATGTGCGGAATTCACTACCACAGAGGTCGTTGAGGCCAAAACATTATCAGATTTCAAGAAAAAATTATATATAGCTCTTGGGGCTAAAGGGATCAAGGGATAGGAGGGGAAGGGGGGAGATCAAAATATTGAATTCGATGATCAGCCATGATCAAAATGAAAGTCGGAGCAGGCCCAAAGGGCTGAATGGCCTAGTCCTGCTTCTAGTTTCTATGTCTGGAAGTAATTGGGACTTCTGTTCACCCTAAGGAAGTACCGTCTTGGAGAGCTGTCAGCCAGAGCGAGCGTATTTAAACTTTGTCACCCAGACAGATGCTCAGGCAGTCAGCAGCATGGGTCCCTCACTCAGATGAATGCTACAATCAGTTAAATGAGGAGATGGCATCAAACTACCTCAAAGGCAATGAATGTGGGCTGGTAGTGTTTCATAATCCGCAAATCCAACAAAGGGTGTAATCCAATTATAGCCCAAACAGATCATTCAGGCTTTAATTAATGACTCCAAAGAAATCAGAATATTTTAATGTTTGACTTCACTTAAGTAAGCAGAACCTTAATATTGATTGCGCATTCATTACCCTTTAAATTCATATGTAATGAAAACAGACTTGCGGCTAAAGATTTTCAAACATACAATGTGGATTTGATTGGAAATGGTTGCGCTTTTTGGAAACTAAACTATATGATGTACAATTTGTAGTTACGTAGTATTGATTTGCTCTGGCCTTGATGGTAAGATTCAACATCATTACACTTTATAACTGACAGCA
This sequence comes from Mustelus asterias, assembly GCF_964213995.1. Lineage (NCBI taxonomy): Eukaryota > Metazoa > Chordata > Chondrichthyes > Carcharhiniformes > Triakidae > Mustelus > Mustelus asterias. The sequence goes on from NC_135817.1 coordinate 42,727,804, forward strand.
ACCTCTGGTGACTGCATATGTTAAACATGGAAAGCCAGACCCTTATGCTTCACAGGACATACTGTTGAAGTCCCTACTAGTGGAAATCATGGATATCACATGAATTGATGTGAACTTGCACTTTTGCATGATCGATCTTGCTGTAAAAACGCTTGATAAAGTTTTGCCTTAGGTGTACTGGGTGGCACAGTGGTTAGCACTGCTGCCTCACAGCGCCAGGGATCTAGGTTCAACGTCTGGCTTAGGTCACGGTTTGTGCGGAGTCTAGGTTCCCTCTGGGTGCTCCGGTTTCTTTCCACAGTCCGAAAGATGTGCTGGTTAGGCGCATTGGCCATGCTAAATTCTCCCTCAGTGTACCCGAACAGGTGCCGGGGTGTGGCAACTAGAGGATTTTCACAGTAACTTCATTGCAGTGTTAATGTAAGCCTACTTGTGACACTAATAAATAAATAGGTCACAGCATGCTGTTATAACTATCGCTGAACAGCCTCACTGTTCCTGGAAACTAATTATGTTTGAGGAATGTCAAACTTCGATTATTAAAATAATTTTATATAGTTTGATATTTCAGCTTCTATTTTAAATCCCATGGTTATATCCCAACCTATATTTCACTCTGCTAAATAATTGAAAATAAAGGATACACCTCCTTGTTTGTAGTCTGAGAAAATTCTTCAATATGATTGATGTTATTAGACAAGCTAAGCAGCCATTGTTGTTGAATATCAAAGATCCCCTATTGTTAGATGTCAGAATTAAATAAACATTGCAAAGGTGAAACTCTCAGTACAGACTGTTAGATCTTTGATGGCAGCTTTCTTCGAGGTCAACTGCAAGTGCCACCACCTTGGCACTGATCACAAAATCCAGGCCATTAAACATATTACTGTGCATTTAAATTGGCTATTCAAAATGATGTGACACCAAGGATCAGTCAAATGACCATTGTTATTCCTGAAGGTGAAGGCAGTTTAACAAAACGTTTTGCAGCTGTTACTGTTAATTTCACTACAGTCCTATCACATCCGGGACTAGATTCAAATCTATCCAGACAAATGGGATGAAAATGTGCCTCACTGTCAGCTGTTCGAGTTTTATACAGAATGGGTTTTGGCAACGTAAAGTTAGATCCTGGAGGGCACAACTCCACAACATAACCAATCATTTGATCTGAACTGGTAACTTTATTCAATGAAATCAATAGAATGGCTGATATGGGGAAAATAAGTGCAATTAAACAATGTTAGTGCTTCAATATGCAATGTTAAGCTTATTTATGCCTCTGAAAGTTGATTGCTGGGGCAAATTATAGCAGTCAATTTCCATGCCACATTGTGGCATTATGGAGGGTTTTCTTCATAACATGCAGCACTTGTAGGAGAAGTAAAAATTTATAAAATGACTGCAATCACATGGAACTCAAACAGGAGATGCTGAATTAAGGACTGACATAACTAGGTTGGCAAATTTCCACTAAAATCTCATGTCTCAAGTCAACTACTTCCCCATATTAGGAGCTGCTGGGTGAGATTTTCTGGCCACATTCACCCCGAAAATCCCACTGGACCTTTCCATGGTCTGCCCCTCGCCTGCTATGATTCTTGTGGCGGGCAGAATGAGAAAATTCGTCTCATTATGTCATGCGACAAAGTATTTTTAATTTTGCATATCACAGATTCGAGGAAGGGAACACTGCTTAACTGCTCTATGGCACATGTGGCCACGCCACTTTGGCATCCCAAATCAGGACAGATAAAAGACCAAGCTATTTTAAATATCCCAAGGCACTTCATCAAATGCTTGGTCAGAGAGAGACATTTTTAGGTGTGTTTCAAAGGACGAGGAAGAGGTGAAGAGGTTTGGGACCCAAGCAGCTGAAAGTATGGCTGACAGTGATGGAATGCTCAAAATCAGGAATGTTCAAGAGTCCAGAGTAGGAGGAGAAGGAGGACAGAAATCTCAGAGGGCTTTGTCTGAAAGAGATTACAGAAATATAGAGGGGCGAGACCACGGGCAGCTTTCAAAAAAATGAGAATTTTAAAACCCAGGCAAATGTATGCAGCAGGTGGTGTACAGTGAAGGAAGTATGCTGGGCAACATGATGACTCGTACACTGGGAATTCTCTGGGCGGCACGGTAGCACAGTGGTTAGCACTGCTGCTTCACAGCTCCAGGGACCTGGGTTCGATTCCCGGCTCGGGTCACTGTCTGTGTGGAGTTTGCACATTCTCCTCGTGTCTGCGTGGGTTTCCTCCGGGTGCTCCGGTTTCCTCCCACAGTCCAAAAATGTGTGGGTTAGGTTGATTGGCCATGCTAAAATTGCCCCTTAGTGTCCTGAGATGTGTAGGTTAGAGGGATTAGTGGGTAAAATATGTGGGGATGGGGCCTGGGTGGGATTGTGGTCGGTGCGGACGCGATGGGCCGAGTGGCCTCCTTCTGCACTGTAGGGTTTCTATGATCTGCTGTAACCTTGGTAGAAACATCTGAATAAACAGGATTTCCATCATTGTTATTGCTCTAGGCCTGAAGAAGCTCTGAAAAACACGGGGCAGGATTCTCCAATCACATCCATGCCTGCCACTGAGAATTCCAGAGTTGAGAGGGTTGGCTTATGAGGAGAGACTGAGTAGACTGGGGCTATGCTCATTGGAATTCAGAAGAATGAGGGGAGATCTTATAGAAACACAAGACTATGAAGGGAATAGATAAGATAGAAGCAGGGAAGTTGTTTCCACTGGCGGGTGAAACTAGAACTAGGGGGCATGGCCTCAAATTAAAAGGGGAGCAGATTTAGGATTGAGTTGAGGAGGAACTTCTTCACACAAAAGGGTTGTGAATTTGTGGATTTCCCTACCCAATGAAGAAGTTGAGGCTACCTCATTGAATGTTTTTAAGGCAAGGATAGATACATTTTTGAACGGTAAAGGAATTAGGGGTTATGGTGAGCGGGCGGGTAAGTGGAGCTGAGTACATAAAAAGATCAGCCATAATCTTATTGAATGACGCAGTAGGCTCAAGGAGCCAGATGGCCTACTCCTGCTCCTAGTTCGTATGTTTTTATGTAATAAAGAATTTGGTGCTCAGCAAAACTGGTGTCAATGGTAATGAGAAGGAAAGCCCACTGCTGGTTGGAGTCATTCCTAGCACAAAAGGAAGATGCTTGTGGTTTTCTCAGTTCCAGGGCATCACAGCAGGAGTTCCTCAGGATAGTGTCCTATGACTAACCATCTTCAACTGCTTAGTCAATGACATTGCCACTTCTGACCTTTTGATGGAGGTAATATTTGATGATTGCACAATGTTCAGCCCCATTTGTGATTCTTGTGATTGTCATACTGAAGCAATCCATGTCCAAATGCTGCAAGACCTGGACAATATCCAGCTTGGGCTGACAGGGGGCATATAACATACATACATGGTACACAAGTGCCAAGCAATGACATGGCATTAATATTGCTGAATCCCCACTCAACATCCTGAGTGTTACCATTGCCTAGAAACTGAACTAGGCATATAAATATTGTGGTTACAAGGATGGGTCAGAGGCTTAGGGTGGGATTTTCAGGTCGTGTGTCCTAAGACTGGGAATTCCTGCCTGAGCTCAATGGAGCTTTAAATGATCCACAGAAATTCTGTCCCACCTGTTACAATTCCTGTGGCGGATGGGACCAGAAAATCTCTTGGAATCTTTCGGCAAGTAACTTATCTCCTGAGTCTCTGAAGCCTTTTTACCAGCTACAAGGCAAAATTCAGGAGCGTGATGGAGTACTCTCCAATTTCCTGGATGAGTGCAACTCCAACAACATTCAAAAAGCCGAAACCATCCAGGGCAAAAGCAGCCCGTTTGATTGGCACGCCTTCCACAAATATTCACTCTCTCCAACAATGACACACAGTGGCAATGTGTACCATTACAAGATGCTTTGCAGGAACTCACCAAGGCTCCTTAAACAACACGTCCCAAACCTATGACCACTACCATCGAGAAGGACAAGGGCAGCAGAAGTTGTTGTGGGCCTGGAGTCACACAGACCAGACCAGGTAAGATTTTCAGATTTCTCTCTTCGTGAACCGACTGGGTTTTTACAACAATAAAATGTCACCAACACTGAGACTAGCTTTAGATCCAAAATTATTCATTTAAATTTCTGCTGTTGTAGGATGTGCACCCATGACCCCAGAACATTAGCCTGAACCTCTGGATTACTAGTTTAGTGACATTACCACTACACCACTGTCTCTCCTAAATACAATCCATCCATTTTGATTAGTTCTACTTTGCTCATCTTTGTCTTTCTGGTCCATATTGTTTAACCTGCTATGCAGTTTGAATAACACTGCATTTTTAATTAGGCAAATGCTCTTAGGAATTGTCATGTGTGCCACACCATTGCATTAACTATAGCTTTAGACGCTATTAAGGAACAGCTCACTGGATAACTAAACTGGTAAGGAAATGCAGCAGCATCCAGCTCTCTTAACCTGCTGTGAGCCTGACATGAAATTAGTGTAGTAGAAATGTCACAGACAGTGGGTAGAATGGTTTTGCATTTCCAAATGATCATTTTCCACTTGGATATATGTATATGGTATTATATAGAAATCTCAGCAATTTTATCTCTAACTATCCTTGAACATGTGTTGGATCAATGGTTATCTGAGGCAATAAACCACGGTAGTCCCAAGTGGAATTTACTGTCTGGCATAAATTGCCAATGTGAAGAAATTGAGTTATGGACGGTCTTCAATTCTCACCGCAGAATATGAAATTCTTCATGACAATAATGCAAAGTGGTTTCCATCTACTGTAACACATGCTTTTGTTCCAATTTCATCTAAGTGGGTGCATGTAAGCATATACAATGGTTAACTGACTCTCAGTTGATTGGGTAAATGCTATATTCGAGCACGGCGCTGCTACAACTCGGATCACATTATCATTTGGTTTGACATTGAGCAGGAAAGGTGTACCCCTAACCACATTGGGCAAGGGAGAGAATGCCACTGAATCAGAGAGAAAGCATGGAGTCCAAATAAAATTGAAAGACTAAAGGTTGCTGTCACATCTTATACCTTTAAGCATTATGGTCATTCCTATTCATGTTAACTCGGTATATAGAGAATTCAATGATTATTGTGACAATCAATAATCAGACATATATGCCACAAACCCTCTTAAAATTAAAGGAATTATTTCATGGAGATTCACTTTACTGCCCTTGGGCTTCTTCAGTATTTCTCAGAGCTGGGGCTGATTAAAAGTTGACATATCAGATATACTGCCAGAAGCAGAATGCTGTGTAAATGCTCGTCAATTGCTTGATTCCTACAGAGAATTATGATTACTTTTCCTTGTGAGCATGGTTGGGCAGAGATCTGTCTGGTAACATGCAGTTATAACCATTCACAGGACCTAAAGATCAATATATGTAGCAGGCAGTAATGGGTAAGGGGTTAGGTTATGCTAACGAGAAAATCCATCCATCTACAAAAGAAGCCGATTGCTGAAAACTGGACTGGTTTCCACATCCATTTGATTTGTTCATGTAATTTTAATATTTTATTGCCTTCAGCAGAATTTGTGAAGGATGCCAGCAGAAATGGGTGGCAGTGGTTAGCACTGCTGCCTTACAGCTCCAGGGATCTAGGTTCGATTCCCAACTCAGGTCACCATAAGACCATAAGGAATTTTTTCCTCATCCCCATTCTCCTGCCTTTTCCCCATAACCCCTGATCCCCTTATCAATCAAGAACCTATCTATGTCTTAAAGACACTCAATGACCTGGCCTCCATAGCCTTCTGCGGCAGAGTTCCACAGATTCACCACCCTCATCTCTGTTTTAAAGGATCGACCCTTTAGCCTGAGCTTGTGCCCCCTGGTTCTAGTTTTTTCCTACTAGTGGAAACATCCTATCCACGTCCACTCTACCCAGGCCTCGTAGGATTCTGTAAGTTTCAATAAGATCCCCCCCTCATCCTTCCAAACTCCAAGTACAGACCCAGAGTCCTAAACCGCACCTCATACGACAAGCTCTTCGTTCCAGGGATCATTCTTGTGAACCGCCTCCGGATCCTTTCCAAGGCCAGCACATCCTTCCTTAGATATGGGGCCCAAAACTGCTCACACTACTACAAATGGGGTCTGACCAGAGCCTTATACAGCCTCAGAAGTACATCCCTGCTCTTGTATTCTAGCCCTCTCGACATTGCATTTGCTTTCCTAACTGCCGACTGAATCTGCACGTTAACCACTGTCGATGTGGAGTTTGCATGTTCTCCCCATGTCTGCGTCGGTTTCCTCTGAGTGCTCCAGTTTCCTCCCACAGTCCAAAGATGTGCAGGTTAGGTGCACTGACCATGCTAAATTGCCCCTTAGTGCCCCAGGATGCATAGGTTAGAGGGATTAAATGTGGGGTTACAGGGATAAGGACTAGGTGGGATTGTTGTCAGTGTAGACTCGATGGGCCAAATGGCCTCCTTCTGCATGGTAGGATTTCTATGATTCTATGAAATATTCAGACCCGAGTAATTTTAGAGTGATAGTATTTGCGGGAGACAAAACTAATTAAGGCCAAAAACACATGAGGATTCTGATGTGTGATTAGCTCGCACCTCTTCAATGTAATGCTACAGGCCACACAGCAACTTTGTTCTGCTTGTTCATTTGAATGATTGTAATGTGTAGCCAGCACTAACTGCATCATTTGTTGACTGTATACGTCACTGGAGAATTGAGTGTAGGTGGAGGTTGGGTGAAACAGGTAGTGTCAATACTGCAACTTGCTAGCTCCGGTTAAATCAGTCATCCATGTCATTCCCTCTGCTTAGATTAAATAGAAAAAAAAAAGTGTTTTGCTGACTTGAGGAACAACATAATGAACGACCATCCTCGAGGGAAACAGCAAGCCATGCATCTCTACTTTGAAATCCTGATGGAAGGGATTGAGCTCAAGTTATTTATAACAGGAGGTAGAGACAATCTTCCTCATTTGAATAAACTGAAGGTCGATAAGTCCCCTGGGCCTGATGAAATGTATCCTAGGATTCTTTGGGAGGCAAGGGATGAGATTGCAGAGCCTTTGGCTTTGATCTTTGGGTCCTCGCTATCCACGGGGATGGTGCCAGAGGACTGGAGAATGGCGAATGTTGTTTCTCTGTTTAAGAAAGGGAATAGAAATGACCCTGGTAATTATAGACTGGTTAGTCTTACTTCGGTGGTTGGTAAATTGATGGAAAAGGTCCTTAGAGATGGGATTTACGACCATTTAGAAAGATGCGGATTAATCCGGGATAGTCAGCACGGATTCGTGAAGGGCAAGTCGTGCCTCACAAATTTGATTGAATTTTTTGAGGAGGTAACTAAGTGTGTTGATGAAGGTAGGGCAGTTGATGTCATATACATGGATTTTAGTAAGGCGTTTGATAAGGTCCCCCATGGTCGGCTTATGATGAAAGTGAGGAGGTGTGGGATAGAGGGAAAGTTGGCCGATTGGATAGGTAACTGGCTGTCTGATCGAAGACAGAGGGTGGTGGTGGATGGAAAATTTTCGGATTGGAGGCAGGTTGCTAGCGGAGTGCCGCAGGGATCAGTGCTTGGTCCTCTGCTCTTTGTGATTTTTATTAATGACTTAGAGGAGGGGGCTGAAGGGTGGATCAGTAAATTTGCTGATGACACCAAGATTGATGGAGTAGTGGATGAGGTGGAGGGCTGTTGTAGGCTGCAAAGAGACATAGATAGGATGCAAAGCTGGGCTGAAAAATGGCAAATGGAGTTTAACCCTGATAAATGTGAGGTGATTCATTTTGGTAGGACTAATTTAAATGTGGATTACAGGGTCAAAGGTAGGGTTCTGAAGACTGTGGAGGAACAGAGAGATCTTGGGGTTCATATCCACAGATCGCTAAAGGTTGCCACTCAAGTGGAGAGAGCTGTGAAGAAGGCCTATAGTGTGTTAGCTTTTATTAACAGGGGGTTGGAGTTTAAGAGCCGTGGGGTTATGCTGCAACTGTACAGGACCTTGGTGAGACCACATTTGGAATATTGTGTGCAGTTCTGGTCACCTCACTATAAGAAGGATGTGGAAGCGCTGGAAAGAGTGCAGAGGAGATTTACCAGGATGCTGCCTGGTTTGGAGGGTAGGTCTTATGAGGAAAGGTTGAGGGAGCTAGGGCTGTTCTCTCTGGAGCGGAGGAGGCTGAGGGGAGACTTAATAGAGGTTTATAAAATGATGAAGGGGATAGATAGAGTGAACGTTCAAAGACTATTTCCTCGGGTGGATGGAGCTATTACAAGGGGGCATAACTATAGGGTTCGTGGTGGGAGATACAGGAAGGATATCAGAGGTAGGTTCTTTACGCAGAGAGTGGTTGGGGTGTGGAATGGACTGCCTGCAGTGATAGTGGAGTCAGACACTTTAGGAACATTTAAGCGGTTATTGGATAGGCACATGGAGCACAACAGGATGATAGGGAGTGGGGTAGCTTGATCTTGGTTTCAGATAAAGCTCGGCACAACATCGTGGGCTGAAGGGCCTGTTCTGTGCTGTACTGTTCTGTGTTCTACTGTTCTATTTATAAGTTGCAGATGATGTAAGCATTTACCCTTTCCCCTCGCCACTACAAACATATTCTTGAGCCTTTTCCCTTTCATTTATCCTAGATTCCCAACTTGCACAGAAAGTGGAGGAATACCAAGAGTGATGAAGACGTAGCAACGTTTTTTTGATTTCACTCTCGGCCACCAGCTCAGGTGTTGATACTGCGTATATCTTAGAGGAGAAATTAGAGGTAGCATCTGGATGTGGTGAGACAATGGTTAGGAATAGGTTGCCAGAGCAGAGGGCAAAGTCAGCTATGACTTTCGCTGCAGAGCACTTCAATGGGGCAACCAGCAGAACACCACTTATGGGTGGATCTTCATACCAAAATGTTTGGTGCATTGGGAATCCTGCCAGTAAACCTGTGATCAATCGCAAGGAGCATAGAGGAGTCCAGAACTGACTTGGAACTCATTATTTCTGGTGTGAAAGTTTGCACATTTGTGGATCCAACAACCATGCAGCATATGGTAGCTGATGTGTTAGCTTCCATTGCTGCACAAGGAGCAGTCACCCAAATCTGTGTTGCAGCAGAGGCTCAGACTACCATCATACAATGTCAGCTTGGTACCACGCAAGCTTAGGCTGCTGTCATCATGGCTGTGGATTACAATGAGCAACAGGACTTCACAGCAGTCCAGCAATCTATCCTCCAAAACATAATGGGACTGTGAGATAACGCCATGGGCCATGGCAGTGGCTCCATATGGCATGAATCTGCTGTCCTCTCTCAGGAAGTCAGCATCCACCTTCCTACCCCCATCACTTTGCCAGTGCCCATACACTTCTCAGCCAGCCCATATTGCTGTCATCCAGGTGAGATGGTAGTCAGCAGCTAGGCTTCTAGTGCTGCTCCAAGGCCATCGGCAGTCTCCTCCACTGAGTCAACAGCGTTGCACCAGCCACACTAGCTGCCAGAGTAGCGCTATAATTATGATATGCAAAGGGACGAAAGCAAAGCACTATGGCAATGAGCTGACTTGTGAGCAACATGGCAAGATTGAACTTATAAATTTGGTTTAAATGTTTACTGTGCAGCGGCTTTATTTTTTGCATCGTGGTCAAGGAAACATTAGGCTGGATTTTACCTTGTGTATTCAATGCCTTCCCATCCATCCTCAACCTATTTCCCATATTATGAAGGGTAGCCCACCTTACCTTGGGCCTATTGAGGTTTTACCTGTCTGATTCTTGGCTATTTAAGGGTCTCATTCCACCTCCACTGCTATTTTACCCACAGTAGGGGAATGTAGAGGCAATGTGGGTCGCCTGGCAACTTTTACTGCATGGGTCCTCGTGCCACTTAGAGGCCAGCCAGATCCATCCAAAATCTTAGACTTACCTTGATGTTCCGGCTCCCCACTTCTTCTTTGGGAACTGCCTGTAGTCCCAGCAGTGGCCACCACACAATCCTGGCACTGCAGGGACTACAGAGATTACAACCAATCAGGGAATACTGCGCCTGTAAAATCCAATGCATTGCAAGGTTCAGTGACAGAGGTTGTAGTTACTGATGTTGCAGTAGAAGTCGAGCGAGTTAGTCAAGGATAGTCTTGCTTGAAAAGGGCTGTCCAGATGGTCTACTCCCTTCCTCCTCATGCTCCTGCACACTCTCCTCACCATAAGGCTGGGGGCAACATGGCTGTTCCCTCATGATGGTGGGAATGTGCAGCATTTTACAGGCCATAAAATGTAAAATTTATGAGGATCTCCAAACTGTTTCCTAAATTTGTGCAACTGTCACCATGAATTCTGACAGTTTCAGCTTCACCAACAAGATTCAATTTGAAATTTAAAAATATTTTTAAAAAAACAAATAGCAAGCAACTAAACTCACTTTCATGGTATCCAAGGACTTCATTTTTATGCTGTAAAATAGTACAAAAGTATATGCACACAACATTTGTAATTGTCAAAGATTATATAATCATGTACAGCATGGAAGGTTGCATAAGGTTAAATCTCATGGGATCCACGGTTAGGTAGCCAATTGGATACAAAATTGGCTTGATGACAGAAGGTGGCTGTAGAGGGTTGTTTTTCAAACTGGAAGCCTGTGACCAGTGATATGCCTCCGGGATTGGTGCTGGGTCCACTGTTATTTGTCGTTTATATTAATGATTTGGATGAGAATATAGTAGGCATTGTTAGTAAGTTTGCAGATGACACCAAGATTGGTGGCATAGTGGACAGTGAAGAAGGTTATCTAGGATTGCAACAGGATCTTGATCAATTGGGCCAGTGGGCTGATGAATGGTAGATGGAGTTTTAGATAAATGCGAGGTGATGCATTTGGTAGATCTAACAAGGGCAAGACTTACTCAGTTAATGGTAGGGTGTTGGGGAGAGTTATAGAACAAAGGATTCTATAATTCTAGGGGTACAGGTTCATAGCTCCTTGAAAGTGGAATCACAGGGGGACAGAGTGGCGAAGGTGGCATTCAGCATGCTTGGTTTCTTCGGTCAGAACATTGAATACAGGAGTTGGGACGTCTTGTTGAAGTTGTACAAGACATTAGTAAGACCACACTTGGAATACTGTGTACAGTTAAGGTCACCCTATTATAGAAAGGATATTAAACTAGAGAAAAGGAGTACAGAAAAGATTTACTAGGATGCTACCGGGCTTGATGGTTTGAGTTATAAGGAGATGCTGGGCAGCAAAGAACAAAGAAAAGTACAGTATGGGAACAGACTCTTTGGCCTTCCAAGCCTGTGCTGATTGCGATGCTCTAACTTAAAAAAACCTTCTGGTCTTACTCTGTCTGTATCCCTCTATTTCCTCCCTATTTTGTACCCAGGGACTTTTTTCCCCCTGGAGCATAGGAGGCTTAGGGGTGATCTTAAAGGTCTATAAAATGAGGGGCATAGATAAGGTAGATAGTCAACATCTCTTCCCAAAAGGTCAGGGAGTCTAAAACTAGAAGGGATAGGTTTAAGGAGAGAGGGGAGAGATACAAAGAGTCCAGAGGAGCAATATTTTCACAGAGGGTGAAGTGTGTCTGGAACAAGATGCCAGAGGTAGTAGTGGAGGCGGGTACAATTTTGTCTTTTAAAAAGCATTTAGACAGTAACATGGGTAAGATGGGTATAGGGGGATATGGGCCAAACGCAGGCAATTGGGACTAGCTTAAAATGATAAAAACTGGGCAGCATGAACAAGTTGAGTCAAAGGGCCTGTTTCCAAGCTGTAAACCAATGTAATAAATCCACTTTTCCAACTAATCTTTGTCATGGTGTTTTCCTCCTAACAGTACTGATGTGCTGCATGTTTGTTTCTCAAAAAATATCAAACCATACAATAGAAATAATTGATTGAGTCTTGTTTCATGGCTTGTCCATGTGCAAAATGCAATCCTAATACATGATTAGAGGCATGTTAAATCTAAAAGTATTTCACTGTTTATAGAAAAAGCACAACCGAGTCTATTGAGAGAAGAACTCGAAAGGCAAAATCAAAATCATTGATCCTCATAAAAGATTAATTGAAAGAAGCCAAACAAAAGGCGGCAGCTTCTTCAAAGGAAAAAAAAATTTGTAAAGCTTCTAGGAAGTGCATAGAAAGAGCATTTTGTACATAATAGTACCCGAATTATAATAAACATGGATGTTAAAATGCCCAGACATTTATTGTGACCAAAACAACCTTTAAAAGACCCATAGTATGAACGGTGATATTTTAAAATGTCATGCCCTCATAGATTTAAAGAAAATCAATGAATGTGACGTGAATAAAATCTGACCTATAAAAGGAAAGCTTGACTATCTCCCTGAAGCATTTTTAAACAAAGATTGAGGACAGGCGCTTCAATTGTGGTGCTGTTGATTGATTGTCTTTGGCCAAGGATCCAAAATTGTCAGAAGAGAATTAACTTAGAGAAAAATGGTCAAATTGCGAGAGAAAGATATCTGCACATCTTCAGGATCACAGACTGAAACCTTTGCAAAAGGCTAGGATCTGCTGGGAGTTCTATTCATTTGCAGGTTGTCAGAGTTCTTGGCGACTTATTGAAGACACAGTGGGGGAGGGAGTGCACTTTTCAGGGAAAACCTCAGCTGCTATTGTAGTGATTGTATTTAGGGTAATTTGATTCTCAGTATGAACACATATACTGTACAAGAAAATTGGACACAACAGCAGAGATGGACTACCTTATAAAATAAAAAAAGAGAATGTGTTAAAAGCATTTTGAATAGAACGGGCCATTGTGTGAGAACCTTGTTATCAATAGAAGCAAAGAGCAAACCTTAATTTGTAATCCATCAGCCCCTAAAATGAGCAGAAATTAATATTTGAATTGAGGTTGCTTTTCCCCACCGCCCCCCATGCAAAAAAGACAGCATGCATGTGAAGAGGTATAGGAAGCTTCTTTGTGCATATGGGCTGAAACAAATCTGCCAGAAGCTTTTGCCGTCAGCTTTCATCAGATGGACTGCTGTGGTTCAAGGAGGTGGCTCTCACCACCTTCTCAGGGGGAAATTAGGGATGAGCAAAAATTGCTTGCTTTGCCAGTGACACTCACATTCTTTGGAATAATTTATAAAAACTAGTGACTGAAGGGACAGAAGCTGAACAATTTATTCATTTTTCCAGTCTAGGGAGGGACCCAATCTCAGCTCCGAGCTGTTTGATAGCAGAACATATGTTGTGTTTCCTGTGAATATTCAGTTGGAGGAGGAGAGAATGAGTTGTATTTAATTCCTGGCAAAAACAACAATCACTGGGTAAGCATGTTACCCTACGGACAAGGAAAGGTCACATGCTGGCGAGTGAGATTGGGATCAGATCATTGGGCTGTTCTTATCAGATAGTTTGGGTTCTCACCATTGCTGCTTTGTCTTTGAACTGCCCCAACTGGAAGCCAGAGCGCGATCAACATCACAGTGTGCAAGTATGTGTAAACAGAAGTTTCGCACTGCCAGTCAGGATCTCCTGGTGATTCATCCCTTTTAAACTGGCAACCTGACTTAGCTAATTGGCCCCTTTACTCATGTCAATGTAGCTACAGGTAGTGGAAACAACACATCTTCATTTTTCTCAGCATTGATTAATTTTTGCTGGCTGAATACTCAAGGATAGAGTGAAGGGATCCCTTCCAGCACTTCACTGAGACTAACAAGGATAAATCAGTGTTGACTAAAAGAAGACGATATCCAGGTAAATCACTTCAAAAGATGTCCGGGGTGCAGATTGTAAACTTTTTGTTTAATGTTTTATTTTTGCTGTAATGAATTCAACTGCCACCTGTCTCAAAACACTTTGTAGGAGTATCTACATATTTATGAGAATACTCTGCTGAGGTTAGCATCCTTATTTCAGAGGTTTACCAGGAGCCACCACATTAATACCTCATCTCCCGTTGCAGCAAGAGGATCCTTCAATTCAAACAAAATTTGGTTTAGCAATACCAAACCTATTGAAAATCTTATTTTTAAAGATTTCGGGGGGGGGGCGGGGAGAGAGAGAGAGAGAGAGAGAGGGAGAGAGAAATAAAAGAACCCTGAAAATGCTGGAAGATCCCAGCAGGTCTGACAGCATCTGTGGAGAGAGTACAGCCAACGTTTTGAGTCAGGATAACCCTTATCTCTCCAGATTTTCCAGCATTTTGTGTTTTTGTTTCAGATTCCAGCATCCGCAATATTTTGCCTTTATAATAAAAGAATCCTATGAGCTGCTGGAATCTCCCTGAAACGAAACTAAGAAATCAGCTGGTGAATAAAACATTTTTTTAAAAATCATTTTTGACACAGCATTCAGTATCTGGACACCAATCCATCTTTCAGGTGAGATATCAAACTGAGTAATCTCCTGCCAGTGCAGGTAGGTGTTAAATAATTCAACTACAGGAAGAAGAATTCTCCCAATAACCTGCACTGGATATATATCCCACAACCAACAGCATTGAAAGCAGATTCACTGGTCATGGATAGTGCTTAATATTTGTGGGTCATGACTATTTGGTGTGGTTGCCTTCATTTACACCATTGACCATACTTAGGCCAGGGTTTTATGGCTCCCATAGTGCGTCTCCCCCAGCAGATGCAGTAGGCCATTTAAATTGCCAAAAACTTGAGCGGGACCATAATATCCCACTGGATGGGGGGGGGGGGTGGGAAAGGGAGGAGTGGGGATGGAGAGGAGATAAAATCATAGAATCCCTACAGTACAGAAAGAGGCCATTTGGCCCATCAAGCCCACATCAACAACAACCCCACCCTGTCCCTGTGATTCCATATATTCCCCCCCACCGCCCCCCGAAACTAGGGTCAATTTAGCATGGCCAATCAACCTAATCCACACACCTTTGGACTGTGGGAGGGAACTGGAGTACCCGGAGGAAATCCACGCAGACACGGGGAGAACGTGCAAACTCTGCACAGACAGACAGTGACCCAAGCCGGGAATCGAACCTGGGTCCCTGGTGCTGTGAGGCACTCTGCCGCCATGCCGCCCCAATCCTGCCTTAGACTCACTTCAACACAGTAGGACGTCATTGCTAAATCAAATCCATGGCTTCAAAAGTATTTAATTGAATATGAAGTACTCTGCAGTGTCTTGGGGTTATGACAAAGCACCATATAAATGGAAGTTATTTTTCTTTAAATGGAAGTTATTTTTCTTTCACAGGTATACATTTGCTTTCTATCTCCTCTCATTTGCACTGTCATGTCATTTTACTTGTTAAAATATCATTTGGCTGCAGTTTGAATTTAGCCACAATCAGGTAAAGCAGGATACAATACAGAAACTTTCAACTCCTTGCTTTTTAAACATTTTTTTGTCATGTATTTTCTGATTCCAAGAGGACTCCTCAGCTGCTCTACATATAATCCCAAGTGACAGGAGATTGAAGGGTCCACAATTCTAGCTGCGAAGTGAAAAGCTTTTCTTCCAATGCAATTAAATAAAACAACAAATGAAATAGAATGAGCAACAGATTGAATCGGAGGCCAGATGTGGCCTAAGTTGAAGCATTTTAATTTGATTCTACATGACCCAAAGATGGTTAATTAGGGTCAGTGTGGATTGGAAGTTAACTGACAAAATCAAAGCAATGCTGTATATGTACAGAGAAAGAAAACATCTATGTCTCCATCTGCGGCCCCATTTCCCATGCCCAGCCATTACAATGTGTGTGTTTAAGGCCAAAAGCATCCAAGTTTGTGTCTTGCTAAATTGTGCCCATCCCAGGATGCGTGTCCCTGCATTATGACAAGTGTCAAATGAACAAACTGCTCTTTGTGGCTCGAGTACAGTAATAATGTTCATAGACAGTTTTTCATCTCCTGGAGACAGTGAATCCTGCTGTGGGACAATTCCACAGTGCAAAACACACTCGCTGCTATCTTGTCTAAGTATCCCATTCTTCAGATGATAGCTTAATAGTTTGAATGTCAGCAATTTACTCAACTGTGAAGGGCATTATAACCAAGGCTGGTCACATCTTCACTTCATATCCAGGTGCTAGTGTATTCGAGTAGGGGTCAGTGAAAAATGATTAAAGGTGAGAACTGTAACTGATTTTTTTTCCCCCCCTTCTGTAAATCAAAAAGCCATGAGACCAGGAAGTGTGCTAAGAAATCAAACCTGGAACTTCTGCTCTCTGCAGTCCAGTTACTTATATACTGGGTAGAATTTTCCATTGTAGAGGCAAAGGGCCCGATTCTTCAAACTCTTCAGATGGCCCACAGGAATCCCGATGTCCCAGTGAATGGGACGTTCGCCAAAAATTGGGATTCCCAATGTGCGCGAGGTTTCTTGGGATTCACCCATCCCGCCCTGCCAGTCCAAATTGGGTTCCTGTCCAGAACGGATGGCAACCCGATAATTATGCAAATCCACTAATTTGAATGTCATTGGTGGATTTGACAGCCAGTTCACCAGCCTCCCGCCATTGTTCCTGCAGGCTGAGTCAGCACCAGGCAGAGCTTTACATGTGTTACCCACAAGTGGGAACATGACGTGCTGGGATCCAGAAGGTCCAGGGGAGCACCACCAACCCCTCAGAAAAGAGGGACAATCTTGCCCCCACAACTCAAATCACAGGTCACCACTCATGCAGAAACCCTAATTAGTACCCCTTCCCTCAATCTCCATTCAGCCCTCCTTCCCCACTCAGCCTCCCCCCTTTCCCCTCAAAAACCCCATTCAACCCTCCTCAGACCCACCCCCACTCAACCTCCCTGCAGGCAATGCACATTGGCAGTGCCAATAATGCACTGCATCCGGGTCTGGAACTTTAGGCTCCAAGGGGGCTCAAGGAGGTAGGTCCAGTGGCTATTTGTCCCTCTGCTGTTGCCAGGCTGCAGAGGAAGGGTCCCTCAAGGATCCTGGGGGTTGGGTGGGCTCAGACTGGGAACAAGGTGGCGGGGGGGGGGGGGGTGTTTGACCTTGCCACTCTGCCAGGATGGGGGTCTGGGTCTTGTGGTTGGACTGCCTCTTCTAGCTCTGAAGATCATCCCTGGCTTGGCGATTTCAGGCAGTCCTGTGATCAACATCTGCATTCCTGCTTGTTGGCTGTGAAAATTCTGAAGTGCTCAGGTCGCTTTAATCTTCATTCCCCCCCCCCCCCCCAGTCACCTGACAAGCTTTAAAATTATTGCAGCATTTCAGTCTGTCCTCTGACAGAGAGGAGATGTCAATTTCACCGAGCGGGGGAATGGTTTCCAGTCTAATTATATTCCACAGCAGCCACATGTTGCCAAGGATGATCCCATCACAAGTCCACAAGATATCGGAGCAGAATTAAGCCATTCTGCCCAAGTCTGCTCCACCATTCAACGTTTGCTGATGGGTTTCTCAACCCCATTCTCCCGCCTTTTCCCCATAATCTTTGATCCCCTTACTGATCAAAAACCTCTCTCTCCGTCTTAAATACACTCAGTGACCTGGCCTCCACAGCCTTCTGTGGTAATGAATTCCATGAACCCTCTGGCTGGAGCAATTCCTCCTCATCTCAGTTCTAAAGGGTCATCCCTTCACTCTGAGGCTGTGCCATCAAATTCTAGTCTCTCCTACTAATGGAAACATCTTCCCCACGTTGACTCTATCCAGGTCTTCCAGTATTCTATTGGCGCAGAAGATGACAAATGCTACATCCATGATGAGGTTTCTGACCTTTCCTAAGACGTCCAAGCTAACAATGAAAGTGTTGGTGCATCCCCTGCACTGGAGACTGAAGAGAATTGAGAGAAACTTTGTCTTATAGGAGATTGTCACAGGCACATCTGGCAGAATTGCATCCTCATTTGGCTAATCTGAATCCTCACCCTCTGCATAAACATCTCCTTCAACATGTTCCTCATCTTTGATTTGATTTATTGTCACATGTATTAACATAGTGAAAAGTGTTGTTTCTTGCGCTCTATACAGACAAAACATACCGTTCAGAGAAGGAAAGGAGAGAGTGCAGAATGTAGTGTTACAGTCATAGCTAGGGTGTAGAGAAAGATCAACTCAATGCAGGGTAGGTCCATTCAAAAGTCTGACAGCAGCAGGGAAGAAGCTGTTCTCGAGTCGGTGGTACGTGACCTCAGGCTTTTGTATCTTTTTCCTGACGGAAGAAGGTGGAAGAGAGAATGCTCGGGGTGCATGGAGTCCTTGATTATGCTGGCTGCTTTGCCGTGGCAGCGGGAAGTGTAGACAGAGTCAGTGGATGGGAGGCTGGTTTGCGAGATGGATTCAGCTACTTTCACGACCTGTTGTAGTTCTTTGCGATCTTGGGCAGAGGAGGAGCCATACCAAGCTATGATACAACCAGAAAGAATGCTTTCTATGGTCCATCTGTAAAAGCTGGAGAGTTGTAGCTGACATACCAGATTTCCTTAGTCTGAGAAAGTAGAGGCATTGATGGGCTTTCTTAACTATAGTGTTTGTTTGGGGGGGGGGGGGGGGGGGGGTGAGACTAGGACAGGTTGTTGGTGAGCTGGACACCTAAAAACTTGAAGCTCTTGACCCTTTCTACTTCTCCCTGTTGATGTAGACAGGGGCATGTTCTCCTCCACGCTTCCCGAAATCAATGACAATCTCCTTCATTTTGTTGACATTGAGGAGACAGCTAACTTCTCAAAAGATCTCAGACACCCGTGAGTGGGTCAAAATGTAAGAGCTGTGAGCTGCCCAAGTGCGTAGCATAATTATGCATGATTTGCTTTCTGAGATCACAAGTTAGTTGGAGGTTCAAAGAGCAAACTCCTTTTCTATTAGTAAATTGCTATCTGCTGCCAAAGAGCTCTCAAGGCCTTGTGTGTGCAATCAATGGGGCCTTGCAGTCGTGGGAAACCCGAGATCACAGCAAAACCACAATTGGCAGCCTGTCAAGTCATCCATGTGGAATGCAATGGTGAGTTTTATCAAATAGGGCATATGTCACCTCCGCTATACATATATATTGCCAATTGAGATTCTGCAGAAGTCCCCAGTGGACTGGAATGATCTGCTGGCAAAACATTTCAGTGTGGTTAACACCTGCAAAGAAACTGAATTTGGGTGCCCTCCAAGCCTATGTGGCTTGTGTTCTTCATGAATGTGGCAATGTAAGTTACCACATCCCTGGACAATAAAGGCATCTGCTGCACTGTCCCTGACTCATCTTCCATAGACCCTTAGTCATGCCAAATATCATGGATTTTGCCCCTCTTCACCAGCATCTGGGTGTTCCTGGGGCCTTGCTGGCTTTGCTCCTCAAGGTGATGGTCTTCCCAAGCTGTGTCAATCAACAACATGCTCTTTTTCTCCTCTCTAATCATCATTATTCACAAGGTAGCATTGCCTGCCGCCTTCACTCCTCTTTGCTCAATTCACAGGTACAATCATTGGTCATTCCACTTGAATGGTGTCCCTCCATTCCATCATAAAGTCAGGAATCGAGTCATTCCTGACTGCAATGAGTGATTCAGGTGTAACTGCACATTTACAATGAGGGTCTGCATTAGGCTCAATAGACTAATGTGCTATAACGATCAGTCAGGCGATTGTCAATACGTCTACAGTAACCTAGACAACTATCAATAACCAATCCTTGTACTTCTGTCATGACTATAGCATGGTGTCTTTCAAGCCATTGAACACGGAGGCTTGTAGTTTCCATTTAGCTTCTGAGCTGCAGCCTTTTCTTTTCTCTTTTCTTTTTGATTCCTCTTTTCACATTCCTTTAAGAAGATCAGGTTGTCATCAAGACCAACTGCACTGCAGCACCAAAACATAATGGATTCTCATCTGAATGCGCACCATTAGTAAAGAAGCAAAGCTCGTTCATTGATGGACTTGTGCGTCCTGCACACTCAGCTGAACCATATTCTCCATGGTTTGAGCAGAAAATTAATAGTGTGCCCTTTCAATCAGCCAAAATTGTTGCACTGAACTCCTTCCACATGCCTCGAGAGCCCCCCAATATTGATTTTTTTCAAGCTTGGCTTTCCAACTTCATCATTGATCACTGAAAGCAAACATAATGTTCATCACATTTGTAAGTACGATCCAGCTTCCAAACTCCCCAATTATTCCTCCCAGTGAAATATGACCCCAGTAGTTTGGCTTCAGACCCAGAACGGTGTCGGAGCCTTCTGGACAGTCTTTCGCTCTATTTGTTGACCCCGCCCCATCTCCGTCTCTTCCGCCCCCCCCCCCCCCCCCCCCCAATTCCTGTCTCCATCTCACCCCTCCCTCTAGTCATGCCTCTGCTTACCCCTCTCCTGTGGTGGTGTCTCCTGTGCCCAGTGTTAGCACAGCTTGTGCAATAGGCATGTGATATTTAGCAGTTAATGTTAAATACAGTGCCAACTGACCTCCCAGTCATAGATAAAGTAAGGCTGATCAAATGCACACCACTTCCACACAGTTGCAAAACAGACCGTTCTAATTATTTGCTGGTGGGGCACTTAATTTGGTTGGGGAAAATCACGATTCTGGCAAGCCCATGGCCCGGATTACTCTGGTCAAAGAGCAATGTCTCCATACACTTGTGTATGAACAGGAGAAAATACCCACTTCTGGTCCTCCAGGATGTCCTTCACCTGGGAGGGTTGGGTTGAGGATGCCATGTCTAGACAGAGGCCAAGTGAATGGCTTAGCACCAGCCTGCTGGCTTTGAGAAGGAGGGAACCCTGTTAATGTTTCTCTCCAATCATTCACACATCAAACTGAGGCATTGATGGTGCAGGCAACTCTGCTTTGGTAATGGCTCACATTTCAGATGATGAGGGAGGTCCATCACCAAATGTCAGTGTCAAGAGGAGCAAGGGCATGAGCAGCAAGAGACAACAAGGCCTCCAGAAGGTCCAGAGGCTGCCATGATGAGCACTGGCCTGGCCACAGTTTGTATGTGCTCTTATCTAGAAATGAGCAGAAGTTGATGCCAGAGGTTCCCTCAAATGTCCTGGGATTGCTCACATCTGCCAGCTTTTTCACTACAAGCTGCAGCCACAAGGACTCTGGGAGGAGTAACGCAGAGCTCCGGTCTTGCAGAGAATGAATGCATGCCTGGGTGCCCTTTAAAAATGGTGCCAGAACATTCGATCCCATGAGATAATGGTGGGACTGGTGACTTCATGCCCATCACAAGATTCACCAAGCTCCTCACTGATGTATAATTAATAAGCTAAAAAGTAGAAGATTGCATGTGCTCACCCACCCTGCCATTCTGCAGGAATGATGCCAACTTTCCCATCCTCCACCAGACTTCTCCAAAAGCTAAATTTTACCTTTGGGGTGGAATTTTACAGCTGCTTTACGCCATTTTGCGGTGGGAAAATATTGTAAAAAAAACGGGTGTGAAGTGGCTAATGCCAATGGCGCCAGTCGCGATTTTATGACACCCGGATTTCCACATGGTCAGCCTCTCGTCAGAACTGGGAGAGAGGCTGGTTAATTTATGGAAATGTTCATTTCAATTTAGTGAGCCCGGCACTCAATCATCTGGGCTCACTCGTCTTTATGGCCTTGCCGGGAGAGGTTCTGTCTGGCGAGGAAAACACCTGCACACCATGACCAGGGAACAGTTGTGTTGGCCTCGCCAGTGGAACCAGAGGCCATTGAGGCCACCCGGAGAGGCCAAGTGCAAGGAGTGCCCCTTGGGCAGTGCTAGACTGGCAGTGCCACCCTGGCACTTGGGCAATGCCCACTGGACAGTGCCAGGGCCTGTGGGCAGAGGGCCAATTGGGAGAGGGGGGTCCACTGCCACTCTGCATATGATTGGTGGGAGATTTGGGGGGGGGGGGGGGCACGATCAGTCTGGGTGGCAGGGGCTGCATCTTGGGCCATGGGCCCGGGGGTTGTGGAGGGCTGGGTGCTAGCTGAGGCTGCCTGCAGTAGCAGGGGCCTGACAGCAGCAGGGGCCTGACAGCTTTCTCTGTCTGTCAGACCCCTGCTACTGTTAATGCGCATGTGCAGCATCAGAGGTCTGCCATGCGCACACTCTCCCTCTACAGGCTGTCTGGTGAGTTAAGCCCCACCCACAGCCTCTCTGGCTGGAATCTGACTAGCCCATCTTTTCAGAGACAGAGTGCATAAGATTGGGTGTGAAAACTCGCCGGAAAAAAAAGGATCTAGAACTCTCGCTATTTTCCGACTAGCTTGACATTTAGAAAAGAAATCTCGTAAAATTCCGCCTTTGGTATTTTTTTTTAAAAACAAACAGCAGAATGTCAGCATTGGGAGAGAAGGTGAAAAGGCTGAAGCAAAAGATAGTGGATTTATAGCAGTTCCTATGGTTCATCTCCAGGCCCAACATGCTCTCTTGTAAATCCCTAACCTCTGTGAGCTGTCTGCTCTGACTCCAAGATCAGACCCTCCATAATACCACATATACTCCCTTCCACCATCAACGATCTGTTCCCACTCCAACCCTTCAACCAATAGTGGAGCCACCCTGGCCACCAGACATTCAGACCACGTCTGCACCCTTAACCCGCAGCACTCTTTTCCTTCCCCCCGCCCCACATCTTCACGGTTGCGGCATTGCACTGCAGGTTTCTAATTTGAGAGGCATCCAGCCTATCAAGCTACATATGGGCAGGAAATTGACTGAAATTTCTTAAAGAAACCCTGCAATTAAAGATCACAAGACATTCAGGAAACCCATTCTTCCCGATTTCAAACCAGCCTCTCCTGGCTTGGAGCTCACCTCTGGGCTAAAATCCCAGGCCAATGTTCTAGCAACCTTAAATATGATCTTCCAAATACACAGGGGATCAAGCAATTACTTTTGTCTTTCAGGAGGCTAACATACGCCCAACATCAAGCTTATTCTTATTACAGGGCCATGACAGCATTCTTAAAACCTAACCAAGGTAGTAAGTATCCTTTTGTTTTGTTTTCTTCTTAGAGAAGCTAGGCAATATTTCAAACTACAATACAACAATTTTATGCTTTTCCTTTGAAAGTGCATTATTTTCTGGCATCAGTCAGTATTTGTGACTATCTGAAAAATATTACCCTTAAAAAGAACATTCATTCGTGATAAAGTAGCTGCTAACTTTATTTTTCATACAAAAGCAAGGTTTTACCAAACTGAAAAAAAACTGAAAATCCAAAACTTGCTTCATCACTAGTAGATATTAATAAAACATAATTGACTTAAAACTGCAAATAAATCTATATAATACAAAATGAAAATTCACAACATTTTTGTGGGGTATGTGGAAGGGAGGATAATGTCCCCATGTTGCTGTACCACTACACTTTTATCCTGAGTTGTACTTTTCCGGGTTTTGAACTTTCCACTTGCTCACAAGTCTTCACCACACTTGACCTAGATACTGGAAGATAGAAAATAGTAGACTGGTGTTAAATCCACTAATTTTCATTCTTCCTTGTAAGTGAAGAGTCACCTCTCTCCCTGTACAAAGGGCTAAATAGTCTGATTGGTTTTGAGGTCCTGATTTCAGGGTCTAAAACAGGTCCCAAGCCCACAATTGCTTGGCAATTTTACAAGAGTGTGTAATGATTGTTGAGGGGAAAAAAAATGGAGTGGGAGAAGATGACGGGCAGGGGGGGGGGGGGGGGGGGGGGGGTGTTATGAGGGATCATCAGTTTACCGGAGAGCATGTTTGAACTAGAGGAAACACTGCTGCTTCTCCTGGTCCACAAGTGCTGTAAAAAGGTACCGAGCTCATGGATTCAACCTCCTTTACCTATCTTTAGTTGATTACGGAAAAGTGGAAGGCTAATCATCTAAAGCAATGATTTAGTCTACTCATCCATCATATAATGGGTTTGGGGAGGTGGGGGGGGGGGTGGCGGGGGGGGGAAGAGGAGAAAAGAGAGACGACAGATGTGGTCAATAAAATCAGAACATTTTACTGACAAAGGGACGGGAGAAGGACAGGTTGTTCACTCCAAGGAATGAGACAGCCAATTTCCACATTTACAGGCCCAATTAAGGATAATTTTATGTTGCTATGAGCATTTTGCTGATGACGCTGCAACTCCCCACAGTGTGAAGAAGCTGCCAACTAAATGGGAGTAGCCTCCAAGTGACAGCCTGCCTGGAGTGGGAGTGCATGTGGATGGTTGGGAAGGTTATGGAGTAAAGGGGAGACACAGACAGGGAAGGAAACCTCCACAACCCCAACACTTCCCTTGGAGGAATTTACCCTCCAGCACTTGGCTCCCTTAATTTATTTTCCGAACCTGCTGTAGACCTGACATTCCTTGTATTCTTCAGCAGTGACCATGTCTCCCAGTGGCACTGGTGAGACCTCAGTCAGTCCTCTACTTTGGCTGGGATCATCAAGAGCTTGCCCGCCATCTTAATTGGATGGCAGGTAGAAGGCCACCAGTGGTAAAAAGCACTTTCAAAAAGACCACAATCAGATCAGAAATTTATTTAAAGGAAATCTTCCTGTATTTGTTTGTTGTCATTGGTTCTCCCATATCAACTCTACTAGTTACATCCTCAAAGAATTCCAGTAGATTTTGAGCATGATTTCCCTTTTGTAAATCCATGCTCTGTACGATCCAGCCACTGTTTAAGTGCCCTGCTATTAAATCTTTTATAATGGACTTCCCCACTACCGACACCAGGCTTACTTGTCTGTAATTTGGTTTTCTCTCTACCTTCCATTTTAAATAGTGGGGTTACATTAGCTATCCTCTAATCTGTAGGGAGTCTATAGAATCTCGAAAGATGACCAATGCATCTACTATTTCTAGGGCCACTTCCTTAAGTACGCTGGGATGTAGATTATCACGCCCGGAGGATTTATCACCCTTAAATCTCAATTTCCCCAACACCATTTCCCTACTAATACTGATTAACTTCAGTTCCCCTCTCTCATGAAACCCTGCTCAGATATGTTAAAGGTTTTAATTTGCCTGTTCAGAGTGACTTTGTTAAGTTTTATCTAATGTAAAGGAAGAGGCAAAAAAACCTCACCTCAAAGTATGAATTCCTGATTTCATCCCTGTAGCTATATGAAGTGCCTAACAAAAATGAAGTCTTTTCTCTCAGTCATTAAAGGAAAGAATGTTTTCAGTTATCAGCTGGTGACAAACATTAGTCTGGTATAGGGTCACTCATTGAACACCTAAATCTGACTGACATGTTGCAGGGCTCACCCGGAGGAGAGGAAAGAATATGCAAACTGAGGAACTCTCAACTCACGTCAGAATAAATTTATTAAGCAAAGAACCTGGAATAAGGTCAAAAGTAACAGTTATACTGGTTAAAATGACATCTGAAGTGAAACTCTTAGCTAAGCAGGTATCTAAGCTGACCAAATAAATGACTGACCAATCAGAAACATGCTTACTCAAGAAGAATTGTACCACACCAAATCAATAAATTTAACTCATGACAAGAGTTTGGTGATTGATTCATTTGAGTAGCCAACTTAACCAAATAAGATTGAAAAATGTTCTGAAAGTCTTCAAGGTCTAAATATTCAAAGATGATTCATGCTGTTATACAGTTGGACAGATGTTTCAAACAATCATGACTTGTGGCTAAAAATTCCTACTCAGTTTATTTTGGTATAACAATTAAGATTTAATTACAAGCGCACTTAACAAAGCAGGTCTCATAGGTAAATGGAAAGCAGACAGGTGGGTAACTAAAATTGTCATAGTTACATACCTGCCTTGAAGCTGATGTGAGTAGCTAGGCCAGTTTGGATTTATCATCTGCTCAAATGCATTTCAGAGCACAAGTTTGTGTTTCAGGTTAGGGATCTGATGTCAGGATCACACGGAGGATCCAACTCTGCACTGCATCAGGAGCAGTCACCCAGCAGTGATTTTGCCTCCATTGATCAATTAGTGGCCAAAGGGTGCACTTGCCATTCAACTAAGGATGACAGGCAAGTTCTCAAAGCTGGAGGTCTAATAGGAGGCTCTCCACCATGGAAAGAACTGCAGGTGCTGGTGCAGGGGGTAGGGGAGAGAGAAGGTGCCTCCATTTTTTTTTTGGTGCCCTCTCAGCAACTTTTAAAAAGAGCAAAATGAAAAATGACCACAGCTTCTGGACGATCTCGGTAAACAGCAACTCTTTTTTCAGGCACCCTTATGCTGCAGCTGTAACCAGGTCGGCAAGGTGGGGCAGAGAGACTGCCTGGAATAATGGTTCCCCCCCCCACCCCCGGCCACCCCAAGTCAGCCATTGGAACTGCCTCCATACAGCTAGTGTGCAGTCAACCTCTGATAATTGGTCTTAATTGACCTTGGCTTACCTCAATTGGCTGCCACTGCTTGCGAGAAGGTTAGACCTACTGCCCTAATCCCCAACCATGGGGAAAAATGTGTGTGACAGGATGCTGACAACAAACCAGCCAATGGCAGACAGTGCGAAGTTACACATCCACTCGCCTCCATTCTGAGGGTGAAAACTCTGCTCTGACTCACACCTCAGCTTATCTTTTCACAGTAACTTCATTGCAGTATTAAATGTAAGCCTACTTGTGACACTAATAAATAAACTTTACAAAATATATCTGGCCCAAGCTGGCCCCCTAATTAAAATCAGAGTCACCAACTTAAAGACAGCAAACTCAAACAATATTCAACACGAAGGACTGTAATTACTTTTGAAAATTCCTGATCTGTTTGTCAATAAACAAAGTGGTGGACTTTTACTGTTTATTGAGGAAGAATATATGACAACTGCCTCATTATATTCCTTCATGTTTAGCGAAATGAAATCAAGCATGACATTAATCAGTGCTAAGTCATATAAATCTCGATGATTGTACTAAATAAAAACATCTCACTTGTTCCTGTCTTTGCAATGTTCTAGCCCTATAACCGCACCATATCTATCAATTGCGTGGTCTCTGGAAGTAACGTCCTGAACCATTTTTTGCTCCTACCTCAGGACCCCCGCAAACCTCCCCACCCGGGCAGCACAATGGCTCCGTGGTTAGCATTGCTGCCTCAATGCCAGGGACCTGGGCTTGATTCCTGGCTTGGGTCACTGTGTGTGGGTTTCCTCCAGGTGGTCTGGTTTCTTCCCACAATCAGAGAGACATGCTGGTTAGGTGCATTGACCATGCCAAATTCTCCCTCAGTGTACCCAAACAGGCGCCAGGGTGTGGCAACTAGGGGATTTTCACAGTAACTTCATTGCAGTGTTAATGTAAGCCTACTTGTGACACTAAAATAAAATTTTTTAAAACCCTCTTTGGCCAAAGTTCTCAATCTCTCCTTTTCCTCAAGCCTTTGATAAAGTCCTTGAATTTTTAAATCTAAATTTAGGGGCTAAATACATTCCAGGTACAGGGGGTAATTTTCTGATCTCACTGTGCCTGGCATGAATTGCTCCAATCCGCAAAATAGCATATGGGCCTAAATATTAGTTCCGCACCCGGTGCCAAAGTTTGCAATTGTGACAGCATCTGGGGAGAGAGAATAGAGCCAACGTAGAGTCTGGATGACCTTTCATCAGAGCTGCATCTGAGCTCCAACAAAGGGTCATCCAGATTCGAAACATTGACTGGATTCTCTCCCCCCAGATGCTGTCAGACCTACTGAGATTTTCCAGCATTTTCTGTTTTTGTTTCAGATTCCAGCATCCACAGTAATTTGCTTTTATCAGTTTGCAATCATCTTGGTCTCTCTAATGGTGCAAACTGGATGGCACAAGGACGCAAGCCTGATTAACATATTTAAAGTTGCATTTAAAATGACCTGGACGAGGAAGTGGAGGGATGGGTTGGTAAGTTTACCGACGACACGAAGGTTGGTGGTGTTGTGGATAGGTTGGAGGGATGTCAGAAGCTGCAGCGTGACATAGATAGGATGCAAGACTGGGCAGAGAAGTGGCAGATGGACTTCAACCCGGATAAATGTGTAGTGGTCCATTTTGGCAGGTCAAATGGGATGAAGGAGTATAATATCAAGGGTAAGACTCTTAGCAGTGTAGAAGATCAGAAGGACCTTGGGGTCCGGTCCATAGGACCCTCAAAATCGGCCTCGCAGGTAGAGGTGGTGGTTAAGAAGGCATATGGTGTGCTGGCCTTCAATCGAGGGATTGAGTTTAGGAGTCGGGAGATAATGATGCAGCTTTATAAGACCCTCGTCAGACCCCACTTGGAGTACTGTGCTCAATTCTGGTCGCCTCATTACAGGAGGGATGTGGAAATGATTGAAAGGGTGCAGAAAAGATTTACAAGGATGTTGCCTGGATTGGTTGGCATGCCTTATGAGGATATGCTGAAGGAGCTCGGTCTTTTCTCCTTGGAGAGACGAAGGAGGAGAGGTGACCTGATAGAGGTGTACAAGATGTTGAGAGGTATAGATCGGGTGGATTCTCGAAAGCTTTTTCCCAGGGCTGAAATGTCTGCTACGAGAGGACACAGGTTTAAGGAGCTGGGGAGCAGGTACAGAGATGTCAGGGGTAAGTTTTTCACACAGAGGGTGGTGGGTGAGTGGAATCGGCTGCCGTCAGTGGTGGTGGAGGCAAACTCGATAGGGTCTTTTAAGAGACTTCTGGATGAGTACATGGGACTTAATAGGATTGAGGGTTAGAGCTAAGCCTATATATAAGCCTAGGTAGGTAGGGACATGACCGGCACAACTTGTGTGCTGGGTTTTTTTTTTCTATGTTATAAAATTGCATAACCTGTTTGACCCCAGATTCTCCCAGCTAGCAGAATCTTCCAACCTTTGGGTGTGGCACAAGAATGGTGTGAATTAGTGCAGGCCTCCACGAGAGGAGATCAGGCACGATGGCCATGCCGAGGGGTGGGGGGACGGAAATAGTTGAAACTTGTGGGTGGCGGGGCCATGGCCAGGTACTGCTCATCGGGCACATCCCGCAGTAATGAAGCAGTATCAAGGGAGTGGGTCATGAATGGAGTCATGAAGGGGGACCCATTGGAGGGCCCCAATGCCTGCGACCTGTGTCAGGGAGGCGGTGTGGGAACATGCCGCCAATGGGAGGGGGGGGGGGGGTTCTCCCAGAGCACCGAGAGATTGGTCTGCTCGTGAAACAGTGCCTGCGTGCTCTGCAACTGGGCTCACTGGTGTGTTTAGCTGCTCCCCCTCACCACCCCGCCCGCCCCGCCCCCCCCACCCCCACTGACTGTGGGGTACAATTGCGGTGCAGAACGCGCCTGATGGACCAGCACAGATCACTCCGTTTTGACATTTTCTTTTTGCAAAATTGCACTCACTTGGGGAACTATATCTGAGCACTAGTACAATACTGACATCCAGGAGTGTAAAATAGAATATTGTTTGTAGATTTCGGCATATTGCATCCTCACAATCTGTTGCCATTTCAACTGTAGGCCACTTGGATTTTAGCAAGACTTGAAGATCACCAAATTCTATCAAAGATATACAAAGCTAGAAATAAGCCCATGTCAATATGATGAAAGCCCAAAGAAAATAGCACCTGCTATAACTTGAACTGTAAATTTATTTTGAAATAATAGGCATGGAAATTGTAACCCATTGGTTCTATCTAAGAAAGGAAATAATTTCTGTCGAACAGAATGAAATTATTTTACCACATGACCTAAAGCTTTTAGTCTATCAAATCATGACCCTATAATGCGATTCTCAAAGTCACTAAATGACATCAAGAGCGAAAGTGGTAACCCAATGTATTCAGTTCGAGCCAGTTCATAGATCTGAAGTAACAGATGGTAGGGTGTTTACAGGAGTAAATGGTTGAAAACCTGAATAGAACACAATACATGTGGTGAATATCTGTAGTAAATATCAATTTTAATCCTTTGATTAACGGATAGACTGCAACACATTTATCATCTTATGGCTTTTGAAGTAGTATTGGGAGCCCACAGAGCATGATTATTCCTTGGTCTTTTGTGCAAGAAAAAAAGTGGAGTGCTCGCTGATTTTAGAAGTTCTTTTGATTCTACTCACATTATTTCAAGATATTTTGGCATTCAGAAGTAGGCCATTCAGCCCATCAAGTCTCTTCCATCATTCAAGTCAGAACTGATATTATAATTCTCAACTCCACTTTCCCGCCTCATCCACATAACCCTCGATTCCCTTACAGATTAAAAATCTGTCACGATGTAAGCACGGGAAAGGCTGCTACTCATCTTTTAATCCTTTGTGATCTTGATGCACAGCCCATAATAATCTAATCTTGGAGTGTATACACTGTGCTATGTCCCTGGAAATTCCTGGCTAACGTTGGGTGATGGGGATCCAAGCAAAGTCAAGAAAATCCTCCTTTGTTTAAAGGTGTTCGGAGACAGCTGGGACGTT
This sequence comes from Mustelus asterias, assembly GCF_964213995.1. NCBI lineage: Eukaryota > Metazoa > Chordata > Chondrichthyes > Carcharhiniformes > Triakidae > Mustelus > Mustelus asterias. Next base: position 42,758,081 of record NC_135817.1, read on the forward strand.
GTTCAGAATGGCAGTTTAACTGGCGAGCAGAATCAAGCTCTGGTGATGTTGTAGGAATTGAGAGGATTTCTGCCATTGTGAGCAAAGTTGTGGATGACACCTGGGCAAATTACATTGACGAGCTGCGAGATATCGAAAAGAAGAATGATGAAGCGGAAGAAATAATCTTGTTAGGAGAGAGGACAGTTTCCTCGGTGGGGGCTCACCTTCAATCCTGCTGAATGGTATGTCGGACATCCTGGTTGATCTGGGAAGATGGGGGGCACAGCAGGAGTGTCTGTGCATCCAAACACCCGAGGGTGGCTGAAGATAAATTCCCAGTCGGATCTGAGAACCAGCTGCCTTGCTTTCATAATCGATTTGAAGGCTGGGCGTTTCAAGTTTGAACAGGCATGTTGTATCCAGTCTTCAAGATCTGGGGTTCGTTATCCATCCCGATCACAATTCTTTTGTCTTGACCTCAGTGTTCATCGAGAAAGGCTGAGACTGGCCAGACACGATGTGACATCAGGCCGCTGGGGCTTCTTAGTGACAACACAATGGAGGTGAGGAGACCTCGATGAAACTATGGATGGATCCTTGATGTTGCTCGACAATCCCATCAGGGCTATTCAAGCTCTGTGGATGGCTATATTATCCCACAGTTCATCATTAGTCCTGAACTCCCCTTGCGATTATAATCCTGATTTTGCGATGCTGTCTTTTATCCCGACATGAGTACTGAGGCATAAGTCACCTATTATCCTTTCAAAGCCAGGATATCCATTTATTTATAATGGAATTCATCCATCGGTATGCTCTGGCCGTGGAACAAAGGGGACCTTAGTTTAAGATGTGTTACTTTACATTCAAGTGTGGTCTTTCCATGTGGTACTGGAGGAGCAGAGTAAGGGAGTCTGCACACCCTGCTTCTGGCCGTGTAACATTCAAATCCCTCGGGTCCCAAGTTTGTAATATGGAGATATTTCCTTTGCTTGTGGACTGATAATGGGTCTCCATCATTCTACTGGGGCACGTGCTGGGATGTCTGAATGGCATCAGGGTTGTGCAATATTTATCTGTTATTTTGGGTCATAATCGTGGCATTTCGAATGGAGGTTTACATTGTATAGTACCCTTTACTTTAACTACGGATAATACGAGTAACACCACAGAAGGATAGTGGGCATGCAGTTCGGCATGGAGGTGGTGGGGTATGACATAGTGGGTGAGGAAAACCTCCTTTAGAACTAATGGTGTTCGGTTTTTCTTTGGTATTTTGGGGTTAAAGAAACCTTGTTGGTCTCCAGTTGGAAACCCTAAGGCTTGCTTTCATTCTCTTGGTTAGTGAGGTGCTGATATAGGCTCCTACTTGTTGGTATTTAGTCCTACAGGGTTTACCTTGTCAGGACGATATTCCAAGATATTCCATTTGTGCATGTCTTGATGATTCTTCTTCTTGTTGGTGAGGTCTCCTTGGTTGAAAATGGATTACATTTTCTAGTTGATAGTGGGGTTTGAGTGGCACCTCCAGTGTGGCTGGAGATGAATGAGTGAGGCTAGTTTTATTGCAAGCCCAAACATGCAAGCATCCTTGGCTTTTTGGCTCTTTTATCTGTCTCAATATCTCTTCCTTTCTGAGGGAGGGAAGGCTAGCAGCTATTTTGCAAATTCATATTTGAAAGGTATGGAGATGGAACTCCTAGTGGAAGGTCCGCCATTCAATAAAATCATGGCTGATCTTTTCACAGACTTAGCTCCACTTATCCGCCCGATCACTATAACCCTCATTTCCTTTACTGTTCAAAAATAGATCTATCCTTGCCTTAAAAGCATTCAATGAAGTAGCCTCATCTGCTTCTCTGGGCAGAGAATTCCACAGATTCACAACCCTGTGTGTGAAGAAGTTCCTCCTCAACTCAGTCCTAAATCTGCTTGCCCTTCTTTGGAAGTCATGCCTCCTGGTTCTAGTTTCACCTGCCAGTGGAAACAACTTCCCTGCTTCTATCTTATCCATTCCCTTCATAATATATGTTTCTAAAAGATTTCCCCTCATTCTTCTGAATTCCAATGAGTATAGCTCCAGTCTACTCAGTCTCTCCTCATAAGCCAACCCTCTCAACTCCAGAATCAACCTAGTGAATCTCCTCTGTACCCCCTCCAGTGCCAGTATATCCTTTCTCAATTAAGGAGACCAAAACTGTACACAGTACTCCAGGTGTGGCCTCACCAGTACCTTATACCGCTGCAACATAACCTCGCTCTTTTTAAACTCCATCCCTCTAGCAATGAAGGACAAAATTCCATTTGCCTTCTTAATTACCTGCTGCACCTGCAAACCAACTCCTTGGGATTCCTGCACAAGGACACCCAGGTCCCTCTGCACAGCAGAATGCTGCAATTTTTTACCATTTAAATAATAGTCCATTTTGCTGTTATTCCTACCAAAATGGATGACATTTACCAACATTGTACTCCATCTGCCAGACCCTCACCCACTCACTTAGATTATCTATATCCCTTTGCAGACTTTCAGTGTCCTCTGCACACTTTGCTCTTCCACCCATCTTAGTGTCATCTGCGAAATTTGACACCCTACACTTGGTCCCCAACTCCAAATCATTGATGTAAATCGTAAACAATTGTGGTCCCAACACTGATCCCTGAGGCACACCACTAGTCACTGATCGCCAACCAGAAAAACACCCATTTACCCCCACTCTGCTTTCTGTTGGTTAATCAATCCTCTATTCAAACTAATACATTATCCATAACACCGTGCACCTTTATCTTATGCAGCAGCCTTTGGTGCGGCACCTTGTCAAATGCCTTCTGGAAATCCAGATACACCACATCCACAGGTTCCCCATTGTCCACTGCACATGTAATGCTCTCAAAGAATTCCACCAAATTAGTCAAACATGACATGCCCTTCATGAACCCATGCTGCGTCTTCTCAATGGGACAATTTATATCTAGATGTCTCACCATCTCTTCCTTGATGACAGATTCAAGCATTTTCCCTAGTACAGAAACAGCTCACCGGCCTATAGTTACCTGCCTTTTGTCTCCCTCCTTTTTCAAACAGTGGCGTCACATTTGCTGTTTTCCAATCTGCGGGAACCACCCCAGAGTCCAGCAAATTTTGGTAAATTACCACTAGTGCATTTGGTATTTCCCCCGCCATTTCGTTTAGTACCCTGGGATGCATTCCATCAGGACCAGGAGACTGGTCTACCTTCAGCCCCATTAATTTGCCCAACACTGCCTCTTTAGTGATAATGATTGTTTCTAGGTCCTCCCCGCCATAGCCTTCTTTTGGCATGTTATTCGTGTTTTCCACTGTGAAGACCAACATTAAATAGCTGTTCAATGCCTCAGCCATTTCCTAATTTCCAGTTATTACGTCCCCCTTCTCATCCTCCAAAAAGAGCAATGTTTACTTTAGCCACTCTTTTGTTTAATATATATTTGTAGAAACTTTTGCTACCCGAGCTAGTTTGTTCTCTTAATCCATCTTACTTCAATAGCTTTTTCTCTGTTGACCTTCAAAGATTTCCCAATCCTCTACTTTCCCACTTTGTATGCATTTTCTTTCAATTTGATACCCTCCTTTATTTGCTTAGATATCCATGGCTGATTATCTCTTTTTCTACAGTCCTTCCTTATCACTGATATATACTTTTGTTGAGCACTGTGAAAGACTGCCACTGTTCCTCAATTGTCCCATAAAATTTTTGCTCCTAGTCTACCTTAGCCAACTCCTCCCTCATCCCATTGTATTTTCCTTTGTTTAAGCACAAGACACTGGTATTGGATTTTACCTTCTCATGCTCTATCTGTATTTTAAATTCAACCATACTGTCATTGCTTCTTCCAAGGAGGCCTGAGGGTAAGTTTAGATACCTGGGCTCTGATTTATCTGCACTTTTCCCGTGAGGCTGTATAGCTCTGCTTCTGTTATCCTGTGTGAGAGTGTACACTGTAATGCCACGTCTTGTGTTTGGAGTTCTTGGTGCACCCCTTTTTGAGGTCTCCCCTGATTTTGAGAAAGATTTGGAGTGCTGTTTTAGGCACTGATTGGTAGTATTTGACCCCACACGGCCTCCCTTACACTGTGCAGGTTGGCTCTTGCTGTACTGTGGGCATGGGTCTGCCCCAAAGTGTCACGTGCTCATGGTACAATCCTGTTATTCCCCATTCATTGTAATATTCTTTCATTATCCGTGCAAAGGCAGGTGCCAATTACAACGATTTATGTTTATTTATTTGTGTCACAAGTAGGCTTACATTAATACTGCAATTAAGTTAGTGAAAATCCCCTAGTCGCCACGATCCGGTGCCTGTTCGGGTACACAGAGGGAGAATTTAGCATGGCCAATGCACCTAACCAACACGTCTTTCAGACTGTGGAAGGAAACCCATGCAGACACAGGGAGAACGTACGAACTCCACACAGTCATCCAAACTGGGAATCGAATCTGGGTCCCTGGCACTTACAATGTAATTGATAATCCAAGCCATTTGTCATATTTGCTGACCTTTTCTGTATGTATGCGTGGAATGATTATTCTGTGCTGTACTTAAAAATCTGTGCATTTCAGCTTGAACATATTGAAGTGCAATCAAGAATGACAGCTCATTTGCACAGTGCGAGCTCCCACAAACTACTGTGTGATAATGACCAGATAACTCCCATGCTCTTTTTCAAAATGGTGTCATGGTATATCTTATCCCCACTTGACATCACAAATAAGGTCTTAGTTTAACATTTCATTTGAAATGGGACTTCTGACAGTGGAGCTCTCCTCAGTGCTGCATTGGAGTCTTAACCTAGATCTTTGTGCTCAAGTCTCTGGATTGGGACTTGAACCACAACCTTCTGACTCAAAGGCTAAAGTGCTATTCAGTGTCAGATAACTGACTAATTCGTAGACATAGTTACTTATGCGTTTCTAGTCTATCATTCTCAGCCACATATTGATGTGAGAGGTGCTTCTGAAATCTGCCTGTGACCGCAACAATCAGTAACTGGAAGGCAGTAAATTGATAAGAAATTATGCAGAGTTGTTGGGGATGAAATTTGTCTGACTTTAGCGCATCAGTAGCCTATCTTACATTCCATCCAAAGATAATCCGACAAAGATTATAGGCTGGAGATGTGCTCCAACTCAGTTACACCACACCCCCATACCCATCAGCCCCTTTTTCCTATGCTATCTTATGATCTATATTTAAATTGGCTATTGAATTCTAAGAAGTAGGATTTCTCAAGGCAAGGGAGAAGATTTAAACCTCATGGTTTTATAATACTTACCCTCATCATATTTCAATTGGAATACCACCAAAACAACCAACTTTGGCAAGGGAGTTAAAACAGGCAACATGGCCAACCCCCTTTTACATCTCATCTGAGTTCACTTTCCCATTGAAGTCAATGAAAATAGTTTGTCCATTATTATTAGAAAGTGTTAAGTTTTATTTCATTTTAAAAAGGTGTGAAGCAGGTTTTTCAATGGCTCAATTGGCAAGTGCACTGTGCTAAAACAAGATACAACCCATGACTTCTAGTATGTCTGTATCGAGTTAGCTGACTTCTGCCACTGGACTTTCCCCCAGTTGGAGATAGAACTGGTTTATTGAAAAATCATCATGGTGACAAAGTAATCACAATTCATAAGTTATATATTAAAATATATAAAGTACAAAATAAAAGGATTTCACAAACATTACAGTTTACAAGTTATTAGAATATGTTGCAAGATGCAGATCTCCTTAATTTGCAGAATAAACATGAAATTTCTACAATAGAATCAGCCAAGACTTCTGCACATCACTCTGGGCATAGTACATTATAGATGATCAAGCCTTGCTGTAACCAATCCCACTGTCAAATATACTGCCAGCACTTAGTGTCTGGATTAACAAATTAGGCAGTCATTTAGATGAAATAGAATGTGACAATTAGTGCGAGTAAAGATTGTGTAGCAACTAGTCATTTGTTTCCACAAGTGCAGAATGAAAAATCTCAGTACCGGAGCTTGCCATTCTCTGTCTGTTAGCATCGAATACGATCAGGCTAAGTAGATCAGATGCAGTGTGAACCAACTTCTACTATGCTTCAAGGTTTCAACCTGAACCTTCATAAAACACCTCAACCATATTGGGAAGCATTTTTCTCCTTTTCGAGCCAGCCTTGTAACAAGGTTGACATTGTGTGTGGAGTTGAGATTTGCACTTCTGGCATAAAGCCACCAATGGTTTAAGAATGCTTGGACTATGCCACGCATCTTCTACATCTTGCAAATAACTTCTAGTCGATATACAAATCTCTATATTATATATAAATATGATCAGACTGCCTAGATATTCTAGATGTGGAGATGCAAGCATTGGATTGGGATGGGCACAGTAAGACATCTCACAACACCAAGTTAAAGTCCAACAGGTTTATTTGGAATCACAAGCTTTCAGAGTGCTGCTCCTTCATCAGGTGATCAGCTGATGAAGGAGCAGCACTCTGAAAGCTTGCGATTCCAAATAAACCTGTTGGACTTTAACCTGGTGTTGAGACTTCTTACTGTAGATATTCAAGGAAACAGACCAATTCACAAAAAGCTCATGTTTCATTTGGGAAGGTGTTTGACAGTTGCTGAAATCTGATCTTCTCATTTTCTGACAGCATTTCTTACTTTCTGCAGTGATGTTGACAGCTATATGGGCCCCGATAACACCTGCGAGGCAGGAACCAGTCGGGTGTTAGATTTAGTGGTTGAGAAAACTGGAAATACAAATTTTGTGGAAATTCCATCAAATTTAACAAAACCTGTTTCAAGCTTTTTATACGGGTTCCCCAGTCACAGTCAGCCAGACTGAGAGGCTAGTTAACTGTCAGGTGAGAAGGCAGCTAGGTTCCAGAGTAGGGGGTAAGATGGAAATGGACAGATATTGGCCACAGTTGGTGAGCAAGGGAGGGGTGGGTTCGGATGAGATTGGGGAGGGAGTTGAACATTGAATAGTTCAATCTAAGGATGATCCAATCGCAAGGGATGTCCAATTGCAGAGGAATCCCATCATGTGTGGGGGATTAGTCACCTGCAACCCCTCCCCCACTCAAATGGCCTGCACTTAAACTGGAAGTTGGACTGTTGGAGATGGATTAGGGCCAGGCTCCAGATTTTTGAATGTTTCATCCTTTTCACAGGAAAATGTGACAATTATTAATCTTGGGGGTTCAAATTCCTTTATGGTCCCCAAAATAAAAAAAGTCTGAAAAATTTAGGAATGAAAACTTTAAAAATATTATAATTCCATAGAAGTTATGCTACATTACTAGATGAACAAATTTTGCAAATGTGGAAAGTGGAATTCAGTGCTTAAAGGTTCAAGGCGAGTACTCACGATTGTTACATTTATATATTGAAAATGGCAATGATTCAGAGAGATTCCAGCAAAAGGTATTTATATGCAGACTAACTTATTACTAAAAGGCTATTCTTTGGAATTTGGGAGAGGGGGGTTGGGGTTGAGTCAGTCTGACAGGAAGGCAGCCTGTTTGAATGAAGATAAGAAACATTTATGTTTCCTTGAGCAGGCAGACTTCTGCTGAGCTCTTTGGAATTTCCCTTCAATGGAGTTTCAGAGGGTCCCTATTGCGTTTCAATTTTCCTGCCATGAAATATTTAACAAATGGCTTCCGCCAATAAATCCATCACCAAGACCAAACTACATCTTATTGGTATACTATACTCTCCCTGAACATAAAATATTGAGTGCCCCATTTCAATCTTCATAGCATGATTTGAGAGTCAATCCCTACTATACCTCACCCCAACTAACAGCCCAGTCTAGGAGGCAGGGCAGTAATGAACAGACCTATTGAACAGTCCTCATAGATATGAGGGAGGGAGATTTCTCAACACTCGTCGTCTCACATACATTCCTGTATATTGAAAATATATATCCCACAAATATAATATTAGACATGTTCACAAATGCACATACAGGCACACAAATATACACACAATCCTTGCACACATACAAATACACAGCATCCACCCCCCCCTCCCCACCCAGATACGCATATGTTCAGACCACACATGAAAATACATGCCTCAAAAGATGCACTAGGGAATCACCTCTGAGGAACAAAGGTAAGGATTTGCAAGGCGATTGCCCAGATGTGCAAACTTCCCTTGAGCAATTACCCTGCACTAAGAAGTATCTGAAAATGTGATTTAAATCACAAACTTCTGATGGTTCTGGATGTAATCCACAGTTACCATGAAAAGAAGAAAAACACTAATTTCTGGGTAACTGTTGTTCAGTACCGGCCCCCATCCCTGACCCTTCCGGTCACTTCTCCCAATGGGAATCCTCCCACACCGGGTTCCCCCACATCCAATTACTTTCTCCCCCTGCCCCCCACACCCATGGGATTTCTCCCACTTGCCACCCCATGACATTCCCCATCCTTCCGACACCAATGTCTGACCTTCCTGATATCCTAGCCCGCTCAACACCCCATCCCAACCTCATCTGACCTCATACTCCCCACCTTGCAAATCCTATCCACTTACCTACTCCTTGGTCTGTCAATTTCAATGGATGTCTAAACTACCTGGTTTATGGCAGCTAGTGCTGTAAAATGGAGCTGGACTGCTGCACTGCCTGGATCATGCCCAGCCTGAGTTGGAAGGGCAGGCGCAGAAGAAACTTCACATAAATAATTGGACACAAAGTGGCAATCCAATGCTAATTACCACTCCGAGAAAGTTATGACCCCATGTGTACACACATTAACATACACCCACAAACACATGAACAAAGTTCACAAACACAATTCAAACATTCACACCTCCCCACACACCCACTCTTTTTTCCTCGAGACAAACTTTAGAAAACGCAGCATAAAAAGAAATTGAAAGCCACCTTTCCAAACTGTGAACTTGTTTAATTCATGCAGCAGCCACCATGATTCACTCTCGATGGAATTTCTTTTTAAGAGGGTTTACCTCCTAAAGGCAGATTTAAAAGAGCAGGTCTTTAGGATGGCAAATTAGCAGCACACAAATGAAAAGTTCACCACTTAAATGTCAAATGTCCAAAGTAATTTATTCAGCTCCGGTGTGGTTAGGATCTGGTATAAAATATATTCCTCATCACCTGGCTGACAGCCTAGGAAATAAACATGTAACATCCAGGTCAATTTCTGTATCAATAGAGCAGACCAAAATAATGACGATCTTATTGACTCCCATTGTTCCCAATTCTACACTTTATTGAAGCATGAAAGACCTATACTGTGGAAGAAATAATTTTAAAATTATGAGTTCATTTACACATGCTCTTTAGAATCTCACGAAGTAATTACAATGTCACTGCAATGTTTAAGATTGTTTGTAGAGCCTATTGCACTTATTTTGGCAGTTAATCACTTTGGGACATCTTGGAGGACTTGAAATGAGTTTTATCAATGCAAGTGATCTCAGATTGCATTAAAACAGGAACATTCAACTCGAGACACCAGAAAGTTTTTCTTTAATTCATTCATCAAAGTAACATTCGTGCCACACAAGTGCTAGGCAATGACCAACACCAAAATGAGAGAATCCAGCCACCTCCCCTAGACATGCATTGGCAGTACCGTCGCTGAACCCCCAGTACTAATATCCTGGCCCGGGGGGGGGGGGGGGGGGGGGGGGTCAAAGGCTAGGAATCCTGTGGCAAATGACTCACCTCCTGACTCCCCAAAGCTTGCCCAACATCTACAAGACAAAAATCAGGAGTGTGATGGAATACTTTCCACTTGCCTGGATGAGTGCAACTCCAACATAAGCAGCTCAACATCATCCAGGACAAAATAGTCCACTCAATTGGCATCCCATCCACAAACATCCATTCCCTCCACTCCGCCAACACACAGGGGCAGCAGTGTGTACCAACTACAAGGTGCGTAGGGATTCTATGATTCAGAAGGACAACTGTAGCAGACAGTGGGAACGCCACCATCTGGAATTTCCCCTTAAAGTCACACACCACTCTAACTTGGAAATATGTCGATAAAGGCAAAATACTGTGGGCGCTGGAATCTGAAACAAATAGAAATGCTGGAAAATCTCAGCAGGTCTGACAGCATCTGTGGAGAGAGAATAGAGCCAACATTGAGTCTGGATGACCCATCGTCAGAGCAAAGAAAATCAGACAAGATTTATGCTACGAGAGCCGGCAGGGGGAGGGACTACAATAGGAGAATGGGAATGTAAATGATGATGAAGACTGAGTGTGTCCATTAAGTGATCAGTGTGTGTGAATGGCAGATCAGAGGTACAGATTGTCAAGAGACTACCTGAGGAATGTTGCAGCTGCCCTGAAGCGGGGTGGGGAGTTTGGAGACAAGAATGGAAAAGTGGAAAATAGAAGTGAAATGGTTGTAAAGTGCCCAATCACAAGATGAGGTACTATTCCTCCAGTTTGCATTGGGGTTCACTGGAGCATTGCAACAGGCCAAGGGAAGACTTGTGGATAGGAGAGCAGGGTGTTGTGTTGACATGACAAGCAACAGGAAGGTCTGGGTCCTACTGTACAGCCTTCCAGACTGAACGTCGAGTTCAACAACTTCAGAGCACGAACTCTCCCCTCTACCTTCACCCCATGTCCATTTATTTTATTTCATTTCTTCTTTTCATCTCATTCATCCATTTTTATGACCCTTCATTCTCACTTTTGTTTTCCACTTCTCCGTTCTCGCTCTCCATCTTGAATTCAAACCCACACCCCCAACCCCAACCCCAGGGCAACTGCCACATTCCTCAGATAGTCCCTTAACAATCTGCACCTCTGTCCTACCATTCACACAATCTGATCACTTAATGGACACTTTTAACACCTTTCTCAGCTGCCTTCATCATCATTTACATTCCTTTGTCCGATCACAGCACTACCCTCCACCCGCAACTCCCCACCTCTCAGCATATATCTTGTCTGATTTTCTTTGCTCTGATGAAGGGTCATCCAGACTCAAAACATTTGGCTTTATTCTCTCTCCACTGATGCTGTCAGAACTGCTGAGATTTTCCAGCATTTTCTGTTTTTGGGTTGGAAATATGTCACCATTCCCTACTTGATAGCAACACCAACAATACCTTCTCTTCCTTTGATGATGATCCATTTTACATTGATGTGGTCATTGTTCAAATTGGAATTATCTCACTTTTTCTAGGCAGGATAACACTGGATAACTTTATGCTTTGTTGGATAGATGCCAGTGTTGCAGCTCATTCAATTTATTGGGCTCCACCATCATTGAGGATGGGCAAGTTCATGCAACCTCCTCCTCTTGTCACAAGGACAAAATAAATAGGAGCTGGCCCATTGAACTTCTTCCAACATTCAATGTGATCATGGCAAATCTTCTGCCCCAACTCAATTTTCTCACCCATTCCCCATATCTCGATTCCCCAGGAGAGCAAAAATCTAACTCAGCCTTGGATATTCTCAAAGGAGCATCCACAACCCTCTGGGATAGGAAATTCCAAAAATTCTAAAGATTCACAACCCTCTGAGTGAAGAAGTTGTTCCTCATTTCAATCCTGAATTGTTCTCTTAATATGACTGACATTGTGTTCTAGATTACCCAGTCAGAGGAAACAACTTCTCTATGTCTATGATGTGAAACCCCTTTGGTATATTTCAATGAAACCTATTCTCATCTTTGTAAACTCCTGGGATATTAAGTTTTTCATTCCAAGAGCCAATCTAGAGAATTTTGCTGTGCCACCTCCAATGCAAGTATATCCTATATAGGGGCAGAATGGTGGCAGTGGTTAACACTGCTGCCTTCACAGCATCAGGGACCCAGATTTGATTCCAGCGTTGGGTGATGTATAGAGTTTGCATGTTCTCCCCGTGTCTGTGTGGGTGCCCCGGTTTCCTCCCACAGTCCAAAGATCTGCAGGTTAGGTGGATTAGCCATGCTAAATTGCCCCTTAGTAGGGATATGTGGGGTTACAAGAATAGGGCCTGGGTATGACTCGGGTCACTGCAAACCCAACGGGCCAAATGGCACTGTAGGGATTCTGTGAATTCTATGATCCTTCCTCAAAAACAGAGACCAAGAGTGGAATTTTCCCGTTCTGCCTATCTAGTGGGCGGGACAGGAACATGCAGAGGTCCGTTGACCTTGGGCGGGATTTTGCAGTCTTGGGGCAAGCACAGCCAGAAAATCCTGCCCCAATTGTGCGCAGGACTCTCATCAAAGCCCTATACAATGTTAGCAAAGTATTCTTGTAATCTCACTCCCTTGCATTAAAGGCCAACATCCCATTTGCCTTCCCAGTTCTGTACCTGCATGCTAATTTTGTGTTCCTTTTATGAGGACACACAAATTCCCCTGACCATGAATCACACCTTTTGAAAAATATTCTATCCTTAACGCCAAGGTGAACAACTTCACACTTGACTTTATACTCCATCCACCACCTTTTTCCCCTCTCATGTAACTATCTATATCTTTTTGAATCCTTCTCACAGCTTGCTTTCCAACCTAGCTTTGTATATCAGCAAGCTTAGATATATCTTAGTGTCTTCATCTGAGTCATTTATATATAGATTATAAATAGCTGTGGCCCACCAGCAGTTATACTTTGCCAGCTTGAAAATGTCCTGTTTATTCCTCCTGTTTCCTGTCTATTACCAACTATCTATCCAAGCTAATATATTACTTTCAAGTCCACAAACTCTTACCTTGATTGTTACCTTTTTATGTGGCAAATTATCAAATGCCTTTTGGAAATCCAAGTATACTTCATCCACTGAATGCCCTTCAATTACACCCTCAAAAAAAAAAGCTGTTTTCTCTTCCGCTTCTTGAATAGCAGCATTACAATTCTGAACTCACATTCTGGAACCACGGCATTTGGGAAAATCATAACCAATACATCCACTATCCCTGCAGCTACCTCATTTAGAATCCTAGGATGTAGGCATTACAATAGTAAGAAAGGACTTCGACTCAAGGTCAGGATGTCGAATTAGCATGGGTGGAGATTAGAAACAAGGGTCAGAAAACACATGAAAATTACTACTGAGATTTGTTGGCTTTTAGTTTCTTCAGTTCCTTTAATACTTTTCCCTTGATTATATTAAATGACCAAGTTTCTCACTCGTTAGCCTCTTGGTTACACTCTTTCAGGTATGTGACTTGTGTATTTTACTGTGAAGACAGACACTAAATATTTGTTCAATGTCTCTGCATTTCTTCATTCCCCTTGATGTTTTCTCCTGTCTTTCCTTTATGGGGACCAATGTTTATAAAAATGCTTACAAATTGTTTTTATATCCTTGACTACTTTATCACCATATTCTATTTTCTTCATTATCAATCTTTTATATGCCGTTTGCTGAAGCTTCACAATTCTCAGGCTTACTATTCTTCACAACATAAGCTTTTCCTTCCCTAGCAAGATTAGTTGGATTATCACTGAACTTTTATTTACTTTTTAAATGGGAAGTAGGTTTATTGAACATTGAAATATTTCTTTAAAAAGTTTGATTATTTCCCACCATACCTTTTAGTCTATCTGCCCAATCAACCGTGGCTGATTCACACCTATATAAACCAATTTTGAATGTATTAATTAACCCTGTCACATATACAATGCCAGATCTAAAATAGCTTATCCCAGAATGATTCTTGGTAAGTTGTGAAAGCATTGAGCAAATTCAACTTCCAGACTACCTCAAAAAAAAATTGTTCAATGACCTATTAACCACTCCAATCATTGTTTTCCACCCTTGTTATTCCTAATCTCCAGTCAGAGTGATTCTATTTCCTAATCTGTTGAGTTGAGATTCTTACTACTGTCCTTATGCTAACCTTTATCAGTGATACTCTTCCTCATTTTTTAATCTATGTTGTGTATCCTGGAATATTTGCCAACTCTGGTCACCTTGCAATTATGACTCTGAAACGACCATTATATCAAATCCATTTATCTGTATTTGTGCCACTGGGTCAGTTATCTTGTTACAAATGCATTGTGCATTCAGATAAAGAGTCTTAATTTTATTTTTTAACCACTATCTTTTGCATGAACCTTAATTTAAAGGGATGTGATTGCTTCCTGTCACCACTATTTACAACTGAATGCAACAGAAGTGTAAGCTTTGAATTATTGGATGTGGGGTCACTTAGCTCCTTCCATAGCATACTGCTTTTGTTTTATTAGCACGAATGTATTCCTATGCTATTTGCATATGAATATTAGGGACATTCGGCTCAACCTCACCGCCACATCTCTCGACTAAATTATCTGACTGCCTCGCTGACATCCAGGATTGGATAATGAGACATTTCCTCCTATTAAATATTGGAAAGGTTGAAGCCATTGATTCAATCCCTGCTCCACATTCTATTTTTCAGATATTGATTCTAGTCCACTCACTGACAAAATATCTGTGGCTGAACCAAAATGTTTGAACCTCGGTGTCATATTTGACACTGAGCTGAGCTTCCGACCACACATCTTCTCTATCAGTAAGACCTATTACTACCTTCAACTTTGCCTCTCTACCTCAGGTCATTTGCTGCTGAAACTCTAACGCATGCCTTTTTCAACTAGGCGTGACTATTCCAATGCACCTCCCTGGCTCACCTCCCAAATTCTATCCTCTGTTAACTGGAGGTCATCCAAAACTCTGCTGCTCATTCTTACTTAAACCACATTTCTTTATCGCCAACTGATGAACTTTAGCTCCCAGTTAAGCAGCATCCCCATTTAAAAACTCTCATCCTTGTTTTCAAGTTCCTCCATGGTTTTTCCCCCCCACTTCCTATCTCTAATCTGCGTCAGCCCCACAACCCTCATATCTGCACTCAACTAACTCTAGCTTCATGACCATCCCCAATTTTAATTGCTCTACCTTTGGCAGCCATATTTTAATTTATAGGCCTGAAGCTCTAGAATTGCCCCCCAAAACCTCTCAGCTTCTCCAACTGGGAAATGGCTGGTACTGGCTGAACTGGTCTTGTACACCTGAACATGAAACTCCAGGAGTACTGATGCCAATGGTACCAGATTTTAACAATTTTGAAATGGTTTTACTTTGAGTTATGACACTCCTGTGAAAGTACTTTGGAAAATTGCATTAAAGACAGTAGATAAATGCAAATTTTGTTGTTGTAGCTTCATCAGGTTGGTTATACCTGGTGCTGCTCCTGGCATGCTCTTCTGCACTGCTAATTTAATGTTTAAGGTTTATTTATTAGTCACAAGTAAGGCTTACATTAACGCTGCAATGAAGTTACTGTGAAATTCCCCTAGTCGCCACACTCCGGCACCTGTTCGGAGCAATGCACCTAACCAGCACGTCTTTCAAACTGTGGGAGGAAACCGGAGCACCCAGAGGAAACCCACATAGACACTGGGAGAACATGTAAACTCCACAGACAGTGACCCAATCCGGGAATCGAACCTGGGACCATGGCGCTGTGAGGCAGCAGTGCTAACCACTGTGCCGTGCTAATTGTGCCAGACTTGATCCCTTGACATAATGCTGATTGCCAAGTGGAGGGATTTGCTAGGCTATGAGGTTATAGATTACAATTCTGCTGCTGCTGATAGTCCACAGAGCCTCGTAGATGCCCAAATAATTTCAGATACAGACTGCAAATCATAATGGACTTGAACATCGATTCAGAACACAAAGACAATTTGGGTGGGGAAAGAGGGTTGATGTTATGACACCATCCTAGGGTTATTTAGTGATTTGGCAAAGCTCCTCTCACCTGTTGCTATAATGCATACTTTTGTGAAGGGTATGCTTTTTCCCCCCAAGTTACCTGCAAGCAGATTCTTTACATGACTGACGACACCTGGCCATGTCTACTAATGAAATGTATTCCAAGCATCTTGATGTCACCATGGTGAAATCCTGACCGACTCGTTGGCATGTTTGTGACCAGACAGATGAACCATGGTGCTCTTTCCGATCCTTTAAATGCCTGTTTACATGCAACCAGATCACAAATACACCCTGGTCTCACTGCAAATGAACTTTACTTTGGAGATTTTGATTCTGTTTGCTAGCTGATCATATGCCTATTGTCTGATTGCACCCTCTCCCCACACTGCTGCAGTTGCTATGACAACTCAACTCTTGCACTGCTGCTGAGCAGAAACCAGCCCTGCCACAACTTGGCCCACTCGACTTAAAAAAGGGGGCTGAGCAATTGAAAGGAATTTGGGGTTTAGGCCTCCAGAAGCTGGTTTCAGGAGGGTAGTGTCACTGTTCTGCCATCACCCCGCCACCCCCAGGTTTTAGGTGCAAGTCAAAAACTGCCCTCTTAAATAATACCACAAAATTAAACAAAGACTTCAGTCTCCTGAATTATTCAGATACTCTCCCTCCTGTTTCACTGAAAAGATTCTCTGGGAATATCCCTGTTCTGTCTTATTTAGATTTTTTATATCTAGAAATAAAAAAGTCCGTTGAAAAATCACAGGCGTAGTCCCCCACCCACCCCCAAAAAAACTGAAGTGTCATAACAGCAAGAATAATGGAGTGGTCTATGCCAGTCTCTCAGGCACGTCCTGCATTGCGCTTTTACGGAGTTTGCGCTGGTATTGGGGGGGGGGGGGGGGGGGGGGGGGAGGGGGGGGGAGGAAGGTTGGGACTAAACACGCCATTGTGTCTGGCTTCAGAGCGCTCAGATGCCATTGCACAAGGGTGCCTTGATCTCAGTGCACGAGGAGACCCTTCCCCCTCTCTCTCTCCCCTCTATCCCTCCCCCCCCCCTCTCTCTCTCCCCTCTTTCCCTCCCCCCCACGAATATCGGGACACCCTCCCCCATCGGCGGCATGTTCCCCTACATGGGTCGCCAGCATCGGGGCAGGAGCATTGGGGCCCTGCAGATGGGTCCCCCACCAGACCCCTGACATGCCCTCACCTTTTCCCCCCACCCCCCAAATCATGATCTGCCCCTGCACGATAGGCTCCCACCCCTTGGTACCGTCTCTGGTACACTGGCAGTGCTCATTGCCAGGTGAGCACTATTTGACCATTCCCCCAACCACCCAGGGGCTTCAATGGCCTCCGAGCCCCCAGAGTAGACATCACGCCAGTGATTTTTGCTGTTCTCGGGCGTGCCCCAAGGCTGGAAGATCCCACGCACTGGGAGTTGAAGGGCTACGCATATTTAAATACTACTTTATACTAATAGGCCTCGCACCCTTTATATACACAATCCAGTTTGCGCCATTAGAAAAAAGGCCAGAACATTGGCGCTGGGTACAAAGCTGCTCATTTTAGGCCCGCATGCTATTTTCTGGGATTGGTGCAATCTGCACCATGTGCAGAGAGGTGGGAAAATCATACCCCACACCATGGCTAGATGCCATATTCTGGTGCATCATTTTAACACACTAGTGTTTATGGGCACATCTTTAATGTTGTTACCAAATCTTACCACATGCTTACAAGTTGGTAAGAATCCCCTGATGGTCTGAGAAATCTTCCTGAAACCAAAGCTCAACTCCCAGGTACTATATTCTAAAATTTTGACTTGTTTAATTTACATTTCGAATATTTTACCAAATAATTGGAAGCTCTGCAAATTAAAATGAAAATTGCTTCCCTGGAAATGCCAGAGCTGTGCACACACACCAGAAAGGGCTTCATCATTGGATTAAGATTTATATTGTGCTTTTCACATCCTCAGGACAACTTAAGATACTTAAATGCTGTCACAGGTTTTGTAGGTAAATACAGGGTAATTACGAAGCAACAAACACAGGCCTTGCCAGCAACAGCTGCATTCCATGAATATAAAACAATCAATTTGCACACAGTCTCAGTGTATGAGATGAATAGTTAGCCTATTTGTACTTTAAAATCACATTTCTGGAGGGCTGAATGGTAGCCAGGATTTTCAGAAAGCTCCCTACTCTTCATGAAGCAGAGCTCACCTGTAAAATGCCTCTTCAGTACTGAACTGAAGTGTGAGCCTAGACTATATGCTCATTTCCAGGACTGGTATTTAACGTAGCTGCCTTATTGCAAAAGATTGTCTCCAGGCAACGATTACACTTTTAATCTAATTTTGATTAAATGGTTTGTTCTATCATTATGTGATAGTAACATGACGATTAGAATGGATCCAAACACAAGTTCCATGGAACAACAAATACAAAAAAATAAATGATATAAAGAGACATTGGAGTTAGCTTTCAACTTACTTGATGCTTGTCTGATGATGTCAACACAAGCCATGACCCTTTTTCAGGGCTCTGCCTCACATTGGCTATTGGACAACTTGTCCATTATGGGGAAGATTTTGGGTGAATGTCTCTTCACTGCTGGCTTCTCTTAAAGGGGATGATGAGTGCTTATTGTGGAGCTCAGCTGAAACTAATATCTGTGTTGAAGACAGGGAGGGTGCCCAGATTCTCCATCAATGTCCTGGAGCCTTCAATAGTGGAAATGAGGAAGAGGAATATTTTATTTCTGAAGAATGGGAGAAGGCTGCCCCACCACATTACCAATCCCTGTACTTTAACCCTTTGGACTTGAATGTCATGTTGAATGATCTGAAGCAAGACTTCCATTCCCATCAATTTACTGCAATTAAAATCTTGATGTAACCCATTTCATTTTCTCCTCATCCACTCATTGCAGCAACCTTCAATGATACCTGCAGCTGCCACTTCCAAAGTCTGCCAAGTACTACCTACACAAACTCTTCTACCCTCATACGCAGATGTTCGGAACTCTCCAGTATACTACTAACAGACTCTTCCTTTTGCAGGACAAAGCAGCTCATAATGCCAGGAAGACAACCTGCATTGGAGGAGGGACTTCATACTTTTATGTACTTTCATCAGCTGCCAAGGCAATGTGACCATCTCGAACAGACAATGGATAATTTTGACTTTGGCAGATGAGTAAAATAGATGACATTGATTCATGTAGTGTTTTACACTATCACCCAAAAGTGATATTGCTTCAGGAGTTCACATCAACTGTTGCAGAGGATGTGGCAAGGAGAAGAGGAATTGAAAACTGGTATATGTTGAAACCTCCATGTTGCACAGTCATGTCAGCACAACAGCTGGACATTCAGTGACTAAAAACCTCTATTTTTATACAGACTCGACACTCTTCCAATGAAGCATACAATTTGTAGTCAATCATACCCTGCATCTCCATGAGGCCGACAATTCTGGCAAGGCTCAGGTCTGTCGAGGGTCTATCTTCATGCTTTGCAGTGTCCATGGGGAAGATTATGAAGTGATTAACTTTCACAAAGAGTGCATCTTAATGATGTCTTGATTGAGGATTGAATAGTTTTAATGCTTTCTATACTTATCTGGCAGATGATGGAATGGGCTGATAGTCATTAATGATTTTACCCATTACATATCTTTCATGCTGAATTAATGGTGGCTTGGGTTTGCTCAAGTCAGATTTTTCCAAAAATGAATGAGATTTTTTTTGTCCTCATGTTATCTAACATGAAAATACTTCACTCAGGAAGTTATTTGAAACATTTTTGCCTCAGTGTTGGAAAATCTTAAAATTTAATATACAGATCACAAGACAAATTAAAAGCTGCTTGAAATTACGAAAGTAATAGGAATTCAAAAAGAGACATCTTGAAAAAAGTCAGCATTTTGGCCATTTGGTCAGAGCTAAAAAGCTAGGGCAAAGTGGAGAGCAGCAGAAAACAGGGTCAACCTAAGTGTAGTTGGATGACAGACATCACAAGTTACAATGGATGCACAAGACAGATGATCGTGATATACAATGATTGTAGATCTGCTGGTAAGAGTAGCTGCAAATCGGAGAAGGTTGTCAAACAGAAGTAATGCTCAACTTATACGATTAATTAATTCTGTACTCAAAGATAAAGAGTGATTTAAACCCTACCCACCTGACAGAAACCATTCAAGTTAAAATGGTTCCATGTTACTTACCTGACCAGAGGCCATCCGGAGCTGCTGGATTCAGATTCTCACCTAGTCTCCTGAGCAGATGGCAAGAATACCCATCCAAAGCGGGCAGATGCAATTTGCATATTGAATGTAAACAGAACCTGACTGTAATGTTTAATTGGTAGCCTACATGGGAAGTGATAGTGTTCCCTGCACAAAGTTGATTGGGTTAGAAGAGGAAAGGTTTTAATTATTTTATGAATTATTATTTTGAGGCAAGGTGCAGTTGGAGTCTTCAACCTGGTCTCGGCTGTGACCCAACCCTCCTCAATCATGGGCAGCCCTGCAGGATGATCCACAAACAATCCAGCCAATGACTTGTTGCTGACATGCAGCTAATGATTTTCCCAACTGGAGTAGGATGTGAGGCCTAGAAGTTATGACCTTGGGATTTACTTCTGGAGCTGTGGGTGAGGTCCTAATCCATATATCAACTTACTTACTGAAAATTGGTTCCCAGGTAAAATTGGAATCAAATTATTTTTCTTCTAATAGCATTTATTTAAGAAACTGAGTATATTCGCACCATTTTCACAAATTGGATTTCTGCATTCCATCATTACAACTCTTGTCACATATCCATTTTTAGCGAGCACAAGTGTGAATGGATCATGGGTTTCTATGTAATTTTCAACACCATCATCATTCACTGTTCAGCTGTACAAGGGTGATTTTGCTGCAAGATAAGACCAGTGTGTCAAATGTTACCAGGCCTTCATTGCTTGATGCTGAAGGTAATGTGTATATTTTTGTTCTCTTTCATCACCAGCTGAGAATATGGAATGAAGCAACAAGTGCAGTGCATTCAAGTTTGCGGGCAAAAACAAAGAAAACAGGCATGGCCCCAAAATTAAAAATACAAAAGACAATAGTTTATATACTGGAAATCTTTTGCAAAAAAGATACTTTCACCATAAAACAGAACGCGAATAGGTAAAGTGACAGTGAGGAGTTCTTGCACTTGTACAAATACATGAAAGAAATTGGATTACTTTTGGAATACCAATGAGTGTCTGCTTACTAGAAATGGGTGTTCTATTATTTTAGATACTGTCTGCCTGTCCCAAATTTCTTCTTTGTTGTAGTTTCCTTCCAACATTCTGCTGAGTGGGTGTAGAACAAGTTTGAAGCCCCTTGCAGCTAAAACAAAAAAGGATCAGTCCATGCTTTAACTGAGGACACACATCACAAGTAAATGGGGGAGAAAAGAGCAGTGGCTGTTCTTCCAGCAGAGTGGAGTTGGATTGAGTTGAAGTCAGATGGGATAGACTAGAGGTGGATGTTTAGCACCTTTCTGGACTCTAAAGTTGGAAGTCACAAGATGCCAAGTGTTCATCAGGTATATCTGTGACATCATGAGTGATCTGGTGTTTTAAAAGTATTACACAATTTAAATCATGACCAGAGTAGTGAAAAAAGTCTCAATGACAGTGGGGTCTGTCGGGTCCATCATGAGCAATTTAGAATTTGCTTGCTTTAAATATTGCAGGAAGCATCTGCTCAGGGTATCATTTGCAGAGTCTGAGATCAAAAAAATTTAGAAGCTTCAATGTATTACAATAGTGATAAAGAAATAAAACTTGCTTAATCATGAATGTAGGGAAGTGCAGAGGAACAGTTTTCATCCTGGCACAAGCTCGAATTATTTAGCAAATCCTGATCTTAACCCTGCTAAGAATTGCTTAGTCTCATTTAACAGAGACAAATGTCAGCATTATGCTTTCTTCCAAATACACTGTGCAGTAATTTAGTCTTTTGCAATCACCGAGGTGCATCTTGTTCTGCAAACATTTAAATACCAGTTCAAGCAACTTACCTTGACAAGGAATTTTGAATTTAAGAAAAATCAAAGATTTATGAAATAAGAAACAGGCAGCTTTGAAGGATGAGGATGGATTTCATTAGTTTAAAATATTAACAGTATCAAAATACACCATTTATTTAATAACATTAATAGCAGAAAAACATGTCAATAAATATGTAACCATTTTTGAAATGCACATCGTTTTCCCCCCAATTAAGAGTACGCACCATTTTAAAGCTTTATTACTCTTTGTCCTCCTAATATTTTTCCTTTACTAGCACTGCCTGGAGGACACACCTTAAAAAGCAATATGCTTCCAGATCTCCAATAATGTACGTCTTGGCTGTCTGCCAGAAGGCACACAACCAACTTTTCTTGCCCTCCCACAGGGAGGCGTCTGCCCTCAACAGGGATGTGCCTTCCAATATAATTAGAAATCAGAGACATAAAATAGAGTTTATTGCAGTCGTAGCTTTTCCTTTTTATGACTACCTTTTTAGTGAAAGGTCAACTCTTGTGAATGGCCATCCAATGATGCATGATAGGGTGTGCATTATCTGTATATTTTCTGTAAGGCTAATAAGTCTCATAGGTTTATTTTTGGAAGATTGCAGCTGAAATACATTACAAAAGTAAACACTGATATAGTTAGCTACATAACTGCAAGAAAAGTAACCAAGAGGAAATAATTTGAAATTATTTTAAGATTGTTGAAAGTCTGACTCAATCGCGGTGCTGGGACATATTAGACTGCCTCTCCCATTCAGCTAAATGGCAAAAAAATGAGACAGTTACTTCTGTCTGCCAGTGGACCAAGGCTTCATAGAAAACTACTAAGGATCAACATGGGTTTACAACTTTGCAAGTGTTTAACGATTCCAATCCTGATGGACTTTAAGCAATTGAGTGCCTTGAGGTAAAGATTCCAATGATAAATATTGTATCTATACCATCCTGACTTATCATACAGAACACCACACTATGATATATTGGAAACCAGATATTTTTCACTTCTCATTGGCTTGGAATACAGCTTGCACTGACACAAAATAATTCATTTATTTTTTCTTACAAGCAGCACTTGCATTTTAGTTTCTAACATAGTATCTACAATAAACATGTTAGGTCTATTGTGTAACAAAAGCTCATCACATAGCACAAAGGTTTACATCATCAGCATGATTCAGAAATGATGTAAATTCTCCAGAGGACTGGCAACCCACTTTCTTCAGATACAGAGAGCACTCCCACCATCCTCAGTCTTAACAGGAATAACAATTACCCTGTAGTATAATTAAGACTGCCCAGAAGTTAGTCCTTTATTGTCTGCTTGTGCTCCCATTTTGCAACTATGTAATAAATAATTGTTAAACCTTTTTTTGCTTAATCAAACCTTCTTGTTTCATTGCTGGTAGAGGACTGTAGATATTAGGAATGCTTAAAAATTCACTAGTCATCATTTTATTTGGGTGCTTTAAACTAATATAGCTCCCCGCCCTAACATTGCTGTCTCTAAACAGAGAAAGACAATCAAAAGGAAATTTTCCAACTCAGAATAAAGCTTTCTTGGAAAGATGGATTGGCAACGCTTAGGGCAGTTAAGTATTGGTTGGACATTTCAACCACCTGAAATGAGTCCAGGCCAAACCATAGGGGATGAATTGAATTAGAAACTAATGAACGCACTGTTGTGCATTATTGATGATTAATAAATACTGAGATTAATTCAGGCATGAAGTATAGACCAGCCACCCAGCATACACTCCCTATTGCAGTCGAAGCCTTTTTATGGGAATACTCTACGATTAGCAAAATACACCTTTTCAAATAATTTCTATTAATCTATGTAGAATGCAAAGTCAATGCACAATAAAATGTTTATGTTCCCATTTAGTGGTAGATCCATTAATTAGTAGATAGGATTATGCATTTTTTAAAATTTGTGTTATCCAGTTGTAAATTTTCATTTTCTTTAGGAAAAAGCTCCTCCAGCAATTTACAATTCAGGTTTGAAAGGAAAGATTTAGGAGGTTTGATATCTGTACGGTAATGCATCTCTCAGCAAATTTGATTTCAAAGATAACATCCAAATTTAGGGGCGAGGTAATGGATGTACCTTGAACTACATTGACAGCATCAGAGTCTAAATTTAATTTCATCTTATCCATCAGTTTAAAATAAATTGTACTATAACTCAATTATACCATTATGGCTACATTGATTAATGAAACTTCTGTTGTGCTTTCTAATAAATGCACATTTATTGAAAAGGGAAATCAGAAAACAACAGTTGTAATCTGTAACCAAACAATCAGAATATCCACACCATTTAAATTGCAAGTCGGGCTTTTCGGCAATATCTCTCTTCACTTTCCTTACAATTACTGTAAACAAGATACAATAATTGGATGTCATATGTGGCCATTACATCCACCAATCCAATAACTAGGCTGAGACATAAGGTTGTTGCTCATGCCGTGATCAGCCATTCGAATCATTATAAAGTTGGCATTGGTTACCTATCCACCAGATGCATTTTTCCAAAACCTTATTATCCATAAGATTTACTGCAAAAATCGTTACTTAATATGACAGAATTATTGTAGGTTTTTTTTCCTTCTGTGTCAAAAACACATGAAAAGGTTGGAACATCTTTTTAAAATGATTTTATCCACATTGTTTTTTGCAATGTTCAATTTATATTTATCCTCCAAGATTTTCATGTTCAAATTTAAAGCATTTTTCTTTTATTAATTGAAAACTACCCCATCTTAAAAATATATTCAGCACACAAAGGAGAGTTCGGAAAGACTCCACCACAAGGACCAGTGTTCTGTGTTAGCTAGCCTTATATAGGAGGTGCCACTCCCAAAGCTCTACCTCTGCAGCCAAATCATACGATTATCACAAGCTGAAATTCCAGTGGGTAAGACTCGATTAATTAACTGACAACTGGCCATATTTTTTTAAAATGGCTATTCATCCCTATCAACACACTAACTCACTGTTGTAACTATTACTCTATTTTTTATAAATCCAGCAGCCCTGACCTTTATGCATCAATAGGTGAATGTTTTTAGGTTAATTTGCTCCATCGTATAGTTGTTTCAAATAAAATGTAATTTAAACTGGGCACTGGCTAAATTCCCATAGATTTAGAATTATGCTTGTTGAATATCAAATGAAAAGGCATTCTCAAATGGAACACTGGCTGAATCCAAATGCTGTACTGAACCTGATGCTTTCAGGTATTTTAACTCTTTTAAGCTGTAGAAATAAAATTCATCAGTCATGAATTCAGAGCCAAACATGAATTATAACAATCTTCCAGTTCATTGTAGTCATTAAAGTATTAAATCATTAATCTAGAATAGGTTTTATCAAAGCTTAAAATATCATAACATAAAAACATTGTATATCTTTCATTTCACATTTTATTCTACAGTCAAGTAATGGTCAACTCCCTATATTTTCATGCAAATATTTCATATCTTGGGAGTCCCAAAATTTTAAGTCAATCATTTGCTTAAATGCTATATTGAATTATATATTCCTCAAAGTATTTCAATTTCAACTTGTGAAAAGATCACTGCAGAATTGTTTCAAGAACTGAAAAAAAATGTACCTGTTTAGTTCTTCTAATGCAGCACAACATGATTCCTGTATCCCTTTCCTTTTCTCTTCCTATTCTTTCTTGCTCCTCTCTCACTCCTTCTCTCCCTGTCTCTCACTCCCTCTCTTGCTCACACAGGCACTGCCGACAGCTGCACAGTCAACTGCTGCTGATCAGCATACTCTCCTACCAGTTCCCCCTCCCTCCCCACCCATCCGTGCCACCACTCCCAGACAGCTCATTAAATATTAAGCGCCTCTTCCGTACCCTCAGTGGCCACTGTCTGTGTGCACGTTTCTGGAGTATTAACAATTTAAGTACTGAATTTCTTTCAACATCTTGTAGTTCACATTCAAATATCTTCTCCAGTATTTATAACAAGGATATTCTGCACAGTCAGAATACCATATTAGAAAGCATAAACGGTAGATTTATGGACGTTTCTTTATTAAATGTATGCTCATAAGAATAAGCAAAATATTTCATTTGCAATACATTTTGAAATGGTGTCAAAATGTTTGAGTCCATCTTATAATTAATGAAATGATCTGCCACGCCCAAACTATGGTGCTGTGTAGGGCTACTATGATAAGCTAAATTGATTTTACCCCTCTCATGAATAATGTAAATTGCAGGGATTGGGGCATTTCTTTGCACTCTGCTTCATGAATGCTTTTTTTTCTAACCCAGCTGCTGAACAACCGAATGTGATTGGATGCAGTAACGTCACCATACATTAACCCTTGTAATGCTGCAGATTTTTAGCCTCCAACAAAGCAATCAATGCCTGTGACACACAACAAAGAATAAAAAGGAATGCAACAGATAACCCCTAATATCATTCCTCAAAAAAGGGCCCTCCACTGGTTTTATGCAGATTGGCTATAAATCAAAGCATAGCCGCAGTAGCATTTTACATTGCACTTTTTAAAAAATCATAGCATTCACAAAACAGAATATCTTGCACCATCCAGTCAGTCCAACGCCATGTTACAATAAGGACACAAAAATCAAACAGTAGGTTAAGAAGAAAATTATTTCCCATTAACTGTGTTACATGAACTACACAAATTATATTAAAACAAATCTAAGTGTAAGCTAATTCATTACTTTCTGACATAAAATAATAATAGATTTGTGAACATGGAACATTGAAGTTCTGAGAAAGAGCAACAAAAATATTCATGATAATTTATCAATAAAATGTAATAAGTGTTATAATTTGGGGGTTAAATGTCTCAAATGTTACTGGGACTCCACAGAAATGCCAAATGATTAATGAAAAAATGGTGGTTATCCTTTTAAGGATCAATCTGCAGAGTAAGGGCCACATGACCCAGGGAACCAATCAGCGAGCGGCGGGGGGGGGGGGGATCATTCTGTTAAACATGGGCTTCCATACTCAGTCATGTCTGGAGCTGATTGCAGGCATTTGATTGCTAGTTATTTGCCACTGAGAGAGAAGCATTGGCAAATCAAGAGAGGGATCCCAGAATTTATGATATCACCCTGAATACACTTTGTTGAGAGGTCCATACACCGAAGGAGGCTATGATTCTGACATGAGACAGAAATTCCTCCAGGCTAACCTCTGTGAAAGAATTGGCACAGGTGGTGAGGGTAATGAATGCCAAAGTATCGCACAACAAATCTGGCAGCAATGCCACAAAAAATTAGTGACCTTATTCTGGTGGTCAGGATGGGTGAGTGCATCGGAACCGCAGAACTCTCACCCACCACATCATATGCCTTTCACATTGCCCATCACATTGCTGCCCTATCACTCATCCAGTATCACATCCTGACACTCAGTGCTGACCCTTGATATCCATATATTGCACCTCACCCATACACACCTGCCAATCATGGCACCCTGCGCTGCTGAGGGCAACCTGGAAGATGGTAAATTGTTGAATGATGCACTTTGTCCACTCATTCTGAAAGGTGCATGCTATGAAAATGAACCTACTGCTTTCCTCCCCAACCCTCACCACTACCCTCCCTTTATGCTTTTAGATAAGAACTGCCAGCTGCTTAGCCCCTACAACCTCATGTCGAAAGGGGGGAGAGGAAGAGAGCTCTGCGGGAGAAGCACCTTCACTCAATCCAACACTTGCAACCACCAGTTCAGATACTGGTACTATCACCTTACAGCCTAGTTTAGAGTTGGGATCTGCAAACGGTGAGTTACCAAGCACAAACAGTCTACAGCAAGGACATAAATAAAATGAATATGCAGACTGAGATGATTGGGCAGGTCTGATAGATAATAACAGTCACTGGCTAGCAGCATGCAAAGCCTGGCTGCACCATGGCAAAGGACAATGGGCAGAGCTTGGAGCCCATTCTTTTGATCGTGAAAATGGTAGCACTGGCAGACTGATCAGTGATGATATGCGTGATGAGCACTGTCTCAGCTTTCATCACAGCACAGGCAGAGAGTTGTGCTGATGTCCAGTGTCTCAGTAGAAGTTCAGACAGAATCAGAAAATCCCTGGCTGCTACCATCAGTTTTGACTGCTGTCATTATAGACGTATATCTCAGTTTTCAAAGGTACGTACCAGCCCCTACATCTGTCCAGCAATCTGTGCTCCAGCAGATTATGAGAAGTGCAGAGGTGGCATCCTCTGAGTATGGCAGAGGCTTTGTGGAACATGAATCTCTTATCATTGATGCGCGTTATCAAACACGAGGCTAGATGCTCGGGAAATAAAGGCTTTTATTTACTGTAATGAAGCAGCCAATAATTATATACATGACCCCAGACTGAGGGGTCCCAGCCAGAGCAGGGACTTTTATACCTCTCCCAGGAGGCGGAGCCCGACTGGGATGTACCACAACACTACAGTACAAAGGTGTAACAACCCCACCCTAACCCCAACAGCAACAAGTAGCACAACCCAACAGTAACATATGTACATCCTTGTAGTACTGGCCAGACCCTGGCTCAGTACTATCCAGTGGGAACCAACGATGGTTCACCACATTCATCCCTCCTTTGAGAACAAAGGCCGGCGGGGTACAAAAAACAGAATAAAGTGTCATCAGTCTATAAGTTCAGACGGTCAGGGGGACCGCACCGTCGTTGTGACCTCCTCAATACCGGCAGTGACACCGGAGTAGGCACTTGCGGTGGCGTTCTCCCCAAGGCGGCGTCCAGCTGTTCTTCCACGGACTCACAGGCTGGTTGACCCTGAGGTGACGGTAGTCCATGGAGTCCTGACACGCCCTGAAGTGGCGACCATCCTCTGGACTCAGGCAAGCTGTACACGGGAGTAAAAGGGTTAAGTAATGGTCCCGATCCTGCCCGCGCCGTGTCCGGAGGAGAAACAAGAGTTAAGGGGTTTGTAACAGGGGTTATGGGAGCGACAGGAGTTGCTACGTCCCCTGCTGGCGCCAGGTCTCGGATCGAGACCGTGTCCTCTCGCCCGTCAGGGTATGCCACATAGGCATACTGAGGGTTGGCGTGGAGGAGATGGACCTGTTCGACCAACAGGTCAGACTTGCGGGCCCTTACATGTCGCCGCAGGAGGACAGGTCCTGAGTGCGTCAACCAAGACGGTAATGAGGTCCCTGAGGAAGACTTCCGAGGGAATGAAAACATCCTCTCATGGGAAGTAGGATTGGTTGCCGTACACAGGAGGGAGCGAATAGAATGGAGGGCATCAGGGAGCACCTCTTGCCAACGGGAGACTGGAAGACTTTTTGACTTCAACGCCAGTAAGACAGCCTTCCAGACTGTAGCATTCTCACGTTCCACCTGTCCATTACCCCTAGGGTTGTAGCTCGTGGTCCTACTAGAGGCAATCCCGTATGAGAGCAAGAATTGCCTCAAGTCATCGCTCATGAACGACGAGCCCCTGTCGCTATGGATGTAGCTGGGGTACCCGAACAGGGTAAAGAGATCACGGAATGCCTTGATAACCGTGGCAGCGGATGTATCAGAGCAGGGAACAACAAAAGGAAACCTAGAGTACTCGTCAATGATATTGAGGAAGTACACATTCCGATCTGTTGAGGGAAGGGGGCCCTTAAAATCGACACTCAGTCTCTCGAAGGGACGAGTGGCCTTGACTAATTGTGCCCGGTCAGGTCGGTAAAAGTGCGGTTTGCATTCCGCGCAAACCCGACAGCTTCTTGTTACGGACCTGACGTCCTCCACCGAGTAGGGCAGGTTGCGGGCTTTTATAAAGTGGTAAAGCCGAGTGACCCCAGGATGGCATAGGTCATTATGGAGAGCCTGCAAACGGTCCTCCTGTATACTGGCGCATGTTCCACGCGAGAGGGCATCCGAGGGCTCATTGAGTTTCCCTGGACGGTACATGATGTCATAGTTATAGGTGGAGAGTTCAATTCTCCACCGCAAGATCTTGTCATTCTTGATCTTGCCCCTCTGCATGTTATTAAACATGAACGCCACGGACCGCTTTTCCGTGATCAGGGTGAACCGTTTTCCCGCCAAGTAATGGCGCCAGTGCCTGACGGCCTCCACAATGGCCTGGGCCTCCTTTTCCACCGCTGAATGCCGGATTTCGGGGCCTTGGAGGGTGCGGGAAAAAAATGCGACGGGCCTGCCCGCCTGGTTAAGTGTGGCGGCCAGGGCGAAATCAGATGCATCGCTCTCCACCTGAAAGGGGATGGGCTCGTCAACAGCGTGCATTGTGGCTTTCGCGATGTCGGCTTTTAATTTATCGAAGGCCAACTGGGCCTCTGGCGTTAGGGGAAAAGTCGTGGACTTAATGAGCGGACGGGCTTTGTCCGTGTAATTGGGAACCCACTGCGCATAAAAAGAGAAGAAGCCTAAGCATCTTCTCAGTGCTTTTGCACTAGCAGGCAAGGGAAGTTCAGAAAGGGTCTGCATACGGACTGGATCAGGGCCAATGACCCCGTTTTCCACCACGTATCCTAGGATGGCTAAACGGCGCGTACGAAACATACACTTCTCCCTGTTGTAGGTCAAGTTCAGGCGAGATGCAGTGCGTAGGAAATTCAGGAGATTCGTGTCGTGGTCCTGCTGGTCATGGCCGCAGATGGTGACATTATCCAGGTACGGGAAGGTAGCCCGCAGCCCGTTCTGGTCCACCATTCGGTCCATAGCATGCTGGAAGACCGAGACCCCATTGGTGACACCAAAGGGAACCCTGAGAAAGTGATACAAGCGACCATCCGCCTCAAAAGCCGTGTATTGTCGGTCCTCTGGGCGAATGGGGAGTTGGTGGTAGGCAGACTTGAGGTCTATGGTGGAGAACACCCGGTACTGCACAATCTGATTGACCATATCAGATATGCGCGGGAGAGGATACGCATCCAGCTGCGTATATCGATTAATGGTCTGACTATAGTCAATGACCATCCGGAGTTTGTTCCCGCTCTTGACCACCACGACCTGCGCCCTCCACGGACTAGCGCTGGGTTGTATGATCCTTTCTTTGAGGAGCCACTGAACCTCAGATCTAATGAAGATCCGATCCTCAGCGCTGTAACGCCTACTTTTAGTCGCGATGGGCTTGCAGCCTGGCACAAGATTCTGGAACAGGGAGGGTGTGGTGATCTTCAGCGTCGAGAGACTACAGGCGGGGTGCGTTGGGCAATTTGGAGGCTGCTGCTGTTCTCCCACTGCCAGTGAAGGGAGTGGCCCACCGTACTGTAGGGTTACACTCCTCAAGTGGACCATGAAGTTTAGTCCGAGAAGTATTGGCGCGCAAAGGTACAGCAACACTAGGAGCTTGAAACGCTCGTAAACTGTGCCTTGCACCGTCAAAGTTACCACGCAACTCCCTAGCACGGTGACAGACCGGGACCTCGATGCCATAGAGATTGTCTGTTTGGCAGGTTGAATCCGGAGTCCACACCGCTTCACAGTGTCTGGGTGGATAAAGCTCTCAGTGCTCCCGCTGTCAAACAGACAATAAATCACGTGGTCATTTACCTGGATATTCATCATAGATTTGTCAAGTCTATGAGGCTTGGCCTGGTCCAGGATGATCGACGCCACTGTTGGTTCCTGAGCGCCACTGCAGGCAGCTGAAATCGATGAGGAGGACCCCTGCTGGTCGTTCGCGGTCGGTGCCGACCAACATGGCCGCTCCCATAAGTCGCACGTGGGTGATGGCGCCAAACTCAGCGACCCCTGGTGGTCACACACCTCCAACTCCGTCGACCGTAATGGCGTCGTCCTGGCCTCGCACGTGGACGAACTCCTCGATGATTTCGACGACGAAGAGCCGAGCTCTGAAGAATCGCAGGCCGCACTGCCGTTCCTAGATTTAGATCGGCACACTTTCGAATAGTGCCCTTTCTTACCGCAGGCGGAGCACAACACAGCCTTAGCGGGACACCGTTGCCGAGTATGCTCCGCTCCCCCACAGAAGTAACACTGCGGGCCGCCCAGAGCTGCTGCCGTTGTCTGGCCCGAGTGTGAGCACGCCATTACGCAGCATTTCGAACCCGAGGGACGAGGAGGGATTGGCGACTGCTCCTGCCACGTTGTCTCCACGTGGTCTTCCGGATACAATACTAAGCTTTTGGAGGCCGTCTCCAGCATCTCTGCTAGCTCGATTGCCTGGGTAAGGTCAAGGTTACCTTTCTCCAATAGTTTAAGTCGAATGTACGACGATCCGACTCCCGCCACAAACGCATCTCGGGCGAGGTCGTTCATGCTCTGCTCAGCCGACACAGCTTTGCAGTTACAGCCCCTGGCTAGCTGTAGGAGCTCGTTCGCATATTCCTCCATCGTTTCGCCAGACTGCCGTCGTCGAGTGGCTAAGAGGTAACGAGTGTGTATTTCATTGGGCGGTTTGATATAACGCTTCTTCAGAAGCTCGAGGGCCTTTGTATAATCGGTGGCCGCACGGATTGCGAGGTAGACAGTGTCGCTTACCCTTGCATGGAGGACCTGGAGTCTGTCATCATCTGTGGTGACCGCTGTGGAGGCTGCCAGGTAGTCTTCGAAGCACTTCAGCCAGTGGTCGAAGGTGTTAGAGGCGCCCACCGCACGTGGATCTAATGTAAGGCGTTCCGGCTTCAGGATCTGCTCCGTACTCTCTTTTTTTTTTCGACGAGAGTTTAACAACAGTAAATAAAATTGATGCGTGTTATCAAACACGAGGCTAGATGCTCGGGAAATAAAGGCTTTTATTTATTGTAATGAAGCAGCCAATAATTATATACATGACCCCAGACTGAGGGGTCCCAGCCAGAGCAGGGACTTTTATACCTCTCCCAGGAGGCGGAGCCCGACTGGGATGTACCACAACACTACAGTACAAAGGTGTAACAACCCCACCCTAATCCCAACAGCAACAAGTAGCACAACCCAACAGTAACATATGTACATCCTTGTAGTACTGGCCAGACCCTGGCTCAGTACTATCCAGTGGGAACCAACGATGGTTCACCACAATCATTTCTCAGAAGGACTGCATTTGTGCTTCCACCACTGTCAAGCTGCCATTTTCCTTGCTGTTTCTTCTCAGCCAGCCAGCCCAGACTGCTGCCCGTGTCGAGATCCTGCAGCCCAAAGCTGAGTGCTCCAGGCCATGAGCTACTCAAGGTTGTCTCCAAGGCGGCACTGGGGGAAGAGTTGTTAGCACTGCTGCCTCACAGCGCCAGGGACCCAGGTTCGATTCCTGACTTGGGTCACTGTCTGTGTGGAGTTTGCATGTTCTCCCTGTGTCTGCGTGGATTTCCTATGGGTGCTCTGGTCTCCTCCCAGTCAGAGTGATGTGCTGGTTAGGTGCATTGACCCAAACAGGCACCGGAGTGTAGCGACTAGGGGAATTTCACAGTAACTTCATTGCAGTGTTAATGTAAGCCTACTTGTGACTCAAATAAAATTTACTTTAAAGGCTGCCCATCCACCATGCTATAACCACTGGGATTGCACTGAGTAGGAATACTAGATCAGATCAGGATACCCGCAAGACAGGTACTAAGGGGATGCACAAGGATGAAATTTTTAAAATTTATTTTTGATGTATTGTTCGCTAAAACTGTTATGTGAAGTGTCACGATGATGTGTCATATGCAATGTGGAATATTAATTGTTAGTCTCATTGGCTGATATACTGTCTTGGATTTTTTTTTAAAGGGAAAGCAAACAGCTACAACTGCAAAGGCACTGGCCAGAATATTACACATTATGTTTGGGCGTGTGACTGACCCAGAAGAATGTGAAATTGCATGAGAAGAGATTGGATGTGCGTTCCAATTGCATCATTCGATATTGCAATTCTGGCTCTGGAGGATGGCTTATCTGAGGAAGGAAGACGATCGATCAGTATTATCACTCATCATTGAGTCAATGTACATACTAGGCAGCCGGGTGACACTCATATCAATGGCATCATGGTGGTTTCATGATTGCTGAATAATGAGGGACTCTTGTTTAGAAGCCCTCATGTGTGATGAGACTACCCTACATTGTTTGCACTCTCCACCTGTCCCACTTCTGTCCATTGGACTCTTATCTTCCACCAAGACGCCTGCCTCTCTGTAACTTATGATTGGTGCCTGCTTGCACTCCAGTTCAAAGGTATCCATCTCAGATTTGCTTAGGATGAGAAGGTTAGCCACCCCACCGCTAGTCCTTGTGCACTCAACAGCATTATGGCTTCTCTTCTATAAGTACAAAAGTCCATTCATTACTCCACCATCCTCCAGCAACACCATACCATGTCCACCCCCTGTACCACCCCAGGAACAGAAGACCAGGGGGTATATATGCATAAGCCATTGAAGTCATTGCAATACAGGTTGAGAGAGTGGTTAAAAGAGCATACAGTATCCTATTTATGTGGAGGGGCATAGTGAAAAAGAGTAAGAGGTTATGTTGAATTAGTATAAGGCACTCGTTAGATCTCAGCTAAATTATTGTGCCCAGTTCTGGGTGCTGCACTTTAGGAAAGAGGCAAAGGCATTAGAGAGAGTGCAGAAAAGATTTATGAAAATGGTTCCAAGGGTGAGAAACTTCAGTTCTGAAGATAGACTGAAGAAGTAGAGACTGTTTTCCTCGGAGAAAAGAAGGCTGAGAGGAGATTTCATAGAGCTATACAAAATCATGAAGGGGTTAGGTGGAGAAACTAAGGAGAAATTGTGTCCAGTTGTGAATGGATCAAGAATGAAAGGGCACAGATTCGAAGTAATTGGCAAAAGAAGCAAAAGCGATACGGGAAAAAAACCTTTTTGCAGAGTGAGCCGTTAGTGTCTGGAATGTTCTGCCTGTGAGTGTGGTGGAGACGGTTCAACCGAGGCATTCAAGATGGAATAAGACAGTTATTGGAAAAGGAACAACGTGCAGGGTTATGGGGAGAAGGCAGGAGAGTGGCAGTAGTTGAACTGCACATTCAGAAAGCAGATGGAAACATGATGAGACAAATGGCCTCTTTCTACACTGTAACAGTTCTGTGATTCTGTGAGGAATGTACAATGTCAGAGGATGATGGTTAAATCAATTGAAGTTACTATTATTTCTGCTCAATGAGTCCAAACAATGCAAGGTAACAAATGCAATGTGCAACCACATAGCTAAAATAGATGCTATTGGAAGGACCCAAAAAATCTCAAACCTTGAGGATTAGCAGGAATATTGAGAGATCAAAAGCTGTGACACACTTTAGTTTGATCCGAAGAGAAGTGAAGGAACCCTCAGGACCCTGTATAAATGTTTTTCAATCAAGATTCCCCAGAATCCAGGAATTCCCCTTGCATCATTAAGGAGTTCCACGCAATTTTCAAATCATTTGAAAATTGTACCAAATGTTTCAAATTGTCAAGATATGAAAAATAACCATTCAATAGTATTTTGTTTACATTTTTGTTTTATATAGTAAGAGGGGAGGAGGGAGAGAATGTTGGTTTCCACAGAATTTCACGATATGTTGTAGGGTTCCTTAACCTAAAGAATCACTGCTGCAAAGTATAGTGGAACTCTTGGGTGGAAATAAAAGTAGAATGGGGAGTGTCCAGTAAGGTGTTCAGGTTTAAAGAATGAGTGTTTACTAAACAGTGTTAAATCAATAGTACTTGTTTTTTTAGCTCTTGTACAGTAATGTTTTTTGTTCAAAACATGAAATCTTGTTGTGTGGTCTTTTTAGTTGTCTAGTAGTTCAAATTTATTTTTAAAAGTTATTGGTCTGCACCAAGGTCATAACAGGGTGTATAGGCAAAGACTGAAAGGTATGCACACTGAGATGTTGGTTCTTTGACAGGCCTGTCAGAAAGCCTGTAGTCTGGCAAGGAGCATAAAGGAGCACAGCACCACTTGTTACAGGGCTTTGTGCAAAGCTTGCACTATCCTTCCCAGTGGGAGTGATGGTCAACCCTGTGAAGAATATTTGCAGGCCCCCATGACACAGTACCCGATGGCTGACATCTCAGCTTCAATTACAGCATAAGCAGAAGCCACTCAATGTCAAACTGATGTTAAGCAATGTCAGCTTGTTGCCATGCAGAATCAGATTCCGGTCACCATGGTTACAGACACCAATGCTCAAAGGGGTTTACAATGACTCAGTAGTCCAGTAATCTGTCTTCCATAAGGATTGCTGCAGACTCAACCAGTGCTCCTCTTTTAGGACGCCAGCAATTGTGCTTCCACTATTGCCTGTCCTTGCTGTTGTCCATCAGTCAAACAATCCTGACTGCTGCTGCCTATGTAGAGAGGGTGCAGTTTAAAGCTGGGGTTTCAAGTTCCAGATCTGCTCAACACCATCCAGCAGGACCAAGTGCAGTCTCCCCATCTGAAAGTCAACAGCCTTACGCTGCATAAGAGCACTATGACAGGGAAATGTACCCAGAAGACAAGTACCAAGGGCATGAATAAAACTGAGCTTTGCATATTGTAGATGTTGTTATCGAAAGTTAATTTGGAATAGCCATTTTATGGTAGCTTTTATTTCAAAGTAAGAAGTTTAACAACACCAGGTTAAAGTCCAACAGGTTTATTGGTAGCAAAAGCCACAAGCTTTCAGAGCCTTAAGCCCCTTCTTCAGGTGAGTGGGAATTCTGTTCACAAACAGGGCATATAAAGATACAAACTCAATTTACAGAATAATGGTTGGAATGCGAATACTTACAGCTAATCAAGTCTTGAAGAGACAAACAATGTGAGTGGAGAGAGCATTAAGACAGGTTAAAGAGATGTGTATTGTCTCCAGACAGGACAGCCAGTGAGACTCTGCAGGTCCAGGCAAGCTGTGGGGATTACAGATAGTGTGACAAGAACCCAATATCCCGGTTGAGGCCGTCCTCATGTGTGCGGAACTTGGCTATCAGTTTCTGCTCAGCGACTCTGCGCCGTCGTGTGTCGTGAAGGCCGCCTTGGAGAACGCTTACCTGAATATCAGAGGCCGAATGCCCGTGACCGCTGAAGTGCTCCCCAACAGGAAGAGAACAGGTTTGCCTGGTGATTGTCACGCGGTGTTCATTCATCCGTTGTCGTAGCGTCTGCATGGTTTCCCCAATGTACCATGCCTCGAGACATCCTTTCCTGCAGTGTATCAGGTAGACAACGTTGGCCGAGTTGCAAGAGTATATACCGTGTACCTGGTGGATGGTGTTCTCACGTGAGATGATGGAATCTGTGTCGATGATCTGGCATGTCTTGCAGAGGTTGCTGTGGCAGGGTTGGGGTCACTGTTCTCCTGAAGGCTGGGTAGTTTGCTGCGGACAATGGTCTGTTTGAGGTTGTGCGGTTGTTTGAAGGCAAGAAGTGGGGGTGTGGGGATGGCCTTGACGAGATGTTCGGCTTCATCAATGACATGTTGAAGGCTCCGGAGGAGATGCCGTAGTTTCTCCGCTCCG
This sequence comes from Mustelus asterias, assembly GCF_964213995.1. Taxonomy (NCBI): domain Eukaryota; kingdom Metazoa; phylum Chordata; class Chondrichthyes; order Carcharhiniformes; family Triakidae; genus Mustelus; species Mustelus asterias. The sequence continues at coordinate 42,795,271 of NC_135817.1, forward strand.
GGGAAGTACTGGATGACGAAGGGTACTCTGTCCACCGTGTCCCGTGTTTGTCTTCTGAGGAGGGCAGTGCGGTTTTTCGCTGTGGCGCGTTGGAACTGTCGATCGATGAGTCGAGCGCCATATCCTGTTCTTATGAGGGCATCTTTCAGCGTCTGGAGGTGTCTGTTGCGATCCTCCTCATCTGAGCAGATCCTGTATATACGGAGGGCTTGTCCGTAGGGGATGGCTTCTTTAACGTGTTTAGGGTGGAAGCTGGAGAAGTGGAGCATCGTGAGGTTATCCATGGACTTGCGGTATAGTGAGGTGCTGAGGTGACCGTCCTTAATGGAGATGCGTGTGTCCAAGAATGCAACCGATTCCGGAGAGTAGTCCATGGTGAGTCTGATGGTGGGATGGAACTTGTTGATGTCATCATATAGTTGTTTCAGTGATTGTTCACCATGAGTCCAAAGGAAGAAAATGTCATCGATGTATCTAGTGTATAGCATCGGTTGAAGGTCCTGTGCAGTGAAGAAGTCTTGTTCGAACCTGTGCATGAAGATGTTGGCATATTGAGGTGCGAATTTGGTCCCCATGGCTGTTCCGTATGTCTGGATGAAGAACTGGTTGTTGAAGGTGAAGACATTGTGGTCCAGGATGAAGCGGATGAGTTGTAAAATTGCATCTGGAAACTGGCAGTTGTTGGCGCTGAGCACTGAGGCCGTTGCAGCAATGCCATCATCGTGGGGGATGCTGGTGTAGAGTGCCGAGACATCCATTGTGACGAGGAGTGCTCCCGGTTCAACTGCTCCATGTGTGCCGAGTTTCTGTAGGAAGTCCGTAGTGTTGCGACAAAAGCTGGGGGTTCTTTGTACAATGGGTTTCAGGATGCCCTCGACATAGCCAGAGAGGTTCTCGCACAGGGTCCCATTGCTCGATACGATGGGACGGCCGGGTGTGTTTGCCTTGTGTATCTTCGGGAGGCAGTAGTGATCTCCAACGCGGGGAGTACGTGGGATGAGAGCACGGAGGGTGCTCTGAAGGTCCGGGTCAAAGGGCTTGATCAGAGTGTTGAGTTGACGGGTGTGTTCTTTGGTCAGATCTGCGGGTAACTGTCTGTAGTGTTCCTCGTTGTTTAGTTGTCGGTACACTTCTTTGCAGTAATCCGTTCTGTTCAGTGTGACAATGGCCCCTCCTTTGTCTGCTGGTTTGATGACAATGTTGTGGTTGGTCTTGAGAACGCGGATGGCGTTGCGTTGTGCTTGGGTGATGTTCGGGGCTGTCTTGTGAGTGCAGCTGATTAATTTGTTTTTGACGCACCTCCTGATGGCTTCGGCATTCATGTCAAGTCGAGTGCAGCGGCCTTCCGGAGGAGTCCAATTCGACTCTTTCCTCTTCGGATGCACTGCGGATCTCTCTTACTGACGCCCAAAGATACACAAGGCAAACACACCCTGCCGTCCCATTGTATCGGGCAATGGGACCCTGTGCGAGAACCTCTCTGGCTATGTCGAGGGCATCCTGAAACCCATTGTACAAAGAACCCCCAGCTTTTATCGCGACACTGCGGATTTCCTACAGAAACTCGGCACACATGGAGCAGTTGAACCAGGAATTCTCCTCGTCACAATGGATGTCTCGGCACTCTACACCAGCATCCCCCACGATGATGGCATTGCTGCAATGGCCTCAGTGCTCAGCGCCAACAACTGCCAGTTTCCAGATGCAATTTTACAACTCATCCGCTTCATCCTGGACCACAATGTCTTCACCTTCAACAACCAGTTCTTCATCCAGACATACGGAACAGCCATGGGGACCAAATTCGCACCTCAATATGCCAACATCTTCATGCACAGGTTCAAACAAGACTTCTTCACCGCACAGGACCTTCAACCGATGCTATACACTAGATACATCGATGACATTTTCTTCCTTTGGACTCATGGTGAACAATCACTGAAACAACTATATGATGACATCAACAAGTTCCATCCCACCATCAGACTCACCATGGACTACTCTCCGGAATCGGTTGCATTCTTGGACACACGCATCTCCATTAAGGACGGTCACCTCAGCACCTCACTATACCGCAAGTCCATGGATAACCTCACGATGCTCCACTTTTCCAGCTTCCACCCTAAACACGTTAAAGAAGCCATCCCCTACGGACAAGCCCTCCGTATACACAGGATCTGCTCAGGTGTGGAGGATTGCAACAGACACCTCCAGATGCTGAAAGATGCCCTCATAAGAACAGGATATGGCGCTCGACTCATCGATCGACAGTTCCGACGCCGCACAGCGAAAAACCGCACCGACCTCCTCAGAAGACAAACACGGGACACGGTGGACAGAGTACCCTTCGTCGTCCAGTACTTCCCCGGAGCGGAGAAGCTACGGCATCTCCTCCGGAGCCTTCAACATGTCATTGATGAAGACAAACATCTCGTCGAGGCCATCCCCACACCCCCACTTCTTGCCTTCAAACAACCGCACAACCTCAAACAGACCATTGTCCGCAGCAAACTACCCAGCCTTCAGGAGAACAGTGACCACAACCCTGTCACAGCAACCTCTGCAAGACGTGCTGGATCATCGACGCAGATTCCATCATCTCACGTGAGAACACCATCCACCAGGTACACGGTATATACTCTTGCAACTCGGCCAACGTTGTCTACCTGATACACTGCAGGAAAGGATGTCCCGAGACATGGTACATTGGGGAAACTATGCAGACGCTGCGACCACGGATGAATGAACACCGCTCAACAATCACCAGGCAAGACTGTCTCTTCCTGTGGGGGATCACTTCAGCGGTCACGGGCATTCGGCCTCTGATATTCGGGTAAGCGTTCTCCAAGGCGGCCTTCACGACACACGACGGCGCAGAGTCGCTGAGCAGAAACTGATAGCCAAGTTCCGCACACATGAGGACGGCCTCAACCGGGATATTGGGTTCATGTCACACTATCTGTAATCCCCACAGCTTGCCTGGACTTGCAGAATCTCACTGGCTGTCCTGTCTGGAGACAATACACATCTCTTTAACCTGTCTTAATGCTCTCTCCACTCACATTGTTTGTATCTTAAAGACTTGATTAGCTGTAAGTATTCGCATTCCAACCATTATTCTGTAAATTGAGTTTGTATCTTTATATGCCCTGTTAGTGAACAGAATTCCCACTCACCTGAAGAAGGGGCTTAAGGCTCTGAAAGCTTGTGGCTTTTGCTACCAAATAAATCTGTTGGACTTTAACCTGGTGTTGTTAAACTTCTTACTGTGTTTACCCCAGTCCAACACCGGCATCTCCACATCAGCTTTTATTTCACCATTGTGGTCAAAAAATGACAGAGGGAAGGAAAGACTGCTTTAAATCAGAATTCAGATGATATTCAAGGGAACTGGAGTTTTTGAGGCAAGCATGGACAGCCGGCTGGAACTTGGACTTTTCACTGTCTCTGCTTTTCCTTCTTCTGCTGCCCCTCCTCTTCTTTCAACTCTTCTTCTACATTCCCCCTCCTTCTTCTCCTCCTTCTTCTGATCTGCTCACCATATCCCTGGTGGAAAGGGCTGTGTTCTCATGTTCATCTGGTTGTGGAGAATACATCAGACCACTGTGAATCAGGGCACTGTCTCCAGTGAATATTGAATTGCTCCCTCAAAGTGGTTGAGGCAGCTGAACTGCTGCTTCAGCAAACAAATTGCCTGCTCAATGATGTCCCTTGTAGTATTGTTTCTCACATTGTATGGCCACGTGTGATTGGTTTGCAGACTGCAGTTAATAGCCAGGTGTAAAGTGGGTTGCCTTTGTTACCCAGCAGCCTCTCTGTGGTTTGACATGGTGGCTCAAATACTCAGGGTACAGGGAACTGGCAAGAGCAGTCTATTCCACGCAGCAAGATCTGGACAATATTTAGGTTTGGGCTGACAAGTATTAAATACATTTGTGTCACACAAATCCTAGGCAATGTAGGTTCTCCAACAAGTGAATCTAACCAACTCCCGTTCTCATTTAATGCCGAATCCCTGACTATCAACATCCTGGTGGTTATCATTGACCAGAAATGAAATTGAACTGGACTAGCCTGTGACTAAGAGAGCAGGTCAGAGGCTGGGAATTCTTCGGAGGTTAACTCACTCCCCAAAACCTGTCCACCATCAACAAGGCACAAGTGACGAGTGTGATTGAATACTCTTCACTTGTCTGGATGAGCGCAGCTCCAACAGCACTCAGAAGACCCGACACAATCCAAGACAAATCAGCCCACTTGATTTGCACCTCATCCACCACCTTAAATATTCACTCCCTTCACCACTGTGCACAATGGCAGTAGTGTGCACCATCTACAAGACGCACTGCAGCATCTCATGAAGGCTCCTTCAGGAGAACCCTCGAAACCCACTACCTTTACCATCTAGAAAGACAGGGGCAGCCATACATGGGAACTCCAACATCTGCAATGTGCCCTCCAAACCACTCACCATTCTGACTTAGCACTATATCACCATTCCTTCACTGTCACTGGGTCAAAAATCCTAGAATTCCCTTCCTAATACCACTCTGGGTGTGCCTGCACCACATGGGCTGCAGCAGTTCAAGAAGGGGTGTCAATACCATCTTCTCAAGTGCAATTAGAGATGGGCAATGAATGCTGGTCTAGCGTGTGTGAACGAATAAATGAAAAAAGGAGAAAGAAATTCATAATTATTGCCAGGATATTGGCAATTGGCTGTATGATTTGCTGAGCAAGGTAACACACTTGTTGTACATTCACTGAATGAAGCCTTTTGCAATTTCATTACATCTTAACATGGAGTTGCAGTACCTCCGAAGCCTTGTGTGTGCAGTCAATGTCATCAGCACACACAGTGGCACAGTAGTTAGCACTGCTACCTCACAGATCACTGTCTCTGTGGATTCTGGACGTTCTCCCAGTGTCTGCCTGGGTTCCCTCCAGATGCTACATTTCCCCCACCCAGTCCAAAAGGCGTGTTGGTTAGGTGCACTGGCCATGCTAAATTCTCCCTCAGTGTACCCAAACAGGCCCCAGGGTAAGGCGACTAGGGGATTTTCACACTAACTTCATTGTAGTGTTAATGTAATGTAAATAAATAAATGTGAAAGCCCTGGGAAATCCATTTATTGGCTCGTCCTGCACTGTTCAGAGAGAATGTATTGAAGAACCTTCTCCTGGCACAAAGAAAATCTGTCACCTCTCTGATGCAGCAATGGGTGGTTAAATGGGAGATGATAGGTATATTGCTTTCTCCAGCCTGCAAAGATCTTCAGGCAAAGAACTTTAGAACTACTGTCACCTTCATGGTCACAGGCATCATTATCAAGAGGGCATAAGTATGTGCGAGCAGCAAAGGGACCACTTTGTTACCAAATGACATCCTAACACCAGAAACACTGGCATTACAGAGCATCATTTTGCAGACAGTCAATGGTATAAAAAAGCAGGGCTGTCAAAATCAATGTTACATAAGGACAAAGGCATATAGGTGCAGCTGCAATACAAAGTAATGGATGGAATGGACTTTTGGATGGGTATGGCGGCGAAAACACAAATGAATTTTAAAACATTTGGGCCCCATCCTTGGGTGACTGGAGAGGTTTTGTGGATGGATGTGTTATGGTGGGTTCAATGCTCAATATTATATATAGCCATCTTGTAAACTGATTTCAAAGTTCATAGGTCATGATTCCACCTGTTATTGTGTGATGTCAAATCAGTATGCCAGAACTGAATGATACACTCATTGGATGTCTGTCTATTTTCTGGTTTCTTTTAGTTTCTTCATTTTTTCCATTAAGCATGAATAAACAATATAACATAATTGTATGATTTCAGGTCAGAAAACCTACATTGTTTGTATCATGAAAAAATGCATAATTCCAACTGAAAAACCAAACTAAACTTTAAAAACTTTTAAAATGCAGATTAAATGTGTGTCTTGAGCTTGCAACAAAAACAAGTACCCAATTTGCACCATTGAACCTCCACTGAGATGGAGACACCATGATGGTTCTTCAAAGATCCATCACGGACAATGGCTTCAGGAGGTTATGAGTGAGCCACGTTTCCTGTCCCCAATAGCAAGATATCAAGGCAATCATCTGGGATATTCATCTGGGGTTCCCAGGTTTGAACACATCAAGTTACAATGGGAATATGCTAAACCGAATCACTTGACCAATGGAACACTGGCTGAGACGGATGACGTGAACTGATTAAGTTAGAAGGGGGAATGCATTCATCACAACCATGTTTGAATCACTGGGTGATGGTCATGTGTTAAGCCCATTGTGTGTTTAAACGACTTCCTCTGCAATAAGAGGAAAAGCAGCTGAGATACTGACAAGAGTAGCTGACTCTCCCTCTAACCCACCTTGCAAGCAGAAGGCCTTTTGGTTCAGTGGTGGTGCCCCCACTGCTGAACCAGAAGCTTCGGGTTCGCGTCCAACGTCAAGACTTGTTGGTCACGGAAGGAGCATTCAATGCATTTCGACAGGCTGATAATCAGCTCAGAAATCCTACCACCACTTCCCTCACTATTCCCTCAAAATTGTGAAAACAAAACAGCATGTAGTGAAGATACACGAACAACAACCTTGCAAGCTTTAAACCCTGCTTACTAACTATAACCATCTAGGGAGGCCTCTGCTGCAGGCAGAGAATTCAACCTTGCACTAACATCTCTAAGAGAGCCAAATCAGCCATCTATATCTTTAAATCGGAAACATCAGTCACAAGAACACCAAATTGTGCCTGAAGCCAACCAAGTCTCCAAATTACAGACTGTACATGCTCTGTTACTTCTTGGCACTACAATTTGAATAATCTGCCCCTTTTACTGTATAATCTATATTTGTGAAAGTGTATGTGTGCGCAAAAGTCGGAATGTATTTTACTATTTTATTAGACTGGTTTAAGCATAATAAATTAACCTCTTTGTGTGACTCAAGAAAACTTGTCTAATTTGTTCTTTAGGGTCACAGCTCATAAACCTGGACTGAACATCCTTTTCACAAAAATACATGTGTTTTGGAAAGATAAACATAGAAACTAGGAGTAGGACATTCAGCCCTTCAAGCCTGCTCCGCCATTCAATATGACCTCAGCTGATCTTCGATCTCAATGCTATATTCCTGCTTTCTCCCCATATGTCCTGATGCCATTAAAATCTTTAAAAAGTATCTATCTCTTTCTTGAATACATTCAGTGACTTGGCCTCCACAGCCTTCTGTAGTAGAGAATTCCACAAGTTCACTACCCTTCGAGTGAAGAAACTTTTCCTCATGTCAGTCCTAAATGGTCTACCGGTATCCTGAGACTGTGTTCCCTGTTTCCAGATTCCCCAGCCAAGGAAAATATCCTCCCTGTACCTAGACTATCCAGCCTGTTAGAATTTTATACATTTCAATAAGATCTCCTCTCATCCTTCTAAACTCTAGTCAATACAAACCCAGTCAAACTAATCTGTTCTCAGAGGACAGTCCTGCCAACCGCAATGCCAGCCTAGTGAAGCTCTGCTGCACTCCACCTATGGCAAGTATATCCTTTCTTAGGTAGGGAGACTAAAAGTGCACCCAAACTCGAGTTGTGGTCTCACCAAGGCCCTGTATAACTGCAGTAAGGCATTTCTACTTCTGAACTCAAATCCTCTTGCAATGAAGGGCTATATGCCATTTGCCTTCCGAATTGCTTACTGAACCTGTCTCTCCACTTTCATCAACTGGTGTACAAGGACACCCAGATTCCTTTGTATATCCACACTTCTCAATATATCATCATTTAAATAATACTCTTTCTGTTTTTCACACCGAAGTATGTAACTCCACATTTAGCCACAATGTATTGCATCTGCCATGTGTTTGCATACTCACTCAACTTGTCTGAATCACCTTGATGTCGCCTTGCATCCTCCTCACAACTCACAATTCTGCCCAGTTTTGTGTTGTCAGCAAACTTGGAAATGTTAGATTTGGTTCCTTCATCCAGGTCATTTATATAAACCGTAAACAGCCGAAGCACTGATCCCTGTGATACTCCATTAGTCATTGCCTGCCACTCAATTAAAGACCCTGAAGAACCAGAGTTAAGACTATTAAAGCAAATATTAGTTAGGCCTGGTCCAATTATCAATGTTGTTTTCTATTGTAATAAATATAATTTGACAGACTGCATGTGGTTCTAGCGAAAATACATTCATTGCACAAACTTAATTTAACGTAAATATCCACAAAGTGTGTGAAAGAAATCACAATGATTCTGCCCATCACTCATTCACTACCTGGTGCATTTCATGTTTGCATTGGGATTCATCAATAATATCCTCTGCAGTCGCTCTTGAAGTCAGAGTTGAGCATGGACTGCCGTTGAGCAATGGAATAAAGTTCACAAATGTTTGCTCTGAAACCAGCTGGGCATCTATTATGGTTTATAACCACTTGTAACCTGATTACAGAAGAAGGTTGTATTTCAATCATGACGTTTATACAGTGGAAAAAATGTAAACAAATTTTTCAGTATCAATTCATTGGAGTTCTAAAATTGCAGGAATTTAACCACCTTAAGAAAATTTCCTTAAGCCCTAATATTTAAATAAAGGCAATTCAATTTTTTTCAGGGTGCAATGATTAATTTTAATTTCCTGTTTTTTTGTCTCACCTTTTAATATAATTGTGGTACCCTGCTTAAGAAATTCTGGTGAGTAATTTGTGGATTCTTCTGGAGCAGTGATGCTGTGTGGTGAGCTTGTTAGTGCAAGCTGGATATCTGACTGAAATTGAGTGTGGAACAAATAATCTAGATTTGGCTTTTTCTTGAATGAATTCAATCTATCAAATGCTCAGCTGGAAAAGGAGAAAGCCGCTGAGTTAAACTGGCAAGTCGTGTCCCAAGGCTATAGATGCGTTTGGAGAAATAATTATCTTGCAGGTATCACTCTATCGTTTTACCACAAAACTGCTATCAGTGGATACTAGTTATAGGCATTCCCTAAAAGCGACAGTGAATGGTATTACTGAATACAAAATTTGTTTGTGAATCTAATTCAAACAGATGGATGAAGATGTCCAATCTGCTTTGGCTGATAGTCCAACATAGAATGACTTTGGTTAGTTTCAAACTGGTTATAGAATGATACAGCACAAACGAAGACCATCCAGCCAATGTTCCAGCTAACATGTGGTTAGTATCTGCTGTCAGCCTGTTGCACTGCCCAGGGCCTTTAAAATGGACATGCAGTTGGCTATGGACACATCTTAAGGGGGGCATTGCTGATTACTGCATGGCAGACAACACGTACAGCTTAGAGAGAACATTGCATCCAGGCTATTGCGCCTGTGCATTTGGTAGAGCCATCCAATTAGTCCTACCCTATTGTTCTTTCCCCATAACCCTGTAAGCCTGTCAGTTATTTATCCATTCCTCCTTGAAATTACAATCAAATCCATTTCCACCACCCTTTCAAGTAATGCATTCCAGAACAAAAACAACTAAATAAATGCACAGGTTTGGTTTGACATCCATTGGCCAATCTAATTTAAACATGATCTTAGCCTTGGAAATGGAGATGTCATACTATTTGTGAAACAATGAGGCAGTAAAGTGATACCCACCACACAATTATGGCAGTGGGGTTTTCCTTTTACATCTAAGCATTTGATGGATCAGCATATTCAACCAGTGAACACAAACCCATTTCCTCATTGAATAACTCCCTTCCACTTCTTAACATCCCTCTACAACTGGACATTACAGCATCTTCTTGGCCACAATGCCGGAATACAAGCCACAGCTTAACAACTATTCCAAACAAACTTTATCAAACAAATCAAATAATATTCCATACAAAAATGAACTAATCTTTTGCACTCCCTTCCTGCCTGTTTTGTGGGTGCCTCTGCCTGTCCTGGTGATCCTATGTGGTGCAGCATGGCTGATGGAACACTTCTGGCTGTCAGTGGGGGAGAATGCAGATGACCATGTGGTATGACATCATATATTTCTGGCCCGAGAAGGCCTGCCTTTGGACTGAATGGAAATAGCTAGCTGACAGTGGTGAGTTGAATGACTATTATCACCATGAGGAAGGGGGGCAGATTTGTGATCCACAGAGTCACTATCATTCCTCTGGGTGGCCTGTCATCAATCCTTATAATCTGTTGGAGGGTAGATTGCTGAACTGCTGTGAAACCCTACAAAACCCTTTGGGCATTAGCATATTTAGGCATGATGGCAGCAGGCTGAGCATGCATGACAGCAAGCTGAGCTGGTGTGACTGGGGTGGCACAATGGTTAGCATTGCTGCCTCACAGCGCCAGGGACCCCGGTTCAATTCCCAGCTTGGGTCACTCCCTATCTGTGCGTGGGTTTCCTCCGGGTGCTCCAATGTCCTCCCACAGTCCGAAAGACGTGCTGGTTAGGTGCATTGACCATGCTAAATTCTCCCTCAGTGTACACGAACAGGCGCCGGAGTGTGGCAACTAGGGGAATTTCACAGTAACTTCATTGCAGTGTTAATGTAAGCCTACTTGTGACACTAATAAATAAACTTTTTTAAAAAACTTTAAATTTAAAACTTTTCAGCCTGAGTTTCCACTCCAGCAGCCAAGCATTCGAGGACTTCTGCTTGTGCTGAAATGGAAACTGAAGGGTCAGCTCTCAAATACCTGTGGTTTGGTGCCAAAGCATATTCATGGATTTAGCCACCATTCCTATATTGGAAAGGATAGATTCCAAGCTCTGCACAAAGCCATGTGCCAAGCTGATGCCAGGCTGCCCATGAGCTTAAACAATGACTATTGATTCTCCATGTCGCAAGCATTTAATTGTTCGGCGTTGTTTTTCATGTCACCCTATCAAATTGGAGTTTTTGCAGCAGCAAAGGTCTTAGATTCAGTGATGCAAGCAGTTCACAAGAACACAAGAGATACAAGCAGGAGTAGACCATATAGCCTGCTCTGTCATTCAATACGATCATGGCTGATTTTGGGTTTCAATTCCATTTTATACCTGTTCTCCATATGTCTTAATTCCCCGAGACCAAACATGTGTCTATTCCAGCTTTAAATGTATTCAATGATGAAGCATTCACAACCCTCTGGAGTAGAGAATTCCAAAGATTCACAACGCTTTGAGTAAAGTCATCTCTCATCTCAATGCTATATGATCAGCCCCTTATCCTGAGACTGTGTCCCTATGTTTCAGACTCCCTGACCAACAGAAACAATCTCACAGCATCTAACCTATAAAGCCCCTTCCGAATTGTGTATGTTTCTCATTCTTCTGAACTTCAGAGAACACAAGCCCATTTACTCACCTCTCACCATAGGGCAACCCCACCAATGCAGGGATCAACTTATTGAACATCATTGTACTGCCTCCAATGCAAGTATATCCTTTCTTAAAGGTAAAGACCAAAACTGCTCAGTTTCCAGATGTGGTTTTACCAAAATCCTGTACAATTATTCTAAGAATTGTTTATTCTTGCACTCTAATTACTTTGCAATAAAGGCCAACGTTCCATTTACCTTCCTAATTGCTTGCTGCAAGTGCATGCTAACTTTCTGTGTGCTTGTAAGAGCACACCTAAATTTCTTTGAACATCAACAGTTACAAGTTCTGTATCTTTTTAAAAATATTTTGTTTTTCAATTCTCACAATCAAAGTGAACAACTTCACACTTCCTTACATATGAACATTCTACAAACATACATATGAATTAGGAACAGGAGTAGGCCCTTCCATCCTGCTCCACCATTCAATAACAGCATAATTGACCTGATTGTAAGTTCAATTCCACATTCCCACCTAGCTTCCATACTCTTTCACCCTCTTGCTTATTAATAATCTATCTACCCTGCCTCAAAAATATTCAGACACTTAAAAATATTCAAGACATTACACTCTATCTGCCATCTTATTGCCCACTCACTCAACCTGTCAATATCTCTTTGTAGTCTCTCTGTGTCCTCCACCTTCTCACCTAGTTTGCTATCATCAGCAAAATTTGATACTTGACTCACTGTCTCTTTGTCTAAGTCATTAATATATATTGTAAACAGCTGAGTCCCGAGCATTGCTCCTTAGGGCACTCTAATATTTATTGCTTGCCAACTTGAAAGAAACCATTTATGCCTACTATCTGCTTTCTATCCATTAATCAATCCTTTGTCCATGATAAAATATTGCCCAAACTCCATAATCCCTTATCTTGCCAGTTAATGTTATGTATGCAAATTATCTAATGTATTTTTGAAGGTAAACTACATCTGCTGGTTTGCCTTTATCTACCCTACTGGTTTCATCTTCAAAAATCTCTAATAAATTTGTCAAACAGGATTTCCTCTTAGTAAAACCATGTTGATTTGTTCTAATCATTCCAAGCTTTTCTAAGTACATGCCTTAATAATAGTCTCCCCATATCTCTTGACTTCCTTATCCATCAGTAATCTATCTAAATCAATCTTGAATACATATAAAGATCCAGCCTCCACTACTTTAAGGCTTCCTTCATGATAAAGCCTATAACAGAACTAGTATGCTAGCTAGTTCATCCTTTCCCTGTGCTGGCTGCAGGTTTATCATGCTTACTGTCTCACCACATGTAGATTCCAGCTCAGTGCTATATTTTTAAGTGTCTGTAGTGCAAGTACAGGTACTTGAGCTGTTGTTTGTAGGTGTCAGTTTGAATTAGGTGTTTCATCATGATAGGTCTCCACTTCCTCTTGTGTTGCATGTTCTTGCACCACTGTCTGGCCAGGCAGCAGTTCTACCTTAAAGGAGAAAGGCTTATGGCTTGGGTTGTCATGAGGGAATGTGGAAAACATGAAGTACCTGTTTACATTAGCTGCTGCTTGGGAATCAGAAGAGATTTTGGGATGAGGGAGTCGTAGGATGTGAAAAGGAGGATTAGGCTTTCAGCTTTAATCATTTCAGTCCTACTGTCGTCAAAAGCCTCAGTTATGGCTTCATCAATGATGGTGAGTACTGCTCCCTTCATTGGATGTAAAGACATGCAGCCATGTCTATCCCCCTCAGATAGCTGGGCTACCTCAGATTGTCCTGTAGAGAGGGATAAGTATCCCAGTGAGTGTGGTGTAATGTATTTGGGTGATAGAGCATTCATGATTGAATAGCTGGCACTGTGTGCAAGCTATGAGATGTGGGTATGAGACTTGCAGCAGAGCTAAGTGCGTAAGGGAGGGATGAAACTATGAATATTAATTGTGAGTCATGATTGTTGGAGATTGACATTGGTTGGTGATGGATTGTGATGCATTGAACAGGGTCTGAAGATAATGATGCTGTTGGAGGATATGGCATTTGAAAATGCATTCATTGACCTTGACTACTTGTATGAGGCCATTGGATTTGTTTTGGCAAAACATCTAGTTCCTTGGGGCTACTTTCCTGGAATTGACCTGCACAGTTGTTTGCTTTCATTGCTACATCAAGAGTTTGTCTGGTGGGCTTTCTGGCCCCTGTGTTGATAGAGGACTTTTCTCCTCCTGTTTACCTGCAGCACCATGGTCTCCAGTACTGCATCTGGCATCAGAGAACATTGGAGACCACTCTCTGCCATGGTATGACATCCCTATGTCTTTTCCAGGTCCAAGTGGTTTCTGCAACAAAGTGCCACTCTTTAAGATGTGCAGGTATGCTTTAAAGCACAGTCTAGCTTAAATCACATTCCATGGTTTTGTACCCTCGAATCAGACATGCAGCCACCCAACATCATTCACAATTTATAATACAGATTGATAGCTTAATGAAAACAGAAGTTATTTTCAAACTTTTTCTATTCTTTTATGGGATATGGGTATTGCTGCCAAGGCTAGCATTTGTTGCCTTACCCTAATTGCCCTTAAAGAGGATGATGAGACCCCTTCTTGAACCACTGCAGTCCATGTGATGGAAGGTATACCCAAAGTGATAATGGAGGAATGGCGATAAAATTCCAAGTCAGGATGTTGTGTGACTTGGAGGTGAACTTGCAAGTGGTGGTGTTCCTTTATGCCTGCTACTCTTTGCTTTCTAGGTGGTAGAGGTTGCGTGTTTGGAAGTTGCTGCCAAAGGAGCCTTGGTGAGTTGTGGCAATGCATCTTGTAGATGGTAAACACTGCTACCACTGTGCATCTGTAGTGAAGTGAATGAATGTTTATGTTGGTAGATGGGGTGCCAATCAAACAAACTGCTTTTTCCTTGATTATAGAAACATAGAAACATAGAAAAACTACAGCACAAACAGGCCCTTCGGCCCACAAGTTGTGCCAAACACATCCCTACCTTCTAGACCTACCTATAACCCTCCATCCTATTAAGCTCCATGTACTCATCCAGGAGTCTCTTAAAAGACCCTATTGAGTTCGCCTCCACCACCACTGACGGCAGCCGATTCCACTCGCCCACCACCCTCTGTGTGAAAAACTTACCCCTAACATCTCCCCTGTACCGACCCCCCAGCACCCTAAACCTGTGCCCTCTCGTAGCAGACATTTCCACCCTGGGAAAAAGCCTCTGAGAGTCCACCCGATCCATGCCTCTCAACATCTTATACACCTCTATTAGGTCTCCTCTCATCCTTCGTCTCTCCAAGGAGAAAAGACCGAGCTCCCTCAGCCTATCCTCATCAGGCATGCCACTCAATCCAGGCAACATCCTTGTAAATCTCCTCTGCACCCTTTCAATCTTTTCCACATCCTTCCTATAGTGAGGTGACCAGAACTGAGCACAGTACTCCAAGTGGGGTCTGACGAGGGTCTTATATAGCTGCATCATTATCCCCGGACTCCTAAACTCAATCCCTCGATTGATAAAGGCCAGCACACCATAAGCCTTCTTAACCACCTCCTCCACCTGCGGGGCCGATTTCAGAGTCCTATGGACCCGGACCCCAAGGTCCTTCCGATCCTCTACAGTACTAAGGGTCTTTCCCTTCATATTGTACTCCTTCATCCCATTTGACCTACCAAAATGGACCACTACGCATTTATCTGGGTTGAAGTCCATCTGCCACTTCTCCGCCCAGTCTTGCATCCTATCTATGTCCCTCTGTAACTTCTGACATCCCTCCAGACTATCCACAACCCCACCAACCTTCGTGTAATCGGCAAACTTACCAACCCATCCCTCCGCTTCCTCATCCAGGTCATTTATGAAAATGACAAACAGCAAGGGTCCCAGAACAGATCCCTGGGGCACACCACTGGTGACCGACCTCCATTTAGAAAAAGACCCATCTATACCCACTCTCTGCCTCCTTTGGGCAAGCCAGTTCTGAATCCACCGGGCAGCAGCCCCTTGGATCCCATGCCCTCTCACTTTTTCTAGACCCCTTGCATGAGGGACCTTATCGAACGCCTTGCTAAAATCCATATAAACCACATCTACCGCCTTCCCTTCGTCAATGTGTTTAGTCACATTTTCGAAGAACTCCACCAGGCTCGTAAGGCACGATCTGCCCTTGACAAAGCCATGCTGAGTATTCTTGAGCATACTAAACCTCTCTAAATGCTCATATATCCTGTCCCTCAGGATCTTCTCCATCAGTTTACCAACCACTGAGGTTAGACTCACCGGTCGGTAATTACCTGGGCTATCCCTATTCCCCTTCTTGTAAATAGGAACCACATCCGCAATCCTCCAATCCTCCGGCACCTCTCCCGTCTCCATCGACGATGCAAAGATCATCGCCAGAGGCTCTGCAATCTCTTCCCTCGCCTCCCACAGTAACCTGGGGTACATCCCATCCGGACCCGGTGACTTATCTATCTTGATGCCATTCAAAGATTCCAGCACAACCTCTTTCTTAAAGTCCACATACTCAATCCTTTCAGTCCACCGCACGCCCGCAGTACATCCACCCAGGTCCTTCTCCTCTGTTGAACTCTTTGCGCATGTTGAAGCTGCACTCATCCAGGAAATTGGAGCACATTCTATCAAACACCTGACTTGCGCCTTGTAGATCATGGCTTTGTAACGTCACTCACCTCAGATTTTCCAGCTTCTGACCTGCGCTTTTGACCATAGTATTTAAATGGCTGGTCCACTTCAACTTCAGTTTCTGGTCAATGATAAACTCCAGGATGTTGGTAATGGGGCATTCAGCGATGGTGATGCCACTGATTGTCAAGGGGAGATGGTTAGATTTGCTTCTGTTGGAGATGGTCATTGCCTGGTGCAAATGTTACTTTCCACTTGTCAGCCCAAGCCTGGATATTATCCTGGTCCTGTTGCATTTGGACATGGACTGCTTCTGTATATCAGGAGTCACAAATGTTGCTGAACATTGTACAGTCATCAGCAAACATCTCCATTTCTGACCTTACGATGTAGGGAAAGATATTGATGAAGCAGCTGAAAATGCTGGGCCTAGGATACTACTCAAAGGAATTACTCCTGGAACTGAGATGACTGAGCACAACCACAACCATCATCCTTTTTGCTATGTATGTCCCCAAGCAGCAAATAATTTTCTTCTTGATTCCCAATTGTCTCCAGTTTTGCTAGAACTCCTTAACACTACACTCACACCAAGCTGTGCACAGAAAAATGTTGTCATGTAATGTTGCAACCAGCAGAGAGGCCTGAAATTGGGGAAACATCATTGAAGATATTGGAGATTAAAAAGCAGTTACATGAACTAAAGGCTTTTTAGATGGAAGTTTAACAATCTGTCAATTGAGCTATTTTCATTTCAAATTCTTTGAAAGCTGTTGTTAAGTTGTTAAGCACTGAGATGTTCTTAAAATGATGCTTACCTGTCCATTCAAATTAATTAATCCATGATCATTATTATAGCATTATCAATGAATTTCACAATGGCAATCAATTAGGAAAACTTCTAATGCACTGTCGCTCATCTGTTCATACCCAAACAATTGACAAATTGAATCGAATAATGGATTACCGATTTAATAAAAAGCTGATTTGGGGGAAAATGAAGTACATAAGTAAGGTGAATGGGCAACTGACTTCAATAAATAACTTGATTCAGGAAATATTACATATGAATGTATTTAAAAATACAATGGTTTAGGCACTTGTAACCTGATGGAAAATAAATCACTATTTCACAAACCACCTGAGTAAAATATGACTTGTCATAATCTTTAAAGTCACAGTCACATCATTTGTTGTGCTAACCATATTAAGATCCTGCTTAATCATCAGCTTCAGGGTTAATATAAATTATTCTAATGGGGATAATATGTTAATTCAATTAGCAAACACTCACTTAAATTAAACTGGTTGTATTGTGCCAGCCCTAATGGATAGTAAATACCGAAAAATTTATTGTCAATTAATATGGCTGGATGGTCTGATTTGCAAAGACTCTATACTGATTGTAATCATCTCAAAGTCCTCTTTCCAGAACAGAAGCTTTGCATTTAGACATCAGAGTCATTCATTCATATTTGTGCTAGGCAGTGGAACCGGTCTGAGTTTGAAATAAATTCTGGAGTGAAACATTTTAAAGATTAAGAAAGGTACTTAGTGAATGTGACTTTGCCATCAACTAATGGCAAATGACCAAATCATTGGCTTGATACCAACAAATCAGTTACTAGTTAATAAAAAGAAATGCTCGTAGTTTTGAAACCATTTGCTTACATTACTCTCTATGCAAAACAATGTTTTACTCTATAATTAATATCTCAGGATTGTACCAAATGAGCATAATTGTCATTTTAAGGAAAACCTTTTTCATTTTAACTCATAAAACATTTCTGTCAAAATAGTTGAAGGTTATGTATCAGTAGGTTGTGAATTATGATTAAAACAATGATGTCACATCAAAGTATATACTGTAAGTGGCCATGTGATTTCTCTGATGGATATTTTCTGTAAATGAGCACTGGCTATGGTTAAGTTAAATGAATATTTCCAGAATGAGTTGATCAATTCTGACTCATGATTGTGAAGGAACACAAATGTAAAACTGAATTGCTGAGTAAAAATAGAAATCGCATTTTATTTTACAAAGGCAGTGCTGGGCATATACAGCAAGTCAATTAGCATCCGTAAGAGAAAGGTTGCCTTATGCTTTCAGTGTGATCCTTCGTCAGAGGTACTTAAGTTGGAGATATTTATCTGCTGTACATTCTGCCATTTTTTTTTTGTTTTTTAGTTGTTGATCAACATGCTGTAAAATGTTTTCATTTTCAAAATCTAATTAATTTTTTTTCTATTCAGTATTACATTGTTGATTTGTTAATATCACCTGAATGAAAATACACTAGTCAATCTATATTCCAATCTTTCAGTTTTTGTTTGTTAAGGACACTGTGTAGTCATCTGAAGGTTAAATTAGCTTTGAAATTCTAGGACATATTGTGGATTGTTCACTAACTCTTTTGCTATTCTCTTCTAATGCTCCAATTTGCATTACAGCAGATATTTTGACAGTGCTGAACGGGTATTCTCACTTACATTACATTGTCTAATGATATTTAGCTGAATGTTTTTTTAAGATTCTGTTGTGAAGTAGTGAATTATTTGGAATATCCAATCAGACCACATGAATGTCAAGAAAAACGTTAATGATGAAGAGGTATCAATGTATTTCTTGTTGACAAAAGCAGATGTCAAAGAACATTAACATCTTTCTCTCTAATTTTCCCCACTCCTCTCATGAATGTATTGCGTCATAGTAGGATTCAGTTCCACAAGCACTAGGTGTCCTATTGCACTCCATTCAAGGAGACACTCTCCACGTAGGAATCTAGACTATTTGATACAGATAACCAAGTCCAGCCCTCCCCTCACTTGATAATTACAAGTTCATACTTGCTACTTATGATCAATGTTTGGAGTTTCCATGAAGTTGTGCTGATGTTTCCAGCAGAAATTAACCAAAATTTGGCCAAATCACTACAAATTATTGACAATCTTCAAGACCAAATTATGTCCAGCGCGAATTGAGTTTGACAGGATGTGGGTATTGCTGGCTAGGCCAGCATTTTTACTGCTCATCTCTAATTGCCTTTAAGCAAGTGGTGGTGAGCTGCCGTCTTGAACTGCTGAAGTCCATGTGGTATAGATACAACAATAGTGCTGTATGTGAGCGAGTTACAGGATTTTAATCCAGTGACAGGGTGTTACTTGGAGAGAATGTGCAAGCAGCGCTGTTTCCATGCATCCGCTGCCTTGTCCTTCTTGGAGGTAGAAAATGTGGGTTTGGAAGGTGCTGTCAAAGGAACTTTGATAAGTTGCTGCAATGCATTTGTAAATAGAATCATAGAAATCATAGAAACCCTACAGTGCAGAAAGAGGCCATTGGGCCCATCGAGTCTGTACCGACCACAATCCCACTCAGGCCCTACCCCCATATCCCTACATAGTTACCCGCTAATCCCTCTAACCTACGCATCTCAGGACACTAAGGGGCAATTTTAGCATGGCCAATCGACCTAACCCGCACATCATTGGACTGTGGGAGGAAACCGGAGCGCCCGAAGGAAACCCATGCAGACACGAGGAGAATGTGCAAACTCCACACAGACAGTGACCCAAGCCGGGAATCGAACCCAGGTCTCTGGAGCTGTGAAGCAGCAGTGCGAACCACCGTGCTACGGTGCCGCCGTCAGGAACCCAAAATAGTACATACTGTTTGCCACTGTGCTGTAGGAACTGGATGTCCGAGGTGATCAATTGGGTGCCAATCAAGCAGGCTGCTTTCTCTTGGATAGTGTTAAGCTTCTTGAGTGTTGTTGGAGCTGCACTCATTCAGGCAAGTGGAAGGTATTCCATTACACTCCTGACTTGCACCTTGTATTTGGTCGACGGACTTTGGAGAGTTAGTACGTGAGTTTCTTGCTGCAGAATTCCCAGTCTCTGATCTACTCTTGTAGCCACAGTATTTACACGGCTAGTCCATGTCAGTTTCTGGACAATGGTAAGCCCCCAGGACATTGAAAGTGGGGGATTCAGCAATGGTGATGCCATTGAATGTCAAGAGGCGATGGGTTGAATTGTGGCATGAATGTAATTTGACAATTATCAGCCTATATGTTATCCAGACCTTGCTGTATATTGGTACAAACTCCTCAATATCTGAGGATTTGCAAGTGGTGCTGACCATTGTGCAATCCTCAGCAAATATCCCCACTTTGGACCTTATGATGGACTGAAGGTCATTAATTCAGCAGCTGAAGATGGTTTGGCCTAAAGCACTACCCTGAGGAACTCTAGCCGTGTCTGGTACTGAAATAATTGACATCTAACAACCACAGTACCCTCACTTGTGTTAGGTATGACTCCAACCAGTGGAGAGTTTTCCCCCCCGATTCGCATTGACTCCAGTTTTGTTAGGACTCCTTGATGTCATACTAGGTCAAATGTAGTGCTTATATCAAGGACAGTCGCTCCCACCTCATAAGTTCTGCTCTTTTTCCATGTTTGACTCAATGATGAGGTCAGGAACTGAGTGGTCCTGGAGGAACCCAAACCAAGCGTTAGTGAGCAGGTTGCTCCTAAGTAAGTTGCATGTGTTGATGGCCCTTTCCATCACTTTGTTGCTATTCAAGAGTAGACTGATGGGGCAGGAATTGGCCGAGTTGGGTTTGTCCTGCTTTTTGTGAACTTTCTGCAAACTTTTGCACCAGTTTATAAATCATCATGGTGGGAACTGGCTTAGCCTCAAGAGCAGGTCATAGCCCTGATTGAATTAATCCTCATGACAGATATCCATTCATTGTAGACCTTCAAAGAGGCTCTTAAAATTAAGCTGGCACTGGTAACTAGTAAATGGTTACAGATAGTTTTTTGAAGTAATTTACACTTATTTAACATTGGATTGCGCGTAGGTGATAGACCAGTCTGATTAAAATGCCCAATTTTTGTGATAAACTGCATTAATATTGTGATATACTGTACAGCAACAGCTGTATTAATAAAACTGCATGACTATTAAATATATTGAGGAATATATTTTAATACAAAACAATTTTTAAAATTATACTCTTAAAAACTGCTGACTTGTGCTGATTCATGGCAACTTTTATGTTTGCCAATATGTGAATGGGTTTGAGCAGATAATTAAGCAAAGTAAATTCTTCCGAAAATTAGTGTAACTTCGAGTGCAATTTGTTCTCAGGTTGCCAGTTGTGTCCAAAATGGTAACTCTTGACCATTGATGTTTTTCACAGTTTTAACACCAACAGAATGGATCCCAGGTATAGTGCCATGACCACCTGCCAGACTGAGATCAGTTAACTAAGCACAGACCAAGTATTGAGCCTGAAACACTGGACATTATTGATATTGAGTTATTTAACATGCCTGGAGAAAAATGCATGCCTATCCTAATTTTGAAAAGTGATATTATACGTGTAATTCCCAGTATAACCTAAGATGACTGAATTTAAACTGTGGTAGTGATCTGCCTAAGGGCAGATGTCTCACGGTCTTGTACTTTCTTCTCCAGTTGCTCATAAGAGCCTCCCATTTTCAATTGCAATGAACAATAAGCAACATGACTAAGGAAAAGAATACATGGGGTAGTTTCCCATTGCCTTCCTCATATTTGCTTAAAGAGAACACAAGTCCTCTTCCCGGAGGATCCTCCATCTGTAAGCAGCCTTTATCCCTCGAGTCTCCCATCTCCATCGAAGATTTCCTGGTTCCACCTTTTGCCATGGCTTGTAACCCTGAATAACCCTTTCCTGGGCCTGAGATAATTCACAAAAAGGCAGGACAACTATCCTCTCTTGGCTCAAATTACCACCCCCTGAGGACTCAAATAGCCCTGTTATACCGAATATAAATACAAAATATATTTCCCATCATATTTGAAATTAGGTTATTTCCAGAATTTGTCCAAGAAGGGATAAAGATACAAACATTCTCTGGTGGCTAACCAGGCTGTGAATTCTAAACCACTTGGGGAGGTGCTAAACAGAAGCAAGGCAATGTCTCAGGGGATATGATGGAAAATTAGACAGTATACACCACACTCATGTGTCTCCAAGCGGCTCTTTTAATTGCAAAGGACTAGAATAGATCACCCATCTTTACTGTTGTTTTAGGAATGGTGTGTAGTGTATATAGTGCTTAAACAAAAGAGAAAGCAACTTAATAAATAATGTTAAAATGGAGTTAAACAAATCATTTTAATCTACACACACCTCTTTTAAATTTAGCTGGTGAGACTGGCACTTCTTAAGAGAATGGTGTCCATTTGGTAACTCTATTTTAGTATGATTTCTGAAAAAAAATCAAACAATTGCAATTTTAAGTATCAATTACATATTATCCTTGTTGCAAAGCTGCTGGAATTTGCATTAAGACAATTGTGATAATCTTAATGCGGAACATTTTGACAGATCAATGTGTCTTTTTTAAGAAAAGGATGTTGGCTGAACGCTGGAGTTCTATTGTCAGCTACATGTCTGATAATAAAATATCTGCTTAGAAGGATACAGAACTACGGAATGAATGTGAACAGTGAGATAATTGTATGGGTTCTTTTTCCTGCTGATTTTTGAAATTATTTCTTTACTAATGGAACACAGCCAATATTTTTTAGACTCATATTCTTAGTGCAAAAATGTTGCTTCAGCGCTCAGTATGTTGACTTTGCATGGCTGCACTGTACATCATACTGGTATTGCCATGGCAACTAGAAAAGAGAGCAGCTGCTGCTATGACAGCCAAGAGTCAGAAGATGAAGGAAGGAAGACTATGAACATAAGACAAGTAACAGCTCTTAAACCCTTTTGAGCACCATCATTTTTTGCACCTAACACATCAAGGGAACAAAATTAGTTCAATAGCATATTAGAATCACAAGTTAGGTTGAATAAAAGGATGATATTCTAAATATAGTGATAAAATACAGCAAATAGAAGAAAAGCAACAATCTACAAAGGATCAAATTAGGGGAGAGCCTTCACATCTCCCTCTGGAGCAGTTGCCAAATGCAGACACTGTGAATTGTGGGTAATGGAGCTGGTGGAGTTCCTGGAATGAAGCCAAATGCAGTCTGATACCAGGCATTTACATTTTTATCATGCACTCACTGTTTTTTTTCAAGGAAAACCTTACTTACTTCTGTTTAACAATAGGCAGAAGATATAAGGTTAGCAAGGAAATGGGACAAAATACATCTATAAAAAAAGCTTGGATCGTACTGATATGGTAAAAAGCAACAGGATACTCCATATCTAATACACGGGTAGCTGTTTCATTCTGATTAACCCGCTAAATCCGAGGCAATGCTTAACTCCCCCTCCCCCATAATTTCAGAACAAGATACACATTAGTGAGCTTTAGACTATTAGCATTTCATGAATTTCATAAATTGATAATTGGAAATATTCCAACTGATTTGTGTGAAGCACTTAAGTCATAATCTCAGCACCATATAGACTGACTAATACATTTTTACAATTGCTGCAGCATTTGAAAGGGAACATTCCTAATTGGAGTCTGAAGGATCATCTACTCCCAGGCTAATTATTGTTGCTTTGTTGCTGAGGAGAGAGTAAAAGTTTTAATAAGGAACTGTAATTTCAGCCTCATCTATATTGATTGTGTGTGAGAATAACAGCCTCAGTCCCAAGGTACCGACATCACCATCGCAAAGGCAGAGAGTACTGAAGTCGTTTCATTTGTTTTAACAAGGAGGATACAATCAAAATGGAATTCTAGTTTCCAAGGTGTCAGCCATTGCTCAGGCATAGCACTCTCACCTCAGTCGGGATGTCACTGTTCAAACTTCATGTAATTGATCACATCATCCATGCTGACACCTCAGGGCAGTACTGTGGGAAAGGTTCAGTGGTTGAATATTTCTGTCAAAGGTTGAATATTTCAGTTGAGATGTTATACCAAAGCTCTGTCTTACTTAAGGTGGATATGAGAGATCGCATGCTGCTATTCAAAGACTAGGTGAGCATGGAGGGGAATGTTGACATACTTGAAATACCAAACCTTGTCCTGGAATTGGGATAACTACCCACTTCTTGCGCCTCCCCCCTCCCCCCACCCCCACCTCCCCCTCAGTAAAAGCAAGAAACAGTGCATAGAAAATGGTTTCTCTTCCTTTTCTTTGAGCTATTTAAGCCCCATTCACACTCAATCTAAACCTGCTCACCCATGTTAAAATGGAGTTAAACAAATCATTTAAATCTACACACACCTTATTTAAATAGAACTCCAGCGTTCAGCCAACATCCTTTTCTTAAAAAAGACACATTGATCTGTCAAAATGTTCCGCATTAAGATTATCACAATTGTCTTAATGCAAATTCCAGCAGCTTTGCAACAAGGATAATATGTAATTGATACTTAAAATTGCAATTGTTTGATTTTTTTTCAGAAATCATACTAAAATAGAGTTACCAAATGGACACCATTCTCTTAAGAAGTGCCAGTCTCACCAGCTAAATTTAAAAGAGGTGTGTGTAGATTAAAATGATTTGTTTAACTCCATTTTAACATGGGTGAGCAGGTTTAGATTGAGTGTGAATGGGGCTTAAATAGCTCAAAGAAAAGAAAGAGAAGCCATTTTCTATGCACTGTTTCTTGCTTTTACTGAGGGGGGGGGGGGGGGTGGGGGTGGGGGTGGGGGTGGGGGTGGGGGTGGGGGGAGGGGGGAGGTGCAAGAAGTGGGTAGTTAACCCAATCCCAGGACAAGGTTTGGTATTTCAAGTATGTCAATGAGAATTGGATTTAAACTGCTGTGCTCGTACAATTGAAACCTACCAAATCCATTGGCCTTTGAAACCCTGAAAGATGGAGATAGCCTGAGAGAGCACTCCTTGTGAGGTAGGAGGAGCAGGAGTGCTTCCTCCCAGGTCCCCATCATCATCAAATCCCCTTCCATAAAAGCATACCCGAGAATCAGACCCCTCCCAATCCCCAGGGTCAGGAAACAGATTCCGCCCACTCCAGATCGTTGCCCACCCAAGGGGCGTTCCTAGCAGCTAGACCAACCAGCTGCGCCCCTACCCACGTTCCACCAATCAAGCACAATGAGCATAAATCACTCACATAATCGAACACAGAAAAATTAAACCATTGACCACGAGTGGCGTAATTCTCCCATTCTGCCCATAGCATTTTGGTGGAGAATGAGAATAGAGAATCCAATGGAGCCAAGAAGTCAGAAACCAGCCGATGTAAAATTACATTGTAACTGTCCCAGTGGTGGGTTAATGGCAGGTCGGTCTCTCTGCTAGCTGGTGGCATGAACACCACACATCCATTTGCATCTCATGAACATTCATTAAAACAACTGCTCATCAACATCCTGTCAGGCCTTCTGATCTTGTGTCAGACCAGCAGGAAATTAAAGACTGGCATGCACAAAATGATTCTCAGTTGGCAAGAGTCTTTGAGGTGAGTGCAACAAAGCCTTTCTGGCATAGTGCTGCACTGTTTACCACTCTGCCGGTGGGTAGTGGTGTTGGGGGTGTCCTGATGAAGACAAGGGGTGCAATGTGGAAGGTTGTCTGAGCAAGGAGAGGGATGGGGAAGGGCAAAGGCTCATAATGCCAGGTGGAGGGATAAGAGGTGAAGAAAGTTAACGATGGAAAGCAGAACAAAGACCGGGGGGAGAGAAGTTGGTCCCCGATAAGGCTGCATGAAAAACTCAATCAAGGAGATCAAAGGGACATAATTTACACATCCAGAGGTGATGGGTAGAGGTCCAAGTGGAGCTTGAGCACAGGTGATGGGCTCAGCAGAAGATGGTTGAATTGCAGGAGGGACTTCTTGAAGCTACTAGCCTATTCCCTCTGGGTTGCTGACATCCTGCACAGTAAAAAGTCTCACAACACCAGGTTAAAGTCCAACAGGTTTATTTAGAATCATGAGCTTTTGGAGCGCTGCTCCTTCAACAAGTGAGTGGAGTCTGGTGAAGACAGATTGTGACATGAGTGTGTTGGACTGATGTTTAAAGATAACATTGGTACCATCAAACCTATCAGCTGATGGCAGACAGATGAATCAGCTGCCAGCCCACCAGGAGAGTTGGAGGAAAACTCATCTGTGTATAATTAATGAGGTTCCAAGCACAGAATCTGGTGCAGGATCCTGCTATTCTAGTCAGTGGGACAGGTGTGCCTGAGCTGCCCCCACCACTGCACTTAGTCTCAAAATGGGAGAACTCCATTCTACAACCCATGGAAAGAAACTGGCCCAGATGGGGTACCTGGACGAGCACTCAGGTCCCATGTGGACCAGCTGGTGGGGGTATTCGCAGACATCTTTAACCTCTCTTTACACCAATCTGAGGTCCCTACCTGCTTCAAGAAGGGGACTATCATCCTGGTACCAAAGAAAAGCCAGGCAGCATGCCTTAATGACTATCATCCAGTGGCTCTGACATCCATCATTACTGCCTCCCAGACTGCCTGGATATGCTACAGTTCACCTATCACTGCAACAGGTCCACAGCAGACACCAAATCCCTGGCCCCATGCTCAACCCTGGAACACCTAGATAACAAAGGCACCTATGTCAGACTCCTATTCCTAGTCTACAGTTCAGCCTTTAGCACCATTAATCCTACAAGACTCATCTCCAAACTTTGTGGTTGGGGCTCAGCTCCTCCCTCTGCAATTGGATCCTAGACTTCCTAACCCACAGAGCGCAGTCGGTAAGGATAGGCAACAACACCTCTTCCGCGATCATCCTCAACACTGTTGTTCCGTAAGGCTGTGCCCTCAGCCCCTTACTATGCTCCTTATACACCTATGATTGTGTGGCCAAATTCCCTTCCAACTTGATTTTCAAGATTGCTGATGACACCACCGTTTTGGGTCAGATCTAACAATGATGAGACCGAGTACAGGAAAGGGATAGAGAATCTGGTGAACTGGTGCAATGACAATAATCTCTTCCTCAATGTCAACAAATGAAGGAGATAGTCATCGACTTCAGGAAGCTTAGAGGAGGACATGCCACTGTCTACATCAATGGAGACAGAGTAGAAATGGTCAAGAGCTTCAAGTTTTTAGGTGTCCAGATCACCAACAACCTATCCTGATCCCTCCAAGCAGATACTATAGTTAAGAAAGACCACCAACACCTTTACTTTCTCAGGCGACTAAGGAAATTACAACTCTCACCAACTTCTACCGATGCACCATAGAAAGCATTCTTTCCAGCTGTATCACAGCTTGGGTATGGCTCCTGTTCTCTACAAGACTGCAATAAACTACAAAGGGTTGTGGACGAAGCCCAGTCCATCACTCAAACCAGCCTCTCATCCATTGACACTGTCTACACTTCCCACTGACTCAGAAAAGCAGTCAGCATAATCAAGGACTCCACGCAGCCGGGCATACTCTCTTCGACCTTCTTCCATCGGGAAAAAATACAAAAGTCTGAGGATACGAACCAACCGACTATGTGTGGAGCCAGAGGAAATGGGCGAGGTATTAAATGAGTACTTTGCGTCAGTATTCACCAAAGAGAAGGACTTGGCGGATGATGAGTCTGGGAAAGGATGTGCAGATAGTTTGAGTCATGTTGAGATCAAAAAGGAGGAGGTATTGGGGTTCTTGAGAAACATCAAGGTCGACAAGTCTCCAGGGCCTGACGGGATATGCCCCAGAATACCGAAAGAGGCAAGAGAGGAAATTGCTGGGGCCTTGAGAGAAATCTTTGTATCCTCACTGGCTACAGGGGAGGTCCCAGAGGATTGGAGAATAGCCAATGTTGTTCTTTTTTTAAGAAGGGTAGCAAGAATAATCCAGGTAATTACAGGCCAGTGAGCCTTACATCAGTGGTAGGGAAATTATTGGAGAGGATTCTTCGAGGAAGTGCTGGGGCCTCAACTATTTACCATATACATAGACGATCTGGAGGAGGGGACCGAGTGTAAGGTAACAAAGTTTGCGGATGACACAAAGATGAGTGGGAAAGCAAATTTCGTGGAGGACACAGAGTCTGCAGAGAGATTTGGATAGGCTAAGTGAGTGGGCAAGGATCTGGCAGATGGAGTATAACGTTGGTAAGTGTGAGGTTATCCACTTTGGAAGGAATAATAGTAAAATGGACTATTATTTAAACGGTGAAAAATTACAACATGCTACTGTGCAGAGGGACCTGGGGGTCCTTGTGCATGAATCACAAAAACTCAGTTTGCAGGTGCAGCAGGTAATCAAGAAGGCAAATGGAATGTTGGCCTTTATCGCGAGAGGGATGGAGTATAAAAGCAGGGAGGTCATGCTGCAACTGCACAGGGTACTGGTGAGGCCACACCTAGAGTACCGTGTACAATTTTGGTCCCCTTATTTAAGAAAGGATATATTAGCTTTGGAGGGGGTACAGAAAAGGTTCACCAGGTTGATTCCGGAGATGAGGGGGTTAACTTATTAGGAGAGATTGAGTAGACTGGGCCTGTACTCATTGGAGTTTAGAAGGTTGAGGGGAGATCTTATAGAGACATATAAGATAATGAAGGGGCTAGACAGGGTAGAAGCAGCGAGGTTATTTCCACTTACAATGGAAACAAGAACTAGGGGGCATAGCCTCAAAATACAGGGGAGTCAATTTAGAACAGAGTTAAGGAGGAACTTCTTCTCCCAGAGAGTAGTGAATCTTTGGAATTCTCTGCCCAATGAAGCAGTAGAGGCTACCTCGTTAAATGTGTTTAAGTCACAGATAGATTTTTAACCATTAAGGGAATTAAGGGTTATGGGGAGCGGGCGGGTAAGTGGAACTGAACCCACTATCAGATCAGCCATGATCTTATTGAATGGCGGAGCAGGCTTGAGGGGCTAGATGGCCTACTCCTGCTCCTATTTCTTATGTTCTTATGAGACAGGATTTATTCCCACTTGGAAATAAGTGTACGTATTAGTGAGGCCGCACTTGGAATATAGTGTTCAATTCTTGTCACCACACTAGCAGAAGGATATGGAGGCTTTGGAGAGGGTACAGAAAAGATTTACCAGGATGTTGCCTGGTATGAAGGGCATTAGCTATGAGGAGAGGTTGGGGAAATTTGGTTTGTTCTCACTGGAGCGACGGAGATTGAGGGGAGACCTGATAGAAGTCTACAAGATTATGAGAGGCATGGACAGAGTGGATAGTCAGAAGCTTTTTCCCAGGGTGGAAGAGTCAATTACTAGGGGGCACAGGTTTAAGGTGCAAGGGACAAGTTTTAAAAGAGATGTACAAGGCAGATTTTTTACACAGCGAGTGGTGGGTGCCTGGAACTCGTTGCCGGGGGAGGTAGTGGAAGCGGATACGGTAGTGACTTTTAAGGGGCGTCTTGACATGTACATGAATGAGATGGGAATAGAGGGATATGGTCCCCGGAAGTGTAGGGGGTTTTAGTTAAGTCAGGCAGCATGGTCGGTGCAGGCTTGGAGGGCCGAAGGGCCTGTTCCTGTGCTGTAATTTTCTTTGTTCTTTGACTCAAAAACAGCTTCTTTCCTGCTGCCTTCAGACTTTTGAATGGACCTATCTCGCATTAAGTTGATCTTTCTCTACATCCTAGCTATGACTGTAACACCACATTCTGCACTCTCATTTCCTTCCCTATGTACGGTATTCTTTATCAGTATAACGTGCAAGAAACAATATTTTTCATTGTATACTAATACATGTGATAGTAACAAATCAAATCTTTTCCCCCTTGCAACTAAAAACCTTAGTTTAGATTAAATCATCCTAAACAACAAACAAATATATATCAAGTGTTATGAAACAAAAGGTAGTTTTAAAGGATTTATATTTGTATTGGTAAACATTAAAAATAAGGCATAGTTTTAGGTGGGTTGAATTTAGTGTTTCTGGGTCTGGAAGGAACCTACTGGTGGTTCATGCTGGACAAAGATGTTTGTACGTGGGAGTTGGTTAAGTTCCAACTGTGTTTCCATTGTGTCTAGAGAGGGCTAACGGCCTGAAGAATAAATATAGTTGCAAGACCATTGCTTAGCAACAGGAGGCCCACTTCCCACAGTGAGAAGGCTTTCCTTTTGTTATAGTTCAGGTCAGAAACTCCAAAGTGTTTTATGGAGTCCAACTGGATCATAGGTTTTGCACTTTGAATTTGGCTAGGATAAGCATGATATGTTTCACTTCAAGTATGATTCAAATGGCCCAATGGGAGCTTTTATCAAACAAAGTTTATTTAAAAATATAGTTAACATACACAGTAAAAAAATTAACAACTTTTATCAATTATAAACAAGAAACAAACATGATATAGTATAACCCTTAACAAATATATCTAATGTGTTCCAATCAAACCAATCTCAGATTTTAAAAAAACCTTTTCACAGGTTTAACACAGCAAAGATGAATGCTCACATGATACTGGACTTGACACCTTTGGATGAAGTCTGCAAATCTCTGGATAGACTCAGAACAGTTTAAAGTCAGAACAGCTTCCCAAAACACCAGGAACTTTAGGCAAGCCACCAACGGCTGAGTTCCCCCTTCAGAAAGACAAGACCTTGCTTTCAGCTAACCAGCAGAATTTCCAAAACCAGGGGGGGAGAGAGAGAGAAAGAGAACTCTCTTTTCAGCTTGATGCCCCTTCTAAAACTAAAACTCAAACTTGCAGCTCCAAACTGAAAATGAAAAAACTCCTATCACCTGACCTGCCAACCAGTTTTTCTCCTACCAATGCAGAGTCATAAACATCCCAGTAAAAATAAACAAAGCCCTGTTTAAGCAGCAATAAAAAGACTCTCGTAGATAGCCTGGCAACAATGAGAAAAACAAACTGAAACAGCTTGCTTACGACTGCAGAGTATATGATTTTTAAAAAATTCTTAAAGGTACACTAATGTCACACTTTGTTCTTAGTTTTAACTGAAAGTCAGGGCAGTTGCAGATAAAAAGCCAGAGAGGGAACATCTCTCAGCTCTGCTCAAAGCAAGAAAAGTTGTATCATGGAGTAATGTGCAAGAAAGCAAGCTCTAGAGGAACTAAAGGACAATTGATTCTCGAAAACTGGAAATAAAACAGAATAGTGTTCATGGGCATCATAAAGATGAGAAGGATTAGGCTGGTGAAAAGCTAGAGAAAAGTTTCTAAAGTAATCCTAAAGATTGAAATGTCTTACTACAGTCTGTGAACCAAATTTAAAGTAATTAGGAAGAAAGTTTTGACTGGATATCAGAGTTGAAGTAAATGTGGAAGTCAGTCCAGACAAAAATAATCTGACAGGGATTGGTATAAAATCATGGACTGGATTCACTGTTAAAAGTGGAGTGGAAACTTTGTTTGAAAGTGCCATTTGTAAAACCTGGAGTGGAATATGGAATGAAACCACCAAGAGAAAATATTATTACGAGAGCATGTTTTAAAGCGTGTTTTTGGGAGTGCAGTTTGGAAACTCTAATATGGCAATCATCTGGGGGCATTCTGAAGACAAAACCACAGACACTAACTTGGGCTCAGAGAGAAGTGCATCCCTGATCACAGTCATCTTCTATGCGTCAAAGGGGCTTTATGTATTAATAAGACCATTGTAGCTTCAAATGTACTGTGTCATCTATGTTAATTTAAGAAACTGTGTGTATTTGTTAAGCTAAGGTGGGGGGGGGGGGAGTAATGGAGAATTGTATTATAAACTTATTTAGACTTTTCATGTTTAATAATTTTTTTCCTTGTTAAAACTAATCAGGCAGCATGATGGTATAATGGTTAGCACTGCTGCCTCACAGTGCCAGGGACCTGGGTTCAATTCCTGGCTTGGGTCACTGTCTGTGTGCAGTTTGCATGTTCTCCCCGTGTCTGTTTGTGTTTCCTCCGGGTGCTCCGGTTTCCTCCCACAGTCCAAGGACGTGCTGGTTAGGTGCATTGGTCATGCTAAATTCTCCCTCAGTGTACCCGAACAGGTATCAGACTGTGACGATTAGGGGATTTTCACAGTAACTTAATTGTAGTGTTAATGTAAGCCGACTTGTGACTAATAAATAAACTTTAATTAACGGTCCTCCTTATTTAATAAAAAAAAGTAAATGTTACGATCTTTTGAGCTAGGGTTCTATTCTGGAATTTTCCCAACAATTATAACATTAACTGGGATTATGACACAAGTTATTTCTGAGAATTCATGTTGGCTGTTTTCTCTAAGTACAGAATCACTCTTTGATGTCAGAAGTTGCTTCGCTATTGCTAATGCTGACTATGATAGTAGTCCAGATAAGCTATTATATAATATAATATACAATATTAGTATTAAGCATTACACTTGGCGGCACGGTGGCACAGCGGTTAGCACTGCTGCCTCACAGCACCAGGGACCCGGGTTCGATTCCTGGCTTGGGTCACTGTCTGTGTGGAGTTTGCACATTCTCCCCGTGTCTGTGTGGGTTTCCTCCAGGTGCTCCGGTTTCCTCTCACAATCCAAAGATGTGCAGGTTAGGTGGATTGGACATGCTAAATTGCCCCTTAGTGTCAGGGGGACTAGCTAGGGTAAATGGGGATAGGGCCTGGGTGGGATTGTGGTTGGTGCAGACTCGATGGGCCAAATGGCCTCCTTCTGCACTGTAGGATTCTATGATTAGGTTGCATGAACCTGCAAGTACTCAACCTCAGAGTTATACTGATGAAAGCAATCTGACCATCTGTAGATGTGTAAAGGTAAGTGACCAAATCCTAATGTAGCTAACAATCTAGTCAGCATTTGGTGGTTGATACAAAGAGTGAACTTTCTATTGTAGAGATACATGTGCTGATGTTCATACACGTAGATGTAGGCTCGTGACTCCTGCTCTCCAACAGAGTATTTGCGTTGTTTCCAACAATGGGCATGACATGTAAGTGATTGGTTGTTTGCTTCCTTCAATCTAGTGTCAGAGTACAGCTGTAATCGCATTTCCTGATGCATCTGTTATGACATATGTTTCCGCATGTTGAAATGCAAGAGGACTGGCAGAGATTATATCTTCTCCTTTAACATATCAAACAGCATTTACAGTATGATTGTCCATTCCCATTGCACAGTACCTTCCGAAGAGACTCCACAATCTCTGCATATTTAGTAATGAACTTGTGACAAATGTTGGTAGTACCAAGGAATTATGTCAAATCTTTCATGTTAGACAGGTTTGGAAATAGTGGAACAGCTCTAATGTTGTTGTGTGTAGGCTTTACTCCAGCTGCTGTCACTCTGTACTCTAGAAAGTCAATCTCAGATGTCACAATGTGCATTTGGCTTTGTTGAGTGTCAAATTGTGTTGTATGAGCCGAGTGAGCACTGCTATTAACAGCTGATCATTCCTGCTTTGTCCTCTCATGGACAACAACATTATCAAACAGGTTGAGCATCCTCTCAGTGTCTGACGGAATGGTTTTCTGGAATGCGCTAAGTGCTGAACTTAGTCCAGAGGGCGTTACTGAAATACATCTTCATGGGGAACAAAAGCTACAAAAAAGCAGCTTTGCTCTGTTAAAAGTATCTGGACAGAGTTCCTGTGCACATCAAGCCTTGTGAGTCATGAAATCATACCGATAGTTTTTGAATTGTTGGAAGCGAATACTTGTCGTGGATGATAGCATTGTTCAACACTTTAACATCAATACCATAGAACCACACAATCCCTACAGTGCAGAAGGAAGCCAATTGAGTCTGCACCAACTCTCCAAAAAACATCTTACCCAGGCCATATCCCCACCCTAGCTCCATAACACTGCTCAGTTACTATGGCTAATCCACCCAACCTGCACACCTTTGGATGGGTAAGTTTTCTGGTCTCGCCCCCAGGAATCATTGCAGTCGGGACAGGACAATTTGTTGGACTGTTTAAAAGTCTGTTGACCTCAGACTGGAATTTCTGGTCTTGGGTCAGGCGTGACCAGAAAATCCCACCTCTGGTCTAAGTTCACCATTTTGTGTTGTGCAATGACTAAGTTTGATTCCATGGTAATAGATCTGCTTCTAGTCATTTCAGCTTGTGTGACACTTTGACATGGATTGCAAAAGACAATTGTCCCAGCCTTTAATGTCCATTCCTAGTTGCCCTTGAGAAGGTGATGGTGAGCTGCCTTTTTGAACCAGTGATGTCCACATGATATTGGTACACCCAGAATGCTGTT
Organism: Mustelus asterias; assembly: GCF_964213995.1. Classification (NCBI taxonomy): domain Eukaryota; kingdom Metazoa; phylum Chordata; class Chondrichthyes; order Carcharhiniformes; family Triakidae; genus Mustelus; species Mustelus asterias. Next base: position 42,829,288 of record NC_135817.1, read on the forward strand.
CGGGAGGGAATTCCAGGATTTTGACATATTTCCAAGTCAAGATGTTGAGTGACTTACAGGGGAACTTCCAGGTGGTGGTGTTCCCATGTGTCTGTTGCCCTTGTCATTCTTGGTGGTATTGGCCATGTGTTTGGAAGGTGCAATCTAAGGAACCTTGGTGATTCCTGCAGTGCATCTTGCAGATGCTGCATACCGTTGCCACTATTCGTCAGTGGTAGAGGGAGTGAATATTTTTGGAAGGGATATCAATCAAGCAGACTGCTTTGTTCTGGATGTTGTTGAGTTTCTTGAATGTTATTGGAACTACCCCAATCCAGGCAAGTAGAGGGTATTCAGTCAAACTCCTGACTTATGCCTTTTAGATGGTTGACAGACTTTGGGGTGTCAGGATGCAAGTTCCTCACTACAGGATTCCTAACCTCTGACCTATTCTTGTAACCACAGTATTTATATAGAAAATCCAATTCAGTTGTGATCAATGGTAAACCCCAGGATGTTGATAGTGGGGATTTCAGCAGTGGTAATGTCATTGAATGCCATGGGGTGATGGTTAAATCCTATTGCCTGGCACTTGTAAGATGTGAATATTACTTGCCACTTGTCAGCCCAAGCCAGGATATTGTCCAGGTTTTGCTGCTTTTGAGCATTGCCTCCTTTCAGTATCTGAGGAGTTTTAATGGTACTGAACATTGTGAGATCATCAGCAAACATCCCCACCTCATCTTATGATGGAGGGAAAGTCATTGATGAAGCAGCCAAACATTGGGCCTGGGACAATCTCTTAAGAGATTCCTTGGTAATGTCCTGGAGCTGAGATGACTAACCTCCATAAACCATCCTCCTTTCTGCCAGGTATGACTCCAACCAGTGGAGGGTTTTCCCCCTGATTCCCATCAACTCTTGTTTTGATGGGGTTCCTTGATGCCCATACTCGGTCAAATGCTGCGTTAATATCAAAGGCAGTCACTCTCATCTCACTTCTGGAATTCAGCTCTTTTGTCCATATTTTGAAGCCAGGCTGTAATGAGGTCAGGAGCTGAGTGATCCTGGTGAAACCCAAACTGGGCACACATTAAGCATGAGTTACATAGAAACATACATAGAAAGTAAAAGCAGGAGTAGGCCATTCCACCCTTCAAGTCTGTTCCACCATTCATTGTGTCAGGCTGATCATCTAACTCAGTAACCTGTTCCCATATCAAGCCCACCATAGCCTCTACTTTCTCAGAAGATGAAGGAAATTAGGCATGTCAGCTACGGCTCTCACCAACTTTTACAGATGCACCATAGAAAGCATTCTTTCTGGTTCTATCAGAGCTTGGTACGGCTCCTGCTCTGTCAAGACCGCAAGGAATTACAAAAGGTCGTGAATGTAGCCCAATCCATCACGCAAACCAGCCTCCCATCCATTGACTGTCTACACTTCCCGCTGCCTCGGCAAAGCAGCCAGCATAATTAAGGACCCCACGCACCCCGGAAAATTCCCTTTTCCGCCTTCTTCTGTCCGGAAAAAGGTACGAAAGTCTGAGGTCACGAACCAACCAACTCAAGAACAGCTTCTTCCCTGCTGCCATCAGACTTTTGAATGAACCTACCTTGCATTAAGTGATCTTTGTTTACACCCTAGCTATGACTGTAATACTACAGTTTGCACTCCCTCGTTTCCTACTCTATGAACGGTATGCTTTGTCTTTATAGTGCGCAAGAAACAATACTTTTCACTGTATACTAATACATATGACAACAATAAATCAAATCATTTCCCTCCCATATCCTTTGATCCCCTTCGCCGCAAGAGCTACATCTAACTCCTTCTTGAAAACGTAAAATGCTTTGGTCTCAACTGCTTTCTGTGATAGTGAATTCCACAGGCTTACCACACTCTGGGTGAAGAAATTTCTCCTTTGAGCTGGACATGGCAATGTCCCTTGAAGTGCTTTTCCACAAGTTGAGCACAGTTTTGAAGGCAGCTGACTGTGATGGGGCATGCGTTGATGAGATTGCTAAGGGCTCTTTGTCCGTAACCTTTGCAGTTGAGCTTTAATATGTCTACACAAAATACTTTAACTCTTGATTTCCCAAGCTTCTCTGTTGTCTGTTTACTTTTCCCTGAATCTACACTCAGGCCTAACCAATCAAGTACAGACAGCATAGATCAGTTACAAGGATCACACAATCAAACACAGAAAAATAGAAACATCGCACATGATGGACAAAATCTTACCAAAAAATGTGTTGTTTCCGGCGAGAAAACCGGCATGTTTCTCTCCAGAGAAACCGATTAGTTTTCTCTCCAGACCTTATGACACTCTGCCAAAAGAAGTCAAGGGGTGGGGGAGGGGACGTGTCTCATGCCATCAGGCAGAGGGGTGGGGCCTCAAAACATATATGCAAAATCCCACTGCTCAGAGATCGGGATGCCATCTTTAAAGGATTCCTGGATCAGAACCTGAGTAAATCTACTCCCCAGCCCACAGGAGGTTTCAGGAGCCCTCCCTCCCAGCCCCAGTCAGTGTTGATTCTTCTCCACCCCACCAATCATTGGCCCCTTCTTTCAACCCCATCCCCCCCATGATCATCAGCACCTTCCCACCTTCTCCTCCCTCCCTTCCCCTGAGACTCCCACTGGAGCATTCTGTTTGGCACTGCCAGATTGGCATGGTGCCAACCTGTGCAAAGGGGCAGTAAAGGGAGCATTGCCAGTCCACTGCCTGGGCATGTCCCTCTCCCCTGGGGTCTACACTTATCTTTACAGTCCTGGGGAGACCCCCATGACTGGTTCACTTCTAGTGTGAACCTGTTGTAAATGGCGAGGAGGGAAGTCCCGGAGAGAGTGCTCACTAATGACATGCTAATGTATTCAAATTAGCTTTCTGCAATTGTGCGGTGCATTTCACGCCACTCCACCAGTGAGGGGTTGGTAAGAACGGAATTTGGAAACTCGCTGGCATGAATCACGCTCTCCGGGTTTTGAGCACATGCCGCCATTCCCGCAGATGGAGAGTGCAGACTCAAAATTGCCCTTTATATCTTTCTATTGAACACTACAGATGGGTCTCTCCGCTCCTGGCATGTCAAAAAGTTAACACTCCCCCTGGAGAATTTCTCCTTCTAGGTGAACATTTGTCCCCCAACCAACATCGCAGAAAAAAATGATCTGGTCAATATTTCATTACTGTCTTTTGGGTCATGCCACAAGAATGCACTTTCATCTGTTTCTTCGTATGGCTTGTTTCCAGCTTTACCCCTTCTCTTCGCTTCTCCATTGCTGTAAGTTGTCATTTATTCTGAGCAATGATTCCAAAAACACTCTTTAAATAGAAAGTGGCCATTCTTAATGAAATAAAACAGAAGATGCTTGAAGTACTCAGCAGCTCAGGCAGCATGTATAGAGAGACAAACCAAGTTAATGTTTCAGGTCAATAATCTTTCCTCAGAACTAGTAAAGGTTGGTAACAAAACATTAAATCATAGAATCTCAATGGTGGTTACAGCACGGGAGGAGGCCATTCAGTTCATTTTGTTTGTCCCTGCTCTTTGCAAGAGTAACTGATCAACAGTCACTCCTCTACCCTTACGCTGTATAATTACGGAATCCCTACAGTGCAGAAAGAGGCTAATCAGCCCCTCAAATCTGCACTGCCCCTCCAAAAGAGCATTCCACCAGGCTCTCTCCTCTGCCCTATCCCTGTTATCCTGCGCATTTAGCTAGTCCACCTAACCTCCACATCATTGGACTGTGGAAGGAAACCGGAGCACCCGGAGGAAACCCATGGAGAAATGGAAAGAACATGCAAACTCTACACGGATAGCCACCCAAGGCCAAAATTGAACCGAGGACCCTGGCGCTGTGAGGCAGCAGTGCAAACCACTGTGCCACTGTGCCACCATATGTTGTCCTGCAAAAGTTTCCTCCTCAGAGAATGATCCAATTCTCGTTTGAAAGCCACAATTGAATGTGCCTCCGCCACACTCTCGGGCACTGCATTCAAGATCTTAACTACTTGCTGCATAAAGAGGTTTTTCCTCATGTTGCCATTGCTTCTTTGGCTCCTCTGGTTCTTTATCCTGCCGTAAGAAGTTTAACAACACAAGGTTAAAGTCCAACAGGTTTATTTGGGAGCAAAAGCCACAAGCTTTTGGAGCCTTAAGCTCCTTCTTCAGGTGAGTGGGAATTCTGTTCACAAACAGGGCATATAAAGCCACAAACTCAATTTACAGCAAAATGGTTGGAATGCGAATCCTTACAGCTAATCAAGTCTTAAAGGTACAAACAATGTGAGTGGAGAGAGCATGAAGACAGGTTAAAGAGATGTGTATTGTCTCCAGACAGGACAGCCAGTGAGATTCTGCAAGTCCAGGCAAGCTGTGGGGATTACAGATAGTGTGACATGAACCCAATATCCTGGTTGAGGCCGTCCTCATGTGTGCGGAACTTGGCTATCAGTTTCTGCTCAGCGGCTCTGCGCCGTTGTGTGTCGTGAAGGCCGCCTTGGAGAATGCTTACCCGAATATCAGAGGCCGAGTGCCCGTGACCGCTGAAGTGCTCCCCAACAGGAAGAGAACAGTCTTGCCTGGTGATTGTTGAGCGGTGTTCATTCATCCATTGTCGCAGCGTCAACGCAGGTGTTTAACCTGGTGTTGTTAAACTTCTGACTGTGTTTACCCCAGTCCAACGCCGGCATCTCCACATCATCCTTATCCTGCCACCAGTGAGAACCGTTTCTCCCAATTCAATCTATCCAGACCCCAAATGATTTTGAATATCTCTATCAAATCTCCTCTCAACCTTCTTTTCTCCAAGGAGAACTAGCTTCTCCAATCTACATACATAACTGAAGTTCTTCATCTCTGGAATCATTCACATGAATCTTTTTTGAGCCTTGTCTAATTCCATCCCATGTGCGGTGCCTAGAACTCAATGCAATACTTTAGTTGAGGCCAAACTAATGTTTTATACAGGTTTATTATCTCTTGTTGCTTTTGTACCCTATGCTCCTATTTATGAAACCCGGGATCCTGTTTACTTTTTTCAAAACCATCTGAAGCTATCCTACCAGTTTCATTGATATGTGCACATATACCCCCAGGGTCCCAGGTGTAACAGGCCAACTTACCTTGTTCATCATGAATGTTGCCATTGCAGCAAATTTTGGACCATTGTTTGTTAACTCTTCTTGGGCTGAATTTTTGTTGGGCTGAGAAGACAGGAAGGTGTGCTGGCAATTTCAAGCCACTGGCTGATGTGCTTGTGAGTTGCTGCGTTCCTGTCTCTGGCAGTAGACAATTAGACCAAATAACATGCTTATTGAGGATACTCATCAGAAGCCACCGGGAATTTTCCAGATGGCAAGGGGGCCTCGCCAAAGTCCGAAAGATGGATGGAGGCAGCCTCCTGGTGACAGACAAGAGGATCAGCAATGTCTCATTTAATTTACCAAACGTTGCCACAGCAGCACACACAGTAAGGAGTCTAACAACACCAGGTTAAAGTCCAACAGCTTTATTTGGTAGCAAACGCCACTAGCTTTCGGAGCGCTGCTCCTTCGTCAGGTGAGTGGGAGATCTGCTCATAAACAGCAAACAGGGCATATAAAGACACAAACTCAATTTACAGAATAATGAATAATGATTGGAATGCGAGTCTTTACAACTAATCAAGTCTTAAAGGTACAGACAATGTGAGTGGAGAGAGCATTAGCTCTCAATCATCTCCTTGGAGAACAGTGAGCACGACACCACACAACCCTGCCACAGCAACCGCTGCAAGGCGTGCCGGATCATCAACACGGATGCCATCATCTCACGTGAGAACACCATCCACCAGGTACATGGTACATACCCTTGCAACTCGGCCAACATTGTCTCCCTGATATGCTGCAGGAAAGGATGTCCCGAGGCATGATACATTGGGGAAACCATGCAGACGCTACAACAACGGATGAATGAACACCGCTCGACAATCACCAGGCAAGACTGTTCTCTTCCTGTTGGGGAGCACTTCAGTGGTCACGGGCATTCGGCCTCTGATATTCGGGTAAGCATTCTCCAAGGCGGCCTTCACAATACACGACAGCGCAGAGTCGCTGAGCAGAGACTGATAACCAGGTTCCGCACACATGAGGACGGCCTCAACCGGGATCTTGGGTTCATGTCACACTATCTGTAACTCCCACAATTTGCCTGGACTTGCAAAGTCTCACTGGCTGTCCTGTCTGGAGACAATGCACATCTCTTTAACCTGTGCTAATGCTCTCTCCACTCACATTGTCTGTACCTTTAAGACTTGATTAGCTGTAAAGACTCGCATTCCAATCATTATTCATTATTCTGTAAATTGAGTTTGTGTCTTTATATGCCCTGTTTGCAGTTTATGAGCAGATCTCCCACTCACCTGACGAAGGAGCAGCGCTCCGAAAGCTAGTGGCGTTTGCTACCAAATAAACCTGTTGGACTTTAACCTGGTGTTGTTAGACTCCTTACTGTGTTTATCCCAGTCCAACGCCGGCATCTCCACATCACAGCAACGCACACACAGAGCTGCTGTCATGTTCTCCCATCGATATCAGCAGCACCCACCTCTCCCAGTGGAGCTGCCGGTCACCCAAGTACTTTGGCTACTCCGATTGTCTCTCCCGGCTATGGAACCCACCCGCCATCCTGAATTAAGCAGGGCTCCTGAAGGTGGGTTCTTGAATGGTTCAAATCTTCCTGGGATGTCACTATTGGCATTTCAGGGTTCCCCACAAGTATTTCATCCTGCTGACAGTATCAGGGCCTGCGAATGAAAATCTAGTACCTCATTTCCCAGGAAAGCTTTGTCAAACTGTTTTTCATGAACTCAGTTTCTCTTTCATTTTACTTGCCTTTCATCTGACTATTTTGACTGAAGTAAGCTATGTTGGGTTGCTGAATAAATGATTAAATTAGAATCTGAAATATTCCTCAGCTTTGAAGATATTTCTGATTTTCATTTTTGTTAACTTCAATGGAATGAAAATCAAGAAGTCATTACTGGTTGACAATCTGATACTGCCTGTTTCAACTATTGCTAAAAGTCAAAATTATGCCATTTCTTATTGTAAGTAGCACAGGTTGCATGGACAGTATGTTTTCATATTCTTTCATGGAATGTCTGCATTGCTGGTTGGGTCAGCATTTAATGCACATCCTTAATTGAATGTGACTGTGCCACCGTGGGCGGCACGGTGGCACAGTGGTTAGCACTGCCGCCTCACAGCGCCAGGGCCCCGGGTTTGATTCCCGGCTTGCGTCACTGTCTGTATGGAGTCTGCACGTTCTCCCCGTGTCTGCATGGGTTTCCTCCAGGTGCTCCGGTTTCCTCCCACAGTCCGAAAGATGTGTTGGTTAGGTGGATTGGCCATGTTAAATTGCCCCTTGGTGTCCTGGGATGTGTAGGTTAGAGGGATTAGCGGGGTAAATATGTGGGATTAAGGGATGGGGCCTGGGTGGGATTGTTGTCAGTGCAGACTTGATGGGCCGTGTGGCCTCCTTCTGCACTGTAGGGATTCTATTCTATGTTTAATTGTTGTGGGTCTGAAGTTACATGGCAAATTACCTTCTCTAAGAGACATTTGTGAACCATTTGGGTTTTTATGACAACAATAGTTTCATGGTCATCATTTAACTTTTAATTCCAGATTTTTATTGGATTAAAATTTTACTGTGGGAGGAAACCGGAGCACCTGGAGGAAACCCATGCAGACACGGGGAGAACGTGCAGACTCCATACAGACAGTGACGCAAGCCGGGAATCAAACCCGGGGCCCTGGCGCTGTGAGGCGGCAGTGCTAACTACTGTGCCACCGTGCCGCCCACGGTGGCAGGATTTGAACAGGATCCTGTGGCAGGGCTTTACCTTGGGTCTCTGGATTATTAATTCAGTGACAATGCCATTATGCCACTGCCTCCCCTTAGTTTCTACTGCTCCACCGGATATGGCATTTGATCTATTATTATTTTTAAGACAATAATTTATACATTTCTCCCCAATACATATGAAGGGTTAGTGAGTGGATATTGTTATGAGCAGTGAACCGACAGCACCAGTCATTCATTAGATTAGCATTTGGCCATAGACTTTCCAACAAGAATTAAAAACTGAAGAAATTACACTCCAAACTTTAAAAAGTTAATTTACATTATTACAAAGGTTGTTTGGTCTTAATTAAGGCTTCTCATGCAATTACAAAGTAATTACACATGCATGATTTCACTTAACTTCCAGCCTGCTTCGTCTGTGTCTATGACATCAGTACAGAGCTTTGTTCTGTTCAATACTTTTGAATGGAGAACCAGGCAGCAAGATTCAATTTTCATGCAGTTTATAGAGGAGCAGAATACCTCGGACAGCAGTTCTTGGATTCTCACAATTCGCTGCATTTGTGAACTCAACGAGCTGTTGTCCGATTTGCACGAGTCATGGTGCATACTATCAGCTTATTCACTGTCAAATCTGGTCCAACATATAGGGCATGATTTTACAGCCTCACTTGTCCCAACACTGCAAAATCCTGCCCGAGGTCACTGGGCCTTTCCATGGTCCGCCCCTCGCCCGCGCTGATTCCCATGGTGGGCGGGACGGTAAAATTCCGGCCATAATATATTTTATATATTTTATGTGGCTGTCATTATGCACAAGAAATACCATGATATAGATCCTCACACATAGCAGAGCAAAATAAAGTGTTTTTTTAGCACTTTCCATAACCACCAGATGTGTTTACAGCCAATTAAGTATTAACAAAGTGTCGTCCCTGTTCTAATGCTGGAAAAACAGCAGATAGCACATAGCAAGATCCTACAAATAGCAATGTCCAGATAATCTCTTTTTGTGATGTAGAATTAAGGGGAAACATTGGCCAGAACTTCTGTGATCTTCTTCAAAATAGTACTATGGGATTTTTACATCCAATGCGGAGCAAACAGGGCCTTGTTTGAATGACTCTGAAAGGCAGCAACCCTTGGCAGTGCAGCTTTTTTTCAGTAGTGTAGAGGAGTATCAGCCTTGAATTTTGAGTTTAAATCCTGGAGTGGAACATGAACCCAGAATCTTGTGACTCAGAGGGAAGAGTGCTACCAACTGAGCCACAACGGACACTTAACTTCAAAGCATAATTTAAAGAAAATATTTTAGCCATCTATTGCACCATTGTTGCGCCAGCAAGATGTGCCATTTACTTGTAGCTCAAGTTTACTGGATAGGTTAGTTTGCATATGAAATAGAAACATAGAAACATGGAAAACTACAGCACAAAACAGGCCCTTCGGCCCCACAAGTTGTGCCGAACATATCCCTACCTTTTAGGCCTACCTATAACCCTCCATCCTATTGAGTCCCATGTATTCATCCAGGAGTCTCTTAAAAGACCCTATTGAGTTTGCCTCCACCCCACCACCACTGATGGCAGCCGATTCCACTCGCCCACCGCCCTCTGTGTGAAAGACTTCCCCCTAACATCTCCCCTGTACCTACCCCCCAGCACCTTAAACCTGTGTCCTCTTGTAGCAGCCATTTCCACCCTGGGAAAAAGTCTCTGAGAGTCCACCCGATCTATGCCTCTCAACATCTTGTATACCTCTATTAGGTCTCCTCTCATCCTACGTCTCTCCAAGGAGAAAAGACCGAGCTCCCTCAGCCTATCCTCATAAGGCATGCCACTCAATCCAGGCACCATCCTTGTAAATCGCCTCTGCACCCTTTCAATCTTTTCCAAATCCTTCCTGTAATGAGGTGACCCGAACTGAGCACAGTACTCCAAGTGGGGTCTGACGAGGGTCTTATATAGCTGCATCATTATCCCCGGACTCCTAAACTCAATCCCTCGATTGATAAAGGCCAGCACACCATACACCTTCTTAACCACCTCCTCCACCTGCGGGGCCGAAATGGTGTAGTCAATTTTAAATTGGGGATCATTTTGATGAATCTTGTAAAATCGCAAAATTCATTTGGCCACTTGCAATTCATCTCTTCCAATTTTAATTTCTATTACAAGGCAGAGCTAACAGGCAACTGAATGGACGATCAACTAATGTCAAAATGGCTCTCATTGACTTCTAAAAATACAATGACTAGCTTAAGTCCCAGGATACTTCAAAGTAGAAGTAGAACAACTTCTGTAATATCTGCAGTCTTCATTAAGGCACTTAACTACAGCAAGGCTGGCCATATAAGATCCAGGTTTCAGATTTCATCCAGGTAATCTACCATGCTCATCAGAGGTGTCTCTTGCCAGATCCATGATAGGTCACCTATGATGCACAATGAAAAGGTAGAGTTTAAAAAAAATTCACTTCCAGGATGTGGATATTGCTGATGAGCAAGACCTGCATTTAGTGCCTAACCCTAATTACCCTTGAGAAAATGGTCGCAAGCCAATTCTTGAACTGCTGCAGTCCATGTGGTGTCGGTGCCTTTGAAGTGTTATTAGGAAGGGAGTTGAAGAATTTTAACCTGGAGGCAATAAGCAAATAACAGCACATTTCCAAGTCAGGATAGTTTGTGTCTTGGAGATGCTGTGGGGATCTTGCAGAGAGTGATGTTCCCATACGCTGCTGCCCTTGTTCTTCAAGGTGGTAGAGGTTTTAGCTTTGGGAGGTGCTGCTGAAGAAACCTTGACTATTTGCTGCATGCATTTTCACTAGAGAAAAAGCACTGGGAAAATAAGTGGGACCACCACTGAAAACAAAAGCCAATGGGTGAAGATGAATCATCAGCTGCCAATAAGCCAAGATATGTGAATGAATGAATGTAATAAATAACAATAATAAATGAAAAATGTTGTTCACCAAGATTCCAAGACTCTAGAAGGTGATCCAGGCTGGTAAATAATTTTGATCCATAGCATACTGAGTAGACAGGATTGAAGAAAGCCTATCATCTTTCATAGTTGATCACAAAGTTATTTCTATGAGCTTCATCTCAAGAATATCATCACACATGATTAACAGATTTCAAGTATTTTTCCATCACATCTGCTTCTTTCTTCATTATAACTCTTTAACTGAGCTTTTTAACTTCTGTTCTGCACCTCTGATATTTTCTTCCTTCTTGACCACAGCACCACACCCTTGACTATAGCACCTTAGGCGGTTACCCATTTTATTACCCATAACATCGATCATAAGACCAAGCTTGAATGCTGTCCAGGAAATGCTGCAAAAACTATTTTGTTATCTGAGGCTTTGTTTGCAGCATGGTGACACAGTGGTTAGCACCGCTGCCTCACAGCGTCAGGGACCCAGGTTCAATTCCAGGCTTGGCTGACTGTCTGTATGGAGTTTGCATGTTCTCCCCGTGTCTGCGTGGGTTTCCTCTGGGTGCTCCAGTTTCCTCCCACAGTCCAAAGATGTGTAGGGGAGGTTGCTTGGCCATGATAAAATTCCCCTTGGTATCAGGGGGATTAGCAGAGTAAATATGTAGGGTTACGGAGCTTGTGTGGGATTGTTGTCGGTGCAGGCTTGATGGATCAAATGGGCTCCTTCTGCACTGTTGGGGTTCTATGATTCTATGAATGGAACTGTACACTGTGCAATCATCAGTAATTCCTACTTCTGACATTATGAGGAGAGGAAGGTTATTCATGAAGCAATTGAAATGGTTAGGCTGAGGACCACCTTCCTGAGGAACTCCTGCTTCAATGTCCTGGGACTGAGCTGTTTTGGATGGGATTGATCTCTGCAAAGCTAGTCTTCAGACCTACAAAAGGATTCAGAGATTTATTTCTATCAAAAATGTATTCTGCAGTGTCCAGAAGTTAGTTCCTCTAGGAGACTGGCTAGGGTTCAATTCTGAACAAAGTGAGGAAAAAGTCAAATTTTATTTATCACAAATTTGAAAAGAGTACTAGCTCTTCTTTTGTGATGCTTCTTGGGATATTTTTCAATGCTAAAGACACACTACATAAATACAAGGTGTAATTTCTAAGGTCATTGCTCCATTTTACTGAATTATATGTGAATATAAATACCGTTGGTGTGAACCCGCATTTAATCACAATCCGAGACTGATAACATGTGGTAGAAATGAGATACATGTCATGCATCTCAAGTCATCAGTTGAGGGTTGGGGTTTGAATAGATATTGGAGATTTGTGTGTGTGGGAATGCTTGTGGAGGTAATTTATTATGATGTTTAGAGCAGGATTTACCACTCAATCTCACATGTACCATTAAGGAAATTAAAGTGTTTGTCGCTGGTGGCCTAACTGGAAAAATAATTAATTCCCAGCATTGCCATTTTTGATTTTGATGAGTAAACTGCAAAGTAGGGAACAGCAAATTATGTTACAGTGTTCTGGCACACTCTAATTCCAGCAAGAGTGAGTCACTACTGGCAAAGTGCCAGGACGCTATGGCTTGTGTTCCCTGAATTGAAATAGGCATAACAATTTCCAATAAGTAGGTAGATAACAAAAACAGAATTGATGTTTATTCAGTTTGGACATTAAGCACTTAAAACATTTCCTTTTTATATTGTTGGTTCATTGTGTTAACACCAGAAAATGAAAATGCATCACCCTTCTTGATTGTGAGTTATACATTTTGAAAATATTAGATGCTGGATATTGGCTATGGATACAGATTTTAACATCATTGAGCTGTTCTGATGTACAGTTCACTCATTAGTAGCATGCGTTGTGCTGGGTGTCAACTGGCCATGAATAGCCTATATCCCTTTAATTGTGGTTAGCTGATTTTTTTTGCTTCCAATTATATTTGAAATAAGAATATCAATGGGGGCGATTCTCCCAGCCCGTTGCACTGCTTTTGTAGTGCAGTGGGCCAGGAGACTCAAGCGGGCTCTCCGCTGGGCGCCATAGTCTCGGTGAGTCTCTGGCAGCCGGGTTTCCGGCATTGTCAGCTCCACGCCAGAAATCGGCACAGAGCTGCATAATTTATTTAAATGTAAATTTGAATATATTTTAAATATTATTAGCGGGCCCAGAGAGTTCCCCCCCACCCCCGCCCCCCACCCCACAAGGAGTGGTTCACTCCAGCGGGTTTACATTAGCTCTCCACTTGCATGGAACGAGCAGCCCAACCCTGCTAGAGTGAAGGGGGGGAAATCGAGGCCCCCCCCCCGAGGGCCGGAGGTAAGGGGGGTGTGGGTCTGCCTGGATTGGGGGTGGGGGGGGGGGTGTTGGAGCAACCGGTGGGGGGAGGAAGGGGAGATCGGGGCTGCCCAGCAGTGGTGGGGGCGGGGGGGGGAGATCTAGGTGGGCTGCAGGTGGGGTGGGGACACAGTAAGAAGTCTCACAACGCCAGGTTAAAATCCAACAGGTTTATTTGGTAGCACAAGCCTCTAGCTTTCGGAGTGCTGCCCCTTCATCAGTTGACTCACCTGATGAAGGGGCAGCGCTCCAATAGCTCGTGGCTTGTGCCACCAAATAAACCTGTTGGACTTTAACCTGGTGTTGTGGGACTTCTTACTGTGTTTACCCCAGTCCAATGCCAGCATCTCCACATGGTGGGGCGGGGGTCAAGGTTGGCCTAGACATGTTCATGGGGCCAGCAATCAAGCCAGGAGTGACTTGGAGGGGCAGCAATGGGGGGTTGCGGAACTGTAGAGCGATCGAGCTAACCAGCGGTCGGGTGGTCAGCAGTGTGGGGCCACTGTGCATGCGCCGATCTCGGTACTGACAGATTGATGCATTTGCAGTGGCCCACTCAGCACTATGCTGCCGGCCTCTCCTGCGGGGATAGGCCCCGCCCCACAGACTTCTCGCATGAATCACACTAGTGCACTCTGCAGTGCACAGAGTGTGAGAGATTCATTTTTAAACTCCCGCTGAAAAAAACAGCAGGATTTACTCCAGTTTTTACGCAAATTCAACACTTAGAATTTTTGGGGGAGAATCGTCCCCATGCTTTTTGTTTTTATTTTGGTTGTAGGACTAACATTGCTGACATATTTGTTCGGGATTATAAGTGGTCTGAAGCATGATTGCTCAAGAGAAAAGGTCCAAATAAACACATCCTGAGGTGAATTAGAGGCTAATTATGACTATTGTTAGAATTGCATCAGCTCCTCTCCTTGTTATCCAACAATCTCTGTGGGTTATCACAAGGCCAGTTAAAGGAAAGCAACTAAATAATTTTGTCTAAGGTTGGTCAGTTGGGATTTGGTGATATTTATGGTGACTCTAAAATAGCAGTTCTTCCATGATGCTGCTCATCACAAGTTAGATGATGATCTGCTTTAGAATGTAACACGTAATGTAAAGCTGTGTTCGGTTTCGGCTTCAAAGTGCATGGCTATTAAGTAAGTGCAAAGTGAGATCATGTTGAGTCAATCAGTTTCAATAGCAGTTTTCAGGTCACCCATTTTGTTTGAATACTATTTTGCATCTGTAATAAAGTCTGGTGACTGATGTGTGACAAATTACCGTACAAGACTTATTAAGTATATATCTAATATTTGCTTATATGCATCTCCTAATACTGTTCCACCTACATTCAATCATGGTTTTCGATCATGTTTACAATTTCTACCATGTATTAGTCCTCCTTTCTATTGTGCCAATTTTCTCATTGAATAGTCACATTTGATGTCATTGAGTGATTGTTTGCTTACCTGAGTTGATCAACCTCAGAACTAGTGCTTCCTGTGCAGCTCCACAAGGCCTTGTTCAGTCATAGCCATTGCCCGTCCCCCCTGCGGCTACCTTCCTTGTTCCACCTGCTACTATCATTTTCCCCGCTGATGCTTACTATCCATTTGTTCTTGAGTCACCACTGCCTTGCCCTCTTCTTCACAGATACATTGGATCTGTCACTCAGCGGTGCTCCTCTTCATGCAGGTTTGGTTTTCCTGCATTGAGCTGGGAAGTAACATTAAGGCTTGCGTTGTTGCTCCTAGGTCAAGAGTGAAGAGTCAAGAAGGTTGGATTTTTGTTCCGAGGTTGTGGAGTGAAATGGGAATCAAACTGGGTGACCCTTGAAAGAGTGTTGGGCTGCCAGGTGTGGAGGTGAACTGGGCAAAAGACCAGCCCCTGTGCTCTGCCACTATGTTCATCCTCATTGAAAGGATGGCATGTTTGACAGTGCAACACTCCACCAGTATTGCACTGGGGTGTGAGTTTAGATTACGAGCTCAATCCCTAGCATGGAGCTGAAAAAAGGCTGACAATTAAACCAACTGCACCAAATACTATCCTTAACACTGATCAACAGAAATGAGTGCTGCTCTTTGACAAATATTTTTCTTTCAAATTTTCCTTTTGCAGCTCCGACTTTTGCTCACCATCCTGCAGTGGTCATTTGTTGATATTTCATTAATTATTTTTATTGTTACAAATTAATTTACTTTCAGCAAGTGCAGGACTGAAGTATTGAAGTATTTTCACTGAAGGTGGGATTTCCCCCTTCCAGTGAGTCATTCTCCTTATTGAGATTAAAATGTTCCTCACAACTTGCAAATTTGACTGCTTCTGCCAGGTGCAAAAGCACTTCTCAAATGTCACATTCTTTACATGGAAAAAATCTAAAATGCTTTAGTATTTTTTTAATTGGATTGACCTTGACATTGCTTGAAATAGAAAATGAGTTCACAGGTACAACGGGCTTCACAAATGTGAATCTGATATATGCAACAAATTAGAACAAATATTTTGTACATTGTAAAGAGGTGTGATTTTTTTGTTAACATAGCACAAACAGTGAAATGACTAACGAATCAAATACTATTGCTGGAAACCTCCAACCTTGTCCGTGGCTGGGGTTCTCCGGTCACACTGCAGTGAATGGATTTTGGCTGAGCACCAAATTCTCCATTCTCGCTGGCAGCGGGGCAGGATTGGGCGAGATCAGAAAATCCCACCCTACATGTGAAAGAGACAGCAATAACCCAGTGAAGACAGCTCTGCAGTTGCCAGGGAGACAAGCAGGCTCTCAGAAATAAACACAATGGGTTATAACTTCCAAGCTCTCAAACATCGGATTGGGTGGAGGTACCCCAAAAATGTGCTGGGGAATCCCTCTCAGAATTTCACAGATAAGGTTTGCATGGGAATTGCCCAGAGGTGCAAACTTCCTGTGCTGGGAACCATCCAAAATTGTGATTTAAAAGTACACTTCAAATGGTACCGACAGGGTTACATGAATAGTAAATCAGAAGGAGCTTTCATGAGTTGCTGCAATGCATTTTGTCAATAGTACACACTGTTTTCATCATGCATTGATTCTGGATGTTGGAGGTGATTTGATTTGATTTATTATTGTCACATGTATTATGATACAGTAAAAAGTATTCTTGCGTGCTATATAGACAAAGCATACTGTACATAGGGAAAGAAAGGAAAGAGTGCAGAGTGTAGAGTTAGTCATAGCTAGGGTGTAGAGAAAGATCAACTTAGTGTGAGCTAGGTCCATTCAAAAGTCTGATGGCAGCAGGAAAGAAGCTGTACTTGAGTTGGTTGGTACATGTCCTCGGACTTTTGTATCTTTTGCCTGACAGAAGAAGGTGGAAGAGAGTATGACCGGGGTGCATGGGATTCTCAATTATGCTGGCTGCTTTTCCAAGGCAGCGGGGAGTATAGACAGTGTCAATGGGTGAGAGGCTGGTTTGAGCGATGGACTGGGCTTTGTTCATGACCTTTTGTAGTTTTTTTAAGATCTTGAACAGAGCAGGAGCCATGCCAAGCTGTGATACAACCAGAAAGAATGCTTTCTATGGTGGTGGAAGGGGTGTCAATCAGGCAGGCGACCTTCTCTTGGATGGTGTCAAGCTTTTTGATTGTTGATGGAGCTGCACTCATCCAAGCAAGTGGAGAGTATTCCATCACACTTCTGACATGTGCTTTGTAGATGGTGGACAGGGTTTGGCGAGTTAGTAGGTGAGTTAGTCTAACCTGCTGTTGTAGTCACATTATTAAAACAGGTAGTCCAGTTCAGTTTCTAATTAATGGTAACCCTCAGGATGATGGTAGTGGGGGATTCAGCAACAGTAATGTCATTGAAAATCAAGGCGAGATGGAGAGCGGAATTTTACCGGCATGTCCGCCCGAGTTTCGTACGATCCCACCTGAGGCCAACGGAGAATGCTCCCGGAATCGGGGCAGGCGTGCCAATAAAATTCCACCTGGAGTCTCTCTAGTTGGAGATGGTCATTGCCGAGCAGTGTGTTTCGTGAATGTTACTTGCCATTTGTCAGCCCAAGCCTGGATATTGTTGAGGTCTTGCTGCATTTGGACAGAATCCATGGGCAGTTAAAATTGACCTTCTTATGCTAGACCATCTCTCCAATTGCTGCAGTGCTGTGGTGCTCCATGATGGTGTTATTTTGAGAGTTTTAGGATTTTGACTGAATGACTGTGAAGGATAGGGAATTATATCCAATGAGCATTTTTCTGACATGTATACATCAATACCGTATTTCTATTTTGTGTTCAAAGTCCTCCTGCACCTTTTGTTTTCATCACTGATAATCATTTTCTTTTCATTGTTGTTTGCTTCAATGTTCACATCAACTGAATGAATGATCTGCCAAAAGTTGCTCTTGTCTTCCACCAACCGCACCATGCCAGCTCTATACAAGCTGCCTTAATAATTATTCCTATAATTTAAACCCTGAGATGCAGAGATTGGGTGATATTTTTTGCACTGGAGACCACAGAGGCAATTTTTCGACCTCTTCGTTCCTGGCGCAGATCGCGTTGATCCTGGAACATAGCGTGAGGGACTAAAAATCAGTTCCACGCCCAATGCCAAACAGTTTCCAATTGTCCTGGCCATCTTCTGCTGGTGCAAACAGGATTGTGCCTAGAAAGGGTGCGAAGTTAATTTGCATGAGATTGACTGGATTTCAATCTCATTAGTGAGTTCGGCAAGCGATCGACCCCTATCCTGGAATGTAAATCATTATTACTCTCTACTAGTGGAGAACAGGCATGATGGCCATGCCAGGTGTCTCAGAGGCCATTGAAGACCTTGGGTGTTTGGGGGAATTGTTGGGCAGTTCCCATCTGGCAGTGCCCATGGGACATCCTGGCAATGCCCACCAGACATCCTGGCAATGTCCACTGAACTCCCCTGGCAGTGCCAGTTGGGTACTGCCAGTGTGTCAGAGACAGTGCCATGGGGTGGGGATGGAGCCTGCGTGGGACCTATAATGGGAGGGGGGGGGGGCAGCCTGAGTGGGAACTATAACTAGGGGGCCATTCTGAGGGGGGAATTGTGCAGGGGGGTTTGTGCAGGGGTAGATCATGAAAGGGGTTAGGGTGGGGGGCATGTTTGGAGTCGTGATGGGTAATCCTTTGGGAGGCCTCGATGCCAGCACGCTGTGTTGGGATGGGGGTGGGGGAACATGCTGCTGGTGAGGGGAGGGGTCTCGACATCCATAGGGGAGAGGGATGGGGTCTCCCAGTGCACTGTGAGATCGTGGTACCTTTGTGAAATGGCACCCGAGCTCTCTGCAGCTAGTTCACAGGTGTGTTTAGGCTCCCCCCCGCCACCCCCCCCCCGACCTCCCTGCCCCTTAGTACCAGCGCACACCTCACTACTGTCCAAAAAAGTGACTAAATGTGGGATGATTGTGGTCCGGATCACGCCTAGTGGACTGGCATGGAGCGCTCCAGTATTTTCGCCATTATAACACTTCGGTTTTTTTGGGAAAATTTTGCCTAACATATGGTGACAGGTGAGGTAAGTGAAACATTTCCGCACCAGTTTGTCTTGTTTGTAATTATTCATGAATGTGAAGCATGTCATCTCTCATGGTGGAGCAGGCTGGGATATTACCGGCTGCCATATTTAAACCGCACCCAGACACATCATTCACTGTTCAAGGCTGCTCAAGGTGCGTGATGGCACAGAGAGGGAAGAGGTCCGCTGCCTTCAAGTTCAGTGACATTGCGATTGGTGCATACCTTGATGCTGTTGAAGAATACTGGGAAATACTTTACTGCTGTGATGGGAGAAGGCGGCCCACCAACTGAACCATGCCAGCTTGGGAGCAGGTCGTCAAGGCAGTTCACGCAAATATTCCTCAGTAGAGCACCTCCAAACAGTGAAGGAAGAGGATGAATGATTTCATCTGCTCTGACAGGGTAAGTCAATCTTCATTTCATTCTCAGCCCTCACTCCCACAAACCTATCAGGCATTCATGGGGTTACAGTCCACAGGGATCTCATACGCGATCAGCACAGGGACAACACCACTGACTCTCTCTTGAACACTTTAACTTCTTCATCTTTTCTCACATCCTGTACAGGTAGCATCCTCACTCCTTACGGAGGTTCCCTCAGCACCCAGAGAAAATAGGCATCTTTATCATCTGCATTAGCATTCACCTTGCTCACACCCTGTCCATATCTCTTTGTGCAGGAAAAGATCTTCCACAACAAAAGGAAGTGCAAAATTGCAAACTATTTTTATGTTGGCAGGAATCTGACTTTTGGCCACTCTGCATTTTCCTGTCCTTCTCGGCATGACACCCACTGCTGGCAGGACTGCAAAATCCTGCCTATTGAGTTGTACTTCTTTTTCCTGTGTAGAGAAGTTCCCTACATTCTTTCTTTCCTTTTCTTTCCTTCTTCCTGAAAGCCCCATTTCAAGAACATAAAAAATAAGTGCAGGAGTAAGCCATTTAGTTCATCAAGCCTGATTCATTGTGGTTTGAACTCCTCGTTCTTGTTTTTCCCCTATAATCCTTGATTCCCTTATTGATGAAAAATCTGTTTAACTCAGTCTTGAATATATGTACTGACCCAGACTCCGCTGCTATCTGGGGTAGAGAATTCCAAAGATTAACAGCCCTCTGAGAGTAGAAATTCCCCTCCCCCTCCTCCATCTCAAATGGGAGATCCCTGATTTTTAACCTGTGTCCCAATTTCTAGGCTCCCCTACGATGGGAAACATTGGACTGTATTTAATGGAGGCAACAGGTTTCTTGCCCACTGGCTGGAGAGCCAGCTGTATTCAGTGCTTCTCAATTAGAGAGGCCAACCAGTCAGAGGTCGACAGCTGTGCATCATTGGAAAGGGTAAAGGGAGGGAATATGGGGAAGCAGATTGCCCTTTGGGATGTTCTGTGGTGGGCCTACGGTGCCCATTAAATAAACACCTCTCCAGCCTGGCACTAGAACTCAGCAGGTTTTACCTGGCAGTATTTAACCTGGCATGGGCTTCTCACGTCATGGGTAAAATTCCAGCAATGTGGCCATTAATTAACTACTTAAGGGTCTCAATTGGCCTCTGATCCCCACCCCCACTCATTGCACAATTGCAGTGGGAGAGGATAGGTGTCAGACATGGCAGGCACAATGACATTAAATTCTGGTTTAGGTGTGGTTTCACCAATGCCCTGTACAGTTTTGGCAAGTCCTCCCTACTTTTATGCTGCATCCTCCTTGCAATCAAGGATAACATTCTGTTTGCCTTCCCATTTATTAGCTACACACTAACTTCTTGTAGTTCATGTATGGGGATACCCAGATCCCTCTGTACTCCAGCATCCTGAAATCTCTCACCATTTAAATAATGTTCTGCTTTTCTGTTCTTCCTGTCAAAGTGGACATTTCACATTCTCACACATTATAGTTCCTTTGTCAATTTTTTACCCTCACTTAACCTATCTATAATCCTTTTGCAAACTCTTTGGTGTGTAACATCGGTGATGGGAATTTCACCCATGTCACCTCCAGAGGGAGGAATCAATGTGATAAAGAGCCTGGCAATCAGTTAACTGGTCAGCGATGGGCTTTCCCCACAATTTGGCTAGCGGTTCTCTACTGTTGGCAGTATTACCAGGAGTGGTGGCTGCTGTCAATAAAGCACTGAATGAGACACCTTGGATCGCTGAAGGACCAAAGCCATCGCTGAGTGAAGATGGGCTTGTGGTGGTGGGGGAGGGGGGTGGTTACAGGGAGGTGGGGGGGAGGTCACTGGTTGGGGGGAAAGGGGAGGGTTGAAAGAAGGGGCATGGGGATGGTCTTTGGAATACCCCTTTCCAATGCCGGGTTCCTCAATCAGGCACCGTGTACCATTAAATGAGGGTCCCCGTCCCCAGGAGGCTGGGCTTATCAGTTTCTCTGCATGCTTTGTCCACAGTCACCCTTTGGTTAGATGGTAGGATGTGGCCCTTAACTGAGCAGGAATTACCCACTTAAGAGCTTCAATCAGTGTCTTGATGGGAAGGCCATGTCTGGGCCTTCCTGTTCAGGACTTAATTAGATGGAGGCGGGCAGGCAGTGGAATACCCATACGGCACCCTCCCATCTGATCAAATGCCCCTTGCTTCCAAATCCGTCTCCTGAGAGGGCAATAAATTCTGTCCTTTATACCCACCTCACAACTTGCTTTCCTCCCTATCTTTATATTGTCAGGTATTTAATCAAATAACACACCAGATGAACAGAAATGCTTCAATGAACATGCTGTGAAATTTTATTCAGCAACAAGAGAATATAGTTGCAGGTATCCATTTTAGATTCGAAAGCAACCATTTTGGATAAAATTCGTAAATGCAGCTTATTTTTTCCCAACTGCAATGATGTAGATTTCCTTTTTCTGTTTGACGTGACCAGGTTTTCCTATTAAAATAACCTAAGATAGAGAAATGTCAGGTAATATGCTAAAATAGCATAATATTTTATTTTAAAGTTTGTATGTATTCTCGTTATTCCGTATTGATCTGCATTGGCATACAATTTACGTCATTCATGTGCTGAATATTCGGGAGGGTAAATTTAGCAAAGGCACTCATTTCCTTTGTTGCTTTGCTCATAAGGAATCCCTAATTGTTGCACAATTGATGATGCTAGTACACAAACCAATTTCTCTCATTGTTCTCTCTTTCACTGGAGCAAAGCAAAATAATCCAGCCTATCGTGTATACGAATGAGAGTTCTTTAGTAATCTGATAAACAGTGGATAAAACATTTGACGATAAAACAAGGCGTCTATTTAAACACCACTCACACTCTGGTCAACCAACAGCTTTTTTTAATCTGCATTACCATGGTGACTAACGTCGGCATGAATGTGGGAGTTAAACATTCCCAATCTAAGAACTGGTGTCAATTATAGAATAGACTGAAGCAGATCAATTTCTGAGTTGTTATGAAAATCTGTTGATGAAAGTCTTTATTATATCGTTTTTCAATTTTACTCTCACTTTCAATTTCCCTTTCTTGCATTGCCAGTGCAACCTTTATGTTACCATTGCATCGAAGACTGTGCAAAATCTTCATGAGATCTCCACATAGCTGCTGAAACTATGGCAACATGACCTGCATCCTAATCGCTTTTTACATTTAAAAAGGAAAATTACTTTGCTTTAAAATGCAGATTCTCAGTGTAAGAAAAGCACTTGGCAAACTACTACTTTTATTTCTAGAAACAGAAAGTTGTTTTATATATATCCAGTGACATATGTTGCAGCATCAGGGGAAATGATATATCCCTGGAGCAGAATTGCTTCAGATTTGAGTAGCAAAACTATGTAAAACTCCTATCACCTTTAAACATTTGAACAGGTGGATCTGCTCACACTAAAGTTTGATCTAACCTAAATTTCAAAGAAACCTTTAGAAACTCATTGGCATGGAAAATTGGATGTGCCCATTTTTGGAC